>NC_140972.1:34169371-34256871 GCF_056783735.1 Eptatretus burgeri | reverse complement strand
AAACCTGTTTTTGATGGATGGATCATTTAATAAATAAAACCGTCAACCGTGAAATCTCGCGAGATTAGTGACGCGATTCACGAGATTAGTGACGCGAGTCCCGAGGGACGAATCACAGAGCACGACCTCGCAGCAGGAGAAAAAGACGTGGATGATGGATATACGAAAATGGCTCAGAAAAGGAAAAAATGCAACCGACGAAA
This sequence comes from Eptatretus burgeri, assembly GCF_056783735.1. NCBI lineage: Eukaryota > Metazoa > Chordata > Myxini > Myxiniformes > Myxinidae > Eptatretus > Eptatretus burgeri. The sequence goes on along the minus strand of NC_140972.1, from coordinate 34,256,668 downwards.
ATGAAGAAGATGATGAAAGACATGTTGTGGGAGGAGTTGGAGGACGAGGAGGAAAAGACGATCATGTCGATGAAATACCGACAGAAGCTGGCCAACCTGGCCAAGCCAGCAACGTTAGCCCTGCGGTGGAGCCCCAGCGCAGACAGCCGAGTTTCCATTGAGTTTCTAACAGCTTATAAACACCCGGAAGCTTATAAACTTCCGGGCACAGTGGGCTCTTCCTCTCACTTTGAAACTACAAACTCAAAAAAGACACCGAGCTAGCCGAAATAATAAAGCATATCCCATGAAACACAAGCAATACTAGTCCGGAAATGCAGAATGAACTGATCTGCACATTGAGTAATGTTGTGACGGATGCCATCGTGGAAGAAATTGGCACATTGTGGTTTACCATCAAGGTGGATGGGACGAGGGACCCCACTGAATGTGAGAACATATCAATCATCTACTCACAATAGCTACAGCCGACGCTGGAGATGTAAAAACATTGACAGACCTAATAATTGCAGAGCTGACAAAAACAGGACTTGACGCGTCAAAAATATTAAGTCAGGTGTACGACGGGGCTTCGGTAATGGCTGGGAAGCACGGTGGGGTGCAAAAGTTGTTGCAAGAGATATTGGAAAGAGAAATCCCCTATGTGCACTGCTTAAATCACCAACTCCATCTGATAGTTGTCCACGCACTGGCAGCAGAGAAAGCTGTCACTGATTTCCTCGAGGTTTGTTGTTGCTTGTACAAATTCTTCAGAAAGCCCACTGTTGCTGCACAGTATAAAGGTGAGCGGTTAAAACGACTTCTTGATCAAAGGTGGACGGGACGTTTAGCCACCGTGTCTGTGACCATAGGATCTTTTAAGGATATCACATCCTCACTGTCGGAGATTGATGCAGAGCACGCCTAAGGTGCAGAGATGAGGATGGAGGCTATTGGGCTTTTGCGGGAAGTCTCTGGGCCTGCCTTCATGTTCATTGCTATCTTTGTACAAAAACTGCTGATGTTGTTAGATGGCCCTAACAGATTCTTGCAGGCAGAGGACATGGACTTGCTAACGGGGTTGGAACTGGTGGCGAGTGCTACAGAGTGCGTGAAGGAACTCTGCTCTGAGGACGAGTTCACTGATCTGTGGAACAAGGCCAACGATGCTCACACTTCTACACCTGCACCACCAAAACGGAGACACACAATGCATAAGAACTTGGAACAGTTTGTAGTTTTGGAGACTACAGGACAAAACAACGACAATGACAAGACGGAACTGCAGAGGGTTTTTTACAGCGCAATTGACACTGTGCTTGGCGAGATCGCTCAGCGCTTCAGTGAGCGCAACACACAACTCACCCGTTCACTCGCTGCCTTGAATCCTGAAAATGTCACGTTTTTGGATCCCCACTTGCTCCAGCACATCATGACATTAAAAAGTCAACCATTAGTGAAACAGAGTGTGTGATTGCAAAGCAGTTTATTTGCTCACAGACAGAAAAGCAGCCAAACTAGAGATGGACAACACAAAAACTCCTCTCAACATACCACAAAACGCTGGAAGCCATGCCAAGTGTAGTGACTGCTATGAGACTTGGACTAACATTTGGTGTGTCCACTGCCATGTGTGAAAACTCATTCTCAACATTGAGGAATGTCTTCACTGACCATCGACGGTCCATGCGCCATTCACGCAAGGCACTACTGGTACAGCTGGCTTTCGAGAGAGACCTCACACGTAAATGCCTGAATGAATGGAAGGAGAAGGTCCTCAGAAGATTCCACACCGAGACACGTCGCCTGCAGCTCTTCTGACAGCGAGTACAGTGGTATAAACACTATATGAGGAGTTCAGATTGTGTGTGTGACTACTGGTGATGCGTGTGTGGTTGTGGTTGTGGTTGCAGTGTGGTTGTGGTCAGCACCCGCCGTGGTCGGCTGCTTTGTACTTCTGATGTTTGGTTAAGTTATATAACTTATAAGTTATATAACATTTAACTTATAAGTTAAATGTTGTGTTTGGTGCTTTGCATATCCCATATCTAGTGCTTTGTGCATAACCTAACCTCTGTGTAATTGACTGCTTTAAATGCGGACCTTGTGGTATCTTCAGGCCGGTCGTATTTGCTGTTGATAGTTTCACGTGATGATCGCAGGTCATAGCATACTGTATCTTATTTCAAAGTGCACTGATTCAGGTGCCAACCTCCCCCGTTTAGTCATTGTATCTCTGGTATATTAATTTTCTAATGCCAATTCTTCACAACACCTTGTGTAAGTTCACCTGAATTGGTGCCAATTGTCTAATCATTGAATATTTGCATTGTGAATGTGCCAGTTTGTTGCGGCTCTCCTGTATTCGAATAATTTTAGGCCAAAAACATCGGAACATATTAAATCTAGCTGAGATCAATTTGGTTAGTATGCGACGGCAACCTCAGTATAGATGTGTCAATACTGCATGAATACAATAGTATACCGGGTTATCAAAAATATTAAATATAATAATTGTTCCCCCCCATCCAGTTCATATGCCCCCCTTAATACTGAGCCCTGGCTACGGGCCTGCCCCCCCCCCTCCGTGTGGTGACACATAACACTTTCGCTCATAGTTTCCCTACTTCATTACATTGAGATGCCTCCTACATGTCCATGGACCAAACTACTGTGTTCAATGCTAAATTCCTGATTAAATTCCTCCATCTACCCCCACAACCGTAACTATGTATATATATATATATATATATATATATATATATATATATATATATATATATATATATATATATATATATATATATATATATATATTTCTTCTTCTTTCGGCTGCTCCCGTTAGGGGTCGCCACAGCGGATCATCCTTTATGATCCGTGTATATGTATATATATATATATATATATATATATATATATATATATATATATATATATATATATATATATATATATATATATATATATATATATATATATATATATGAAAATCATGCACCCAGACCAGGAATCAAACCCAGGTCCTCTGTTGAACCATGTAATCTGAGCTATCTGGGCAACCTTCAGGCTAAGCACACAATTCTCCGACATGTAAAGATGCCACTCTCTTTCCACCACTGCTCTGGGACACTCACTGCCCACCATTGGAGCAGCAATGGCCTGTCCACGAGAGGATCTCTCCCATTGGGTCTTAATCAGACATTTTGCCTGCTCAGCTCAGAAATGCTTTGCCTTGGAGCATGTCGGTTTCTGTACGATCAAGCTTCATACCTGCGAATGACTGAATACATTGCTGATCACTGATCTTCATACCTATGAATCGCTGGATACATCGCAATGCTTATAAACACCCGGAGATGCTCGTGTTCGTGTCTCTGTTTAATTTCCGTACATGCAATAAGCTCTGGAATCTCTTGATCTGGGCCAAATTTCAAAACAAGAAACTGTGGCATTGACTTCAGCAGCAGTTCTGACTGCCAAAAAAAGTTTTCATTTGTTCAATTTGGACATTGTTTGACACTCCAGGCACCTCCAGGTGGTGTTTGTGAGAGCTAGCTAGCTATCATGTGCAGCCTGTTGCTGCTGGTTGCATCATTTTTTGGGGGATTTGGCTGTGCCACTGATGCAGCACCCTCTATTTCCAGTACACTTGTACTCATTTTGCTGACCTCAGAAGGATGACAGGCTGAGTCAACCCCACCTGGCATTAATGAAATGGTTCACAGGGGCTTGAAATCAAGACCCTCAGATCTTAAGCCAGCCACCTTAACCTTGAAGCAAACACCAGGCTTGGTGTTTGTTTTCACTGATCGCCAAGCCTGCTATTCCTTGTCAACCATTTTGTGAGAGTGCTTGCTTGAGTGCTTAACCGTAGTGGGTGGAATTGATTCTAAAGTACTCGATTCCCACCTTGGAATCAATAGGAATCAAGTGGTGAACCGGAATCGACGTCAATTCCAAGTAATTCCTTCTTCGGAGAATTAAGCGTTTTTTGGGGGGATGAATGCTTCCAATGATGAGATTATGAGCATTGTTGTTTTGTTGGCGCTTCAGAATCAGCTGAGAGAATCATTGGGTTTTCGATGCAAGACCATTCTTCTGCAGTAGAACCACTCTCTGTGGACCACCGGACCAGCACCTGGTTATCTTTAACCCTGCTAATCCACACCAAGTATTCGCTGAAGCAGCGGCAACTAAGCTGACCGTTTCCTTTGTGAAGAACCCAGATGATCCTGAAGTACGCAATTTTTTATCATGATTTTCCAGAGCACTTTACTTGGCAGGAATCTCGCAATCGTTGGCAGCGATGTGTGCAACTTGCAGGTACAAGGCCACAAACTATTGGCAGAGTCCACCAGTTCATCCAATCCTTGGTGTAAACTTTTACTTGCATCTCCTCCTGCACCACAAGGCTGGGAAGACGAGCTTTTTCAAGGATCTACGGACAATCAATGGTCAAGTCTGTAATACTTTCAAGCATGCAAGCCAGCTGTTTTATCAACTCGAGTACCATTATGAGTGGATCTTTTGTCTTGTAGAAGCCACAGAAATGCAGACACCATTCAAGTTAAGAAACATTCGATTTGTACAACAAAATTTAAATATGCATTTCAGTAAAATAGACATTATGAAAGCTTTTTGACTTTCACTCCTCAAGATAAAACTGCAAGCAGATGAAGAAGAAGCAGCAAACTCTTACTTATAAAGTTACAATTCAATGTCCTCAACGTTGATCGGTTGAGAGAAAGAAAGGACGAGATTGTCTGATTGGTGGAACCATGGAGCATCATGAATAATGAGTAGGTGGAGATGAATCACCAAGAACTGGCAGAAACATAATGCCAATAAGCTGAGGGTTAGTAGAGGGGTGGTTTTCATGATGACTCAAAGTTAACTGTGGTCGAGTTGTCACACATTCAAGCCATCATAGTCAGAATAGATATAAAGTTCAGACAAATTATTTCTGTCTACAAACACTGGAATTGGTTGACCTGATGAATGTGGCTTCCATTGCACGAAGGTGAACGAAACTGCGTCCTCTACTCAAGATTTTAAACCAGCCAATATGATATTGCTCTGCACATTGAGGATTATTCAGCAAATAGTAACCAATTGCAGAGACACAGGGAATAGTTGTCGTACTGTGTACATTCTTACAAGTCCCAGTTGGTTGTCTCTGTTCGGTTGACTGACCCCGTCTGTTCCCCAAAGGGACGTGTTGTTCAACGTGATTCTTCAAACTCAAAGATGTGCGGCCCACATACCTAGCATCAGACTGGCACTGAAATTGGTAAATATAATCTTACTTATATGAGAGGCGGGCAGAACGTCTTTTTTGGACTGACTGAAGCAACTGGCGTGTCGTGAAACTCACTCATGGTTGAACAGCATAGTAAGAATGGGACACTGTCTGTCTGATCTGGTTTTCTAACCGTTGAATCTGGATAATAAGCGTATGCGCCAATTTTAGATTTAGTAAAATACATATGCGCTTATTTTCCATATGCGCTGATACATATTCAAAAAGCCACGACCTGCGCTTATAATGGTAAATGTTCTTCAGAATGGCTGCATAGATGTCAGTTTTTACATCATTGCAATTTTAATTGTCCATAACTCGGAAACAAGTACTAAATACACGTTCGGTCCTGGAGCACATATCTGTTTAAACTCCACAAGTTCGTTTTCCAAGTCTGGGTAAAATCTTCATCGAGTCTTCCTCTTCCTATCTTCATCGAACCTTTCTCACTCTGAACAATTATTTCCTCGTTCTTCACTCGTGTTAAGTCCGAATTTATTACACGTCTGATACTGGTTCCTACAAGAGTTGTAAAACGCGATAATCTTTAATTTAATAATTATTCTTTTAACAGGCGTGTCCATTTTGATTCTGATGAAAAATGTTGATAAAAGGTCGTAAAACATCCTTTTCTGACCCTTGGTGAACAACGTTGTTTTGAACGTACAACTCTTGTAAGTTCCAGTTCCAGACGTGCAAGAAATTCGGACTTAAAGTTTGTGCCAATGAAACACAAAATACTGTCATGTTTGAGTTGATAATATTTTCAGTTTTCAAAGCTTTATGATCAATGACGTTTTTATTTGCACTTATTTTTATAGAGAAATTAAATAGGGAGGCCCGTGTGCACTCTGTCACCGAAGGTGAAGGAGGTGATGTCTTCACTCCTTTCTGTCTGTTTGTTAATTGCCGGAATCCTTCGGATTTCAGCAATTATGTTGGTCAGTTGCGTGTGTCATTCTGTGTGTCATTCTGTGTGTCATTCTGTGTGTCATTCTGTGTGTCATTCTGTGTGTCATTCTGTGTGTCAGTCTGTGTGTCTGTCTGTGTGTCTGTCTGTGTGTCTGTCTGTGTGTCTGTCTGTGTGTCTGTCTGTGTGTCTGTCTGTGTCTTTCTGTGCGTCTGTCTGTTTGTTTGTGTGCTTGTTTACCCTGAAGCAGCCACACCGTTTCAGCGATCATGACCAAACTGAGTGCAGACGTTGGCCATGGTCCAACTTAGACACGTCGTTTTTGGTGAATCTAGGTCAAAGGTCAAGGTCAAGGTCACCGAAAAACCGAAATTTTTATTTTCGAAAGAACATCCGCTAAAATGGTCGTATCGACTTCAAACCAAATCCAAAATGTGCATCTTCCAATTCTGCATCCAACCATATGTCTCATTGGGGTGTCACAACAACACCCTTCTTAGCGGTCGGGGGTTGAATGTCAGGGGGGTCGGGTCAAAACTTTCAAATTGCAATAAAAACGCCATTTGAAGTCCGATTGACTTCCAAGTTATGATCATGACCAAACTAAGTGCTATAACTCATTAAACAGCAGCACTATCGACGTATAAGAACCAAATTGATTTCCAAGTTTTTGTTTTTTCAGAGATCATGGAGATATGACAAAGTTATTCCGGCAATTCCTTGCTCAACGAACAATTTCATTTATTTGTTTGTCTGTTTGTGTGCAGGATATCTCAAAAAGTTGTGGACAGGTTGGATGTGTGACAAGGACGAACTGATTAGATTTTGGTGAAGATCCGGATCCAGATCCGACTACTAGAATTTTAAACGTGATTCTTCACCATTGAGAGATAGGGCCAAAGACTATATATAGCACGATATCTCAGAAAGTTGTCGACGGATTCGGACGAAACTTGGTGGACATGTTGGGTGTGTGACAAAGAAGAATTGATTCAATTTTGGTGAAGAGCTGGATGCAAATCCGGATGTGATAATTTTTTAAAGTGATTCTTCACTATTGAGAAACAGGGCGAAACCAATACATAGTATGATATCCCAAAAAGTTGGGGACGGATTTGGACGAAACTTGGTGGACAGGTTGGGTGTGTGGCAAGGATGAATCTATTCGATTTTGGTGAAGTTCGGAATCCGAATTTGGATACGAGAGTTATTTATTTTTTAAAGTGATTCTTCACCATGAGAGAAAGGGCCAAAAACGATGTAGTACTGTATAGCATGATATTTCAAAAATGGATTGGGCTCAATATGTTCTCGTGGATCAGGCATTACGTGGTGGAGGTATACGCTCTACCGAGTGCCCTTCTCGTTTTTAATTTGCACTTATATTCATGCATCCGCTTTTTATCCAAATTGTACTGTATTTATCGATGACATTCAAACCACATATAGAATCAAGTAATACATTGGTTTGTTTGTATATTTTATAGTTTCTTGTAAAAAAGAAAAAGAATGAAAATGATATACTTTATCAACTCTGAAGAAAGTTATAGTTATTTGCATAGCATTACCCTAAAGTTGTGTAAAATTAAAATTTATGGTGGCCAAGTTCTGTCATTTTCCTGTCAAGGAAATACCATTAATTTGTGCTTCAACATCATTACCTCAAATCAATATTCATGAAGACAAATGAATCAATGATTATATCTGTGTTAAATGGGTTTTCTCTACATTATAGTCCTAATTTTCATATTTTACATCTTTCATCTCTGTTTAATAGATATGAAGAAGAAATATATGCATATAGCAGTTTTGTGCAATGTTCCCTTGGATTTGTGTTAATCTTTTTCAAAGAAATTTTTGTTTATTCCGTGTCTGAATCATCCTCAGATATATAATAGGTCATCCTCACCCATATCTCTAAGTGTTGACGTGTCCTTACAATCATCTTGACTAAATGCACAGGCACCAATACATACAGGGAGAAAATTTACCCATGAACTAAGAATTATACTTTTTCATGTTAATTAACATTTCATATGGAAAGATGTATCGTATAGCCATTTAGCAAATTGGCATGCAGGTCCTGGAATGTCAATATAGTTCTTCACAATTCATGTATCTATATTACAAAAGGAGCCATGTCTATCCATCTGTCGATCCATCTGTTTGCCATGCTTTAACTTAGGAACGGATTCACAGATTTAACCAATGACAGTGGATTCAGGGAACTCCCAGGAAGGTTTGGGATGCAAAAAAAGTAAGGTTTGTGTGTGGGTACTTGTGATGCTGGTTCTCCCCGCAGGCCGCACAGAGGGCAGGATCTCCCAGGAATCCTTTTTTGTTCTTGCCGCATATATTTGTCATCACAGCAAAGATTGGTAATCCCATCAGCAAAACGATGGGTATTGTATGCTTGTCCTATTAATTTGTTAGCAAAATATATTAATTGCATGAGTGACTAGAGCTGCACTCAGTTGAGCGCATACCTCCGCCAGGCTCAACAATTTACGTTTTGTATCTCAGTGATGGACCGGATCTGTATCCGGACCTTACCCAAAATCTAATCATCTTTTTCTTGTCACCTCACCAACTCGTCCACCAAGTTTTGTTATAATCCATCCACAACTTTTTGAGATGTCGTGTTAAATATTGTTTTTTCCCCTATCTCTCAATGGTGAAGAATCACTTAAAAACATTATAGAATCTGGAGCCAGATCTTCACCAAAATATAAGCAATGAATTATTGTCGCACACTCAACCTGTCAACCAAATTGCATCCGAGTCCGTCCACAACTTTTTGAGATATCCTGCTGACAGACAAACAAACCGACAGACGCAGATGAAACAGGGGTGAAAACATAACCTCGATCCACGTTTAGTGGTGGAGGTAAACATAGCATATTTATATGAATTCCATGTTGCAGCAAATGTTGGGGTTGCTCAAGGTCAGTCTTTACAATTTGACAGTAACTTGGCTGTCACAAATTGTAATTTTACTAACTTATGGTGGTGTTACTGAAATGCCCATAACTTTTAAAGAGAGTTAATATTTTGTGTAAATTCTTTTTTTACTTTTTTATGCAAGAAGGTACAACATGGCAACAACATAATGTATTACTTGAATGTATGTCTTCTGAATGTCATGTTACATCAAATTATGTGTGAATGCTTTATATTGATTTTGGAATGAAGAGCTATATTTTTTTAATAGATATTATATGTTCTCAACTTCCAAATTTCTCTAAGTAGATGAAAAATCTCAGTGCCATTATATGACATGTTATTCTGCACATTTCTACCCATTTATATGAAGATTGGGCAATAAATAGTTTATTTGTGACATAGTTGGTGTTTTTTGATCATTTCACAAGTTGACATCCCCAATGCGTCATATTTCCATCATTTTTTTTTTAGATCCTCGTGGAGGATCTCTAAGTCTTACTCACGTTGTTGTTCTTCTGTTTCTTCTTGTGGACTTTTTTGTTTCACAGCCTACAGTTTTCATCGAAACTTCCTGAAACTTGGTGTGTGTGTGTGTGTGTATATATATATATATATATATATATATATATATATATATATATATATATATATATATATATATATATATATATATATATATATATATATATATATATATATATATATATATATATATATATATATATATATATATATAAAAATACCCTGCACAGACAGTAAACATCTCCCATTTTGAAAATTCCTCCTAGAAAAAAAAGGTATGACGTCAAAATATCTCTGCAAATGGAAATCGCTTAAAAAATTATCTCCGAAACAAGGCAAGCTTTTTGAATTCTGTTTGCGGGAATCAAACAGGGCATAAGCAGAGATGAATTACCGTACATGTGATACATCACTATGACGTCATTTCAATTTTTATGACGTCATTCCTATTTTTTGACATTTTTTGTTTCACAACCCAGAGTTTTCATCGGATCTTCGTGAAACTTGCCATGTATATGCAGAAAGCCCACGCGCAGGCAGTAACCATCTCCGATTTTGGAAATTCTTCCAAGAAAAAAAGTTGACGTCATAATATCGCCGCTAATGGAAATCGCCGATACCATTATCTCCAAAACTAGGCAAGCTTTTTGAATTCTGTTTGCGGGAATCGAACAGGGCATTAGCAGAGATGAATTACCGTACATGTGATACATCACTATGATGCCATTTCAATTTTTATGACGTCATTCCTATTTTTTGACATTTTTTTGTTTCACAACCCAGAGTTTTCATCGGATCTTTGTGAAGCTTGCCTTGTATATGCAAAAAGCCCACGCGCAGGCAGTAACCATCTCCTATTTTGGAAATTCTTCCTAGAAAAAAAAGTTGACGTCATAATATCGCCACTAATGGAAATCGCCGATACCATTATCTCCGAAACTAGGCAAGCTGTTTGAATTTTGTTTGCGGGAATCAAGCCGGGCATTAGCACAGATAATTTATCGCAAACCTGATACATCACAATGACGTCATATTCGTTTTTATGACGTCATCATTAAGAGGACGAGGATCTTAGCTCATTTGAGGTTGTTAACAGAATGGACACTTATTTTTGGTTAATGTTTTGAAATCATCTCATTCGGCTCCAAGTCACAAGAAAAACTCAAGAAACATATGCTGTACTAGGGTGCAATGAAATTTATATCCTTCTCAATCAACACCAGGCCGAACATCATCATGTGCCGGGAAAACGCTAACCCATAACGTCGTCTGTACCGAGGGTTTATACCGAGGTCATTAACTCTCTTTAAGTAGCCTGTTAAAAAAACATTACCATCGCCATCTCTTTTTGACCCATGAAGGACCTTCATTTCCGTTAAAATAGCATTCTCTTCGGCATTTCTGCTAAAATGCATTATTTTACCTTCGCTGCACCTTATTTGCACATTTTGTCTGCAGGCAGTAAAAACTTCTATAGGAGCTTACTGGCACTTTATTTTTGGATCCATAGATCTTTCTTTGTATATATGTACAGAAATCGAAATTCTATACTTCTTATGTTTAATCACACACATAAACATAAGCCTGGTGTTGAATTAGCACCAGGTGGGGTTGACTCAGCCTGTCATTCTTCTGAGGTTGGCGAAATGAGTACCAATGTACTGGTAGAGGGGCACAGCATCAGCAGCATAGCTGTGCTTCCAAGAAATGACAGTTACCTGGCAGCCAAGCTGCCATTTGCAAGAACAGAATACATGTAAACTATCTAAAATTAGTAGTTTGCAATTTAGGACAATTTTTGTGTTCGTTTGAATTGGATTCTCCATTCCACAGACTCATATCCTCTGGTGAGCAATTCTGTTTTTTTCACAATTACACCAAGATTGGTATTGCCCTCAGGGAAGCGATGTATCCTTGCCAGTGATTTTTCAATTCTATGATGGGTCCAGGTGAAGAAACATTGTATATTGTGTTGATTACATCAGATTGTAGTTATGATGTGGTTAAAATAGACATTAAAGCAATGCTGATGATATTCCTGATATGTTGTGAATCAATCTAACTCTCTTTTCTTATGACTGGTACTTTCATGATCTTGGCTTTGCACTGAGATCAAACACTTGTACCGTGCACTAATAATGAGTGCACCGACCCGACAAAGCACGTTGCATCATGTTCATTAACGTTGATCTGTAATGTTTATGTGTATATTCATTATATTTAAAAAGCCGTGGAAATAGTGCTGAGGTGATGCCTCTCCACCAGCGGAAGTCCAACCTCCACGCAGGTTGCACACTGTAGTACATACTGTACTGCGTGTGGCAGATCTTTCACATGACCTATGACCTGGCGAGTGCTGTGGTGCGAATCTTCAACTTGATCGGAATGATGCTCCTGCTGTGTCATTGGGATGGCTGCCTGCAGTTTCTCGTGCCCATGCTTCAGGATTATCCTCCAGACTGTTGGGTTTCCCTAAACAGCATGAAGGTATAGTTTCTGTGACCGACATCCATTTGACTTGCTTACCTTGGTTCCTTGTGCATTTGTCATTGCTGTCGACAAGAAATGTGTCGATTTGACCCTCACTGTCAGAGACGGCTCTGAAAAGCCCATCTTACTGGGGTTTGTGCCAGTAATAGGCACGCGAAGGCCGATGGTACAGGATATCAACCAAAATGGGACATATGTCAAGACAATAAACCATTTTCCTCACTGCTCCTGGGTGCCCTTCTGCTGTTGCATTGTTCCTTTGTGATTATTCGCAATGGCCTTCGCTGCTTTACTTCTGCAGGATTTACTTTTTTTTAAATAAAGTGTGCACTTCTTTCTCTGAAAAATCCCCAGGGATTTTGTGTGCATGGCTGCCACACAATAAGGGTTTGAAATGTCATGTGCTTCAGTGTATGAATTTTGACGATTTAATCACTGAAAAAGCATTGCTTCGACTGATGCGAGTCCAGTCGGTAGCCTACATGTCCCGGATATGAAATGTAGACTAAAACTACGCATGTTGATGGAACATTAAGAGCACAATGAAAGCTATGGTTGTAAAATGTTATTTGAACACAAATTCCCTTATACTTGCTTAAACATTTTCTCCAGCAATTAAAATGTTATGGTATTTGAATGCCTGGCATCGTGCTACCATTGTGATGAAGCAATACGAGACAAAATAAACAAGATCATCCCATAGTTGATATGCCTGCACTGATCCCAAATCAACTCGACGTAGGAACGATAACAGCTCAAACTAAAATTGTATTCATTGGTCTACTAGCTTGTTGATCCAGCACAGAAACCCTGCTCCTGAAGTACTGTCACTACATACACTGGATTATATGGATTTGTTGACATTAGCTGAAGGAAAAGATCTTTCTTTGATGTAGATTTTCATGACAAAGAGCAGAAGGAAGTATCAAGGAAATAAAACTAGTGAATCGAGTGATAAGTTAAAATATTCTCCTCCCAGGCCTCCAGCAGTTCATAAAAGGACATTGCTCAGCTTTAATACATAGTTACAGGTAATCAGGCAATACGTTGCCACAGTGGTTGCCATTCCTTGCAGTGTTATGGATCTGGTCTCGGTTGGGGGGGGGGCGGGGGAAGAAGTCAGGGATAGAATAGAATAGTTATTTCATCGTGCATGTCAGCATAAGTGTGGTGTCATTTCTGTAAGTGATAAAATGTGTCGAGCACCTGTTTGTTATTATCATTTCGTATGCAGCCTGGAGCTGCTGGTTGCATCATTGATGGGAGTGTAGCTGAGCCCCTGATGCTGTTCCCCCTTATCCAGTAAGCTGGTACTCATTTTGCCAACCTCGGAAGGATGACCGGCTGAGTCAACCCACCTGGTGTTATTTTGTCGGCACAGCTGGGGCTCAAACTCAAGATCTGAAGATCTTAAACCAGCCACCATAACTGTTAAGTCAAAATCAGGCTTTCGAGCACCTCTTTCGAAATATCTAATCCCCCCACCCAAGTGTTGGTGTCTAAGGCTTGCCTTTTCCACCATTAATACATCCAAAAACCTTTCTCATTGTACATTGGTTTTTATGTGGAATTTCCCACACTTTACAGCCAATTGGCAGCAATTGTGGGGTTGGCTCAAGGTCACCAGGTGGGCTGTCAAAACAAGCCCATAAATCTTAATCGGCCTCGCTGCATCAACCAATGGCCAGGCTCTCTGGGCAATCAAATGAGCCCGATGCGAGACTTTAAAGAGTGCACACACCATGTGGCAACAGGAGTGGCATAAGTGAGTGGCACAGGTTTGTGACAGAAGTGAAGAGAGGGTCACACAATGTGCGTAAGAATGCGGAATAATGGGGCACAATGTGGCACAAAGTGGGATATGGGTGGATGGTTGTGGTTTGTGGTTGAGTTCCCATTGGTTGATTGAAGCACACAAAACACAGGGCTGACAGCCTGCACAGAATTGCTGTGCTCCTGACAGGACTACAACGACCGATGGGAACCAAAGGGACGAGCCGGGAGCAGTTGTTGAGGAGCTGGAACAGATGCGTGAGCAGGGCTCACGCAGCTTCCTTCATTTCTCCTGCTTTCCTTCCTGAAAGTCCCTGAAATGTCCATCTTCTCTTCGCCATGTTCCCCGTTCCATCCGCATCCCTCTCCCTTCCACAGTTCACCTAATGTGTCTGTTCCCCACTGTTTTGTCCCTTCCACTCCCGCCCCTCTTGTCTCATGCCTCCTTGCTGTGAGTTGTGTGTTTGCTCTCATACGAGCCTCGACCAAGGTATACAAAAAAAAAAAAGCACATGTTTTTCTTTTGTCTCGTCATTCCTCCTTCTTCTTCGTCCCATGTTTCCGGAGTGAATGTTTAAGGCGTATTTTTATCTTTTATTTTTGAAAGCAAAGTCGCGGCTTGTGGAGGAGCCAGTGTTCCGCTTCTTGACTTTTTTTTCCCCCGTAATGAATCCCCATTTTGATGACAACTTGTGTGGTGATCGGGAGAGGGAACCATAGCCCATAGAGGTTTCGATTTTTCACTAGTTCGATGGACAGAATGGATCGTACTTAAGCGCCTACACTACAGATCACTGACAGGCTTTGCACAGTCATCTTGTCGGCTTTCCACCAAGGTCGTTGCATTCAGACGCCGATTCAACCTGGCAGACATGGATATCTTTTCATCCATAACACTGGTGAAGTGAAATTGAAGAGCACATGACCACATAAAGTGTGTGCACCATTTGCCCCCCCCCCCAAAAAGCCTTACAAAAAGGAGGGGGCCACCAGGCAGATTTGATGCATGTCCCCCATGGGCCCTGGAGAAAGGGAGGGTGGTGACATCAGGAAAACTTTGAAGGTGTGTCCCATGAAGATTGGCACAAGAGTGGGGGCACCGAGATGGTTGGTACGGGGCCATGTGTGAGCCCCGCGGAGGACTCACTGGGAGAGTGGAAGTGATAACCAAGGTTTCAGGGTTCTGTGGGATCCCACAGTGGCTCCAGAGCTAAGGCAGAAACTGGAAATAGTGTGTGCAGACTGACTGACAATAGAAATAGAGGGAATGTAGGACATTGTAAATTGACAAGAAATTGTTTTAAAAATAAATTTAAAGTTCAAATATTGCATGGGTCATTTGGATGTATTTTGGAGGACATAGCTAAGGAAATCATCATCCTCCCCCCCCCCTCTTCTTGCTTCCACTGGATTTATGATTGATAGAGGAATGGATGATGCAGGAGCTGCTGTGTGAAACTTTGGAATGCATGGAGACCAAAGTGTAGGTGTGGAATGGTGTGAAGTGAGTGTGCAATGCATGGTGAGAGGAGCACTCACTACTGAAAGGAATCCCATTCCAGAGTTCGGTTAGATAGGAGGATTCAGATGTTTTGGAACATGTGAGCTGTGAGGATGCCGGTGAGTAAGCATGGCTGGGGAATAACTTATTGAGTGAAGTGCACAAATGTAGTAAACAGCTTGGAGTGTGGCACAGTGGATAGAGTAGAGTGTTGAGGAATTACCACCAGGATAGAGACCTCCTAGGTGTCTTAAGGCTGCTGGGAAATGCCAGGTGGACAAATTTGTTAGGAAGCCCGGTTGCCCAGGGAGGACCCGAGGAAATAATGTCAGGAAGGACACAGTGGGTGCTGGGAGTACCAGCCCCACAACGGGAGCCAGTGAGGCCCTCACCATAGTTAGGAGCATGGGAGGACGCTCTAGGAGGGTCTCCAAGTCTCGGGCACTATGGAGAAAGAGTAGGCTGGTAATCCAGAATGGAGTCACACTACCCAATCGGTAAATTGTGCTGAAGTACATGCATAGAAGGATTATGAGCCATGCTCGAATCATTGAAAGGCAACAGAATGCTGAGCAGTGGGTGTAATTGGTTGTTAGAACTGAGCAGTGGAATCTGGTATACCAGAGCTGAAGGGGGTGGGGGAGAGAGGGATGGGAGCCCAGATGGAACTGCCTTTTGTCAGGAGGGGCAGTGGGGGCAGAAAATGTCTTATCAGGGTGAAGCTCAGAAAAGTCTGATGACATTGCTGAACCAACAGAGTATGTAAGAAGCTTCTAAAATGCATCATAACCTTTGACTGCCAATCATTTCTCCTCCAAAGTCTTTCAGAGCAGTTAGGAGGTAGAACTCGATCCTCAAAAGGATTCACAGACCGACCAGTCAGAATGTTACCAAATTTGGGTTACAACATTAGGTCAGGGCAGGGATGTTAACTTGTGGAGGTCATGCCGATCACATGACCGGAAGTGTGTCAAAATGGCTGATGGTCATTTTTGGGGAAAACCACAAAAATTTTCTTCTCCAGACCCACAAGTCATAATGCTATCAACTTTGCGCTACAACATTAGGAGAGGGTCCTGATGTTCAATTTTAGAGACCATGCCAATCACGTGATCAGAAGTGTGTCAAAATGGCCGTCGCGTAAATTCCTTCAAAAATTTTCTTCTCCAGACCCACCAGTCAGAATGTTACCAAATTTGGGTTACAACATTAGGCCAGGGTAGGGATGTTATCTTGTGGAGGTCATGGCAATCACATGACCAGATGTGTGTCAAAATTGCCAACTTTTGTTTTTTTAACATAAAATGTTGAGGCTCGTATACGAGCAAACACAGAATGTATAACAAGAGGAGCAGAAGACAAGAGGGATGGGAGAGGGAAGCACAAAACAGTGGAGAATAGACACAGGAGATCTGTGGAAGGGAGAGGGATGGGTGGGGTACACAGGGTAAACAAGATGGACACGACATGGACTTTCAGGAAGGAAAGCAGGGAATATGAAGGACGTGGGTTTGGTGTGGATTAACGGGGGTAGAAAAGATCATGGTTTTTGATGGGGAAAGAAGAGAGATGGTGGTGAACAGCTATTTTGAAGACCTGGAGGGATGAGTGATTGAAGAGTGTGTGGGAGTTTGTTCCAAAGGTGGGGGGAAAGAGGAATGAAAGAATGAAGGTGAGCAGTGATTCTTGATTTTGGTAGTTTAACCAAAAGGGGGTTGCTGGTGGACCTTGAGTGTCCTGCAGAAATACGGGTGGGACAGACAGCAGACAGAGCGGGGGGTGGGGGAGGTTGGAGCGGACATGGCAGAAGACAGAAAGATCACCAACCTGCCTGCTTTGAGAGAGTGAGAGACCCAAAGACTCAGTCTCAATGTCGGAGTTCACAATGAACTTAAATGCCTTGGCTTCCACAGTGTGTAGTCGAGAAAAGTGAGAGGGCGGAGCATCAGCCCAAATGGGAGAGCACTACTCCATCAGGCTGTGGATGAAAGCTTTGTACGTAGTCAGGAGTTCAGGGTTGCCAAGGAAGGACTTTGCACAATGGAGGATGCCCAATCAGGGACTGGCTTTGGAGGTCAGCTTGGAGATGTGGCTTTCCCAGGAAAGATGATGGCATATAGTGAGGTCCAAAAGTTTGATTGAAAGGACTTATTCAAGAGGATTGTTGAGAAAGTAGATTGGAGGTGGTTCCAGATGGTCCTTTCAGAGAGACAGAGTGAGAGTGTGAAATTTGTCAGGATTGAAAGAAATGTTCCACTTGTCGGACCAGCTTGTGATTTTGTCCAGGTCTGCAGAGAGTGAAGAGGCTGCTGCTTGACGATTTAAGGGATGACAGATGGTACAGCAGAGGGTGAAGTCATCAGCAAAGAGATAAAGAGGATTTTTCATAAAGTCGGAGAGATCATTGATGAAAATGAGAAAAAGCACAGGGCCCAGAACACTGCCTTGAGGAACTCCAGCCTGGACAGGAAAAGGGGATGAGAGAATTCCATGAAGGGCCACATGTTGACTGCTACAGGAGAGGAAGTCTGTGAGCCATGAGTGGAGATGGCCTTGGATACCATAAGAATATGTACATTGGTGAGCAGGGCAGGGTGCCAGACCGTATCGAAAGCACGTGATATGTCCAGGGATACGGCTCTGATTTAATATCTGCCATTGAGGACCTCTTTCCATTGTTGGGAGAGCAGAGTCCATGAGTATACACGGAGTCCAGGAACAGCTGGGTGCGACTGGGTAAGGTGGGTATAGAAAGGAATGGGTTTGGGCCACAGGATTTTGAAGCAAACACGGACTTTTGGCATTCAGCCCTTTCACGTGTAGTGTCAGCTGTTTGGCCATTTGAGGTAAGATACGGGATGAAGGGGAACATACACCAGAAACAGAACATACACCAGAAACAGAACATACACCAGAAAATGCTACCAGGATTTGGAGGAGGGAGAGAGGTTTGAGAGTTCAGACGAGATTAGAAAGATGTTGTTTTCTGGCTCTGCTGAGGGTAGATACACACTTGTTCTGAACTTTATGGAAGGAACTGATATTACCCTCAGTTGGGTTTGCTTTCCTTGAGGCAAAGGCAAGTTGTTTCAGGATAACTGCCTCACCACAAGCTTAAATCAACTAAAGACCGTTAATTTTTGGCAAAATCGTTGAAATTCCTTCAAAAATCTTCTCCAGACACACCAGTCAGAATGCTACCAAATTTGGGTTACAACATTATGCCAGGGTAGGGATATTACACTGCGGAGGTCATGCCGATCACCTGATCAAAAGTGTCAAAATGGTGGATTTATTAAATTAATGGGAAAATCGCGTAAATTCCTTCAAAAATCTTCTTCTCCAGACACACCAGTCAGAATGCTACCAAATTTGGGTTACAACATTATGCCAGTGTAGGGATATTACACTGCGGAGGTCATGCCGATCACCTGATCAAAAGTGTCAAAATGGTGGATTTATTAAATTAATGGGAAAATCGCGTAAATTCCTTCAAAAATCTTCTTCTCCAGACACACCAGTCAGAATGCTACCAAATTTGGGTTACAACATTATGCCAGGGTAGGGATATTACACTGCGGAGGTCATGCCGATCACCTGATCAAAAGTGTCAAAATGGTGGATTTATTAAATTAATGGGAAAATCGCGTAAATTCCTTCAAAAATCTTCTTCTCCAGACCCACCAGTCAGAATGCTACCAAATTTGGGTTACAACATCAGGCCAGGGCCCAGATAAGCTGCAGGTCCTATGATCCTATTTTTTTTTTAATTCTTGTTGGAGTCTACAAGGGCAGCACATCAGAATTGTTATCACAACCCCCAGAAAGGTGCTGTATTTGCATGAATTAATTAATTTTGGCCAGGTTTTCGCACCATCAATTGAAGAAAACAATCAAAACCACAACACCAACTACACTGGGGACAGACACTCCAGAAGGAAGGCTTCTTTGCTGGTTCAAATACAGTAGTGATAAGTTCATTGTTGAGAATGGAAATTGTGTAGCATTCTGTAATGTCAATTGAAATAATGACTTATTTATTGATTCTGTAGAGACAATGCAGAAGATGAAAAAACAACTTCATTTAGCATTGTTGATGCATTTATAACTTTGTACAACCTCCAAGTTCGATTTGTTACTTTGGGATGCAGTTAAAACTGGGATTGCTATGACGCAGCAGTTTTGAGCTCAAATGTTGAAAGACTCCATGGATCCAGTGAAAGGTAGTAGCCATTTTGAAGGCAATATGTACATCGACTGTTTGGTGTTCCCTTTTTGAGAACTAGTCCATGATGCTGCCATCCCAGGTTCAATTTACACATGCAGTGTTGAATTATCCATCGTCTCTTGATGTCCTATAAATTCATGTAAAGGTACACTGATGTAGCCTATCCTAATGTACATGCTCTGCTTGTGATATATACAAACTCCCCGTGAGCCTTAGATCACTACGTAAAAGAAAATTTGTTTGAGGCATGGGGACATATGTGTTTTATGTCCATCCCACCTGGCAGAATGACTCGTGGGGAAAGCAGTACTCGTACGCCCTTTTCAAGGCAATGAGCCACATGCTGTGCATTGGATATGGACAGCGTGCTCCCGTAAGCATGGCTGACCTATGGCTCACGATGCTGAGCATGATCGTTGGTGCCACGTGTTATGCTATGTTCATCGGACATGCCACAGCGCTCATCCAGTCACTGGACTCATCTCGCCGACAATATCAGGAGAAGGTACGTTCGAGACCTGTTACCTATTTTAACCAGGGATTTGAGACGGCTCTTGTCACTTGTTCTTGACTGTTACGATAGACAGTTGAGATGCTTCCTTTCTATAGAAAAAAATGCTGTTATTCCTGCTCTCTTCTCGCCTATATGTGACTTCATGTACACCTGATGTTATTGACACCCTTGAGTGGACTCACTGTTCTGCACTTTTTGGGTTAAACCATGTTGTTTAAGTTTTATTGTTTAAACCAATTTTCTTTCAAGCGCTTCGTGTACTGCCCTCTGCATAAAACAGTTCTGATGTTACCTGAATGTAATCTGACCCGAGTTAGTAAGAAAAGCACACTCTAAAGCACACTCCATGGGTGGTGACATAATCTTCTTCCTCTTTCGGCTTGCTCCCGCTAGGGGTCGCCACAGCGGACCAACTGTCTCCATTTTGCTCTATCCTCCACATCTTCCATTGACACTCCAACCACCCGCATGTCCGCCCTCACCGCATCCATGAACCTCTTCTTTGGCCTTCCTCTTCTCCTCCTGCCTGGCGGCTCCATCTTCAACATCCTTCTCCCGATATACTCCGTTTCCCTCCTGTGCACATGTCCAAACCATCTCAATCTCGCCTCTCTCACTTTGTCTCCAAACCGTCCTACCTGCGCTGTCCCTCTAATACACTCATTTCTTATCCTATCCATCCTCGTCACTCCCAACGAGAATCGCAGCATCTTTAACTCTGCCACCTCCAGCTCTGCTTCCTGTCTTTTTGTTGGTGCCACCGCCTCCAAACCATACAACATAGCTGGTCTCACTACCGTCTTGTATACTTTCCCCTTCACTCTTGCAGCTACCCTTCTGTCACAAATCACTCCTGCAACTCTTCTCCACCCACTCCATCCTGCCTGCACTCTCTTTTTCACTTCTCTCCCACACTCTCCGTTACTTTGGACAGTTGATCCCAAGTATTTAAACCAATCCACCTTCCCCACCTCAACTCCTTGCAACTGCACCATACCACCACCCTCCCTCTCATTTACGCACATGTACTCCGTCTTACTCCTACTGACTAACATTCCCCTTCTCTCCAGTGCGTACCTCCACCTCTCAAGGCTCGATTCAGCCTGCTCCCCACTCTCCCTACAGATCATGATGTCATCCGCGAACATCATGGTCCATGGAGACCAGTCTGATCTCGTCCGTCAACCTGTCCATCACCATTGCAAACAGGAAAGGGCTCAGAGTCGATCCTTGGTGCAATCCCACTTTAACCTTAAACCGGTCCGTCATTCCTACCGCACACCTCACCGCTGTCACACTGTCCTCATACATATCCTGCACGATCCTCACATACTTCTCCACCACTCCCGACTTCCTCATACAATGCCACAACTCCTCTCTTGGCACCCTATCATAAGCTTTCTCTAAATCCACAAACACACAATGTAACTCTTTCTGGCCTTCCCTATACTTCTCCATCAACATTCTCAAAGCAAACATCGCATCAGTGGTGCTCTTTCCTGGCATAAACCCATATTGCTGCTCACAGATCGTCACCTCTCCTCTCAACCGAGCTTCCACTACTCTTTCCCACAACTTCATGGTGTGGCTTAACAACTTTATCCCTCTGTAATTTCCACAGCTCTGCACATCACCCTTATTCTTGAAAATCGGAATCAGTACACTTAATCTCCACTCCTCCGGCATCCTCTCACTTTCCAAGACTTTATTAAACAATCTGGTTAACAACCCCACTGCCATCTCTCCTAAGCACTTCCATGCCTCCACTGGTATACCATCTGGGCCAACCGCCTTTCCACTTTTCATCTTCTTCATAGCAGTCCTCACTTCATCCTTACTGATCCACCCCACTTCCAGATTCACTATCTCCACCTCTTCCAACCTTCTCTCTCTCTCATTTTCTTCATTCATCAGCTCCTCAAAGTACTCCATCCACCTTCTCAACACACTCTCCTCGCTCGTCAGCACATTCCCATTTGCGTCCTTTATCACCCGAACCTGCAGCACATCCTTCCCAGCTTGGTCCCTCTGTCTTGCCAATCGGTATAAATCCTTTTCCCCTTCTTTTGTATCCAGCTTCTCATACAGCTCGTCATATGCCTTTTCCTTGGCCTTTGCCACCTCTCTTTTTGCTTTTCGACGCCACTCCTTGTACTCCTGCTGACTTTCTTCATCTCTCTGACTATCCCACTTCTTTTTAGCCAACCCCTTCTTCCTTATACTTTCCTGTACTTCCTCATTCCACCACCAAGTCTCCTTATCTTCCTTCCTCTGTCCAGATGTCACACCAAGTACCTTCCGAGCTATCTCCCTCACAACTTCTGCTGTCGTTGCCCAATCATCCCACCCATCTTTACCACCATCCAGCGCCTGTCTCACCTCCTCCCTAAATTTCACGCAACAGTCTTCCTCCTTCAGCTTCCACCATCTGGTCCTTGGTTCAGCCCTCACTCTCTTCCTCAACCTCACCTCTAAAGTCATCCTACAGACCACCAATCGATGCTGTCGAGCTACACTCTCCCCTGCCACAACCTTACAGTCACCAATCTCTTTCAGGTTGCATCTCCTACTTAAGATGTAATCCACCTGTGTGCACTTTCCTCCATTCTTGTATGTCACCCTGTGTTCCTCCTTCTTCTTGAAATACGTGTTTACCACTGCCATTTCCATTCTTTTTGCAAACTCTACCACCATTTGCCCTTCCACATTTCTCTTGTTGAGACCGTACCTCCCCATCACCTCCTCATCCTCTTTATTCCCTTCCCCAACATGACCATTGAAATCTGCTCCAATCACCACTCTTTCATCCTTGGATACACTCTCCACCACTTCATCTAACTCACTCCAGAAATCTTCTTTATATTCCATCTCACACCCCATATGTGGGGCATATGCACTGATGACATTCATCATCACCCCTTCAATTTCCAACTTCACACTCATCACTCGGTCAGACACCCTCCTCACCTCCAATACCCTCTTGACATGATCTTCCTTCAGGATTATCCCGACACCATTTCTCCTCCCATCCACACCATGGTAGAACAGTTTGAAACCACCTCCAATGCTCCTCGCCTTACTCCCCATCCACTTGGTCTCTTGTACACACAGTATGTCCACCTTTCTTCTCTCCATCATATCAGCCAACTCTCGCCCTTTGCCAGTCATCGTCCCAACATTCAGAGTTCCAACTCTCACCTCCACACTTCTACCCTTCCCCCTCTCCCACTGCCTCCGGACTCGCCTTCCCCGTCTCCTTCTCCTCCTTCGCCCAGCAGTAGCACAATTTCCACTGGTACCCTGCTGACCACCAGTACCGGTGGCGGTCGTTGGTAACCCGGGCCTCGACCGATCCGGTATGGAAATTCGTTTTGTTGTCCGCATAATGATTTGGCATGTTGATGTTACCTGAATGTAATCTGACCCGAGTTAGTAAGAAAAGCACACTCTAAAGCACACTCCATGGGTGGTGACATAATCTGGGGTGAAAACCAATTAAAGGCAAACTGTAAGTTTTGGTTATCATGGTGTTTTCAACATTCAAAAGAGACTTGAGGAACAAGGGTTTAAAAACTTTTTAGCCTGAGATGCACTTTTGTTTTTAGCTCGCCTTTTCGAAGAACAGAGAGCTATAGCGATACCCCTGGCGTGAACGTGAGCGTGAGCGTTAGCGTGAAAATGTTAGAGTTTTTGGAGCAAGTTATTTCCTTTCTAATGTTTTATCTACCACACTATTTTTTTACTGATTACAATATACAAATACATATATTGCTTTCAAATTATTTGGATCAGACTTCACTGCAAATGCTTTATAAAAAATATTATTAGACTAGTCTTTTTAAAAACGATAAATGTATAAACAGGTGAGCCTTGGGTGGCTTTGACACCAACTCTGGTTGTTCTTGTTGCCATTCAATACAGTGCAATAATTAATATCATGAAATCACCATGAATGCTATAATGGGTGTTTCAACCTTGTTTCACTTTGAGCTAATGCCTTGAGTATTTCTGGATAATTTATCTGTGTTGCAAGAAGACCAACCTCCGTGGAAGCAGCCATGGGAATGCAACCCACAACAGCCAATGGAGAATGAAACAAATTTTTTAACCACTGCCGAACAGCCGGGCTCATTCATCCATAATATGAATATGTGTTACAAAAACCTCTTCGCGTTTCTTTTACCAACATGCACCATGAGGTTGTCAAAAATCTGACATCAAGCTTAGCTTCAGACATCGCCGCATAAAGGACAATAGAGGTATTGAGAATGTCGAGACGGATGACATTTCGAAGAAAGAGATTTGTCGACAGGCACCATGAACGCAGTATTCTACTCGAGAGACGAGTTTGCGAGCTCGGAAGCAAACACTTCCACCAACAGGCTGCTTGAGTTAACCCATTATTCCTTGAGGATGATTTTTCCAGAAAATGCTTCAGGTTTTTTTTTTTTGCTTTGAGAGCATTCCTCTGCAAAATGCTAAATGTCTCCACAGCTCAAAATGCACGGAGAGTGCAAGGCAGCCGTATCATCGGATTGTTTTCATCGACTGCAGAAGGAAAGCATAAACCTTTTCGTCAGTTGATGTAAATGTGATTATATGTTCGAATATAAGATCGATTTCAAATGTAAATGTTCTGGGATTACGAGACCATGCTAAGACAACACAAAGAAATGTTCAGTGGTTATTTTTGTAAAAGAACAACAGCAATAATTATCTTTATTTATTTTCTTTTAATTTAAAAAAAAAAAAATTTGTTCAGGACATTTGAGTGGTTTTGCGGTGGAATGGGTTTGTGCATTCAATTCCCATGGCCTCATTATCTTGCCCTCACTGACGTGCACTCCGTTCCCATGACTGCTTCAAAATCTGGCCCAGGGAAGAGATGGGCACTACTGAGTATAATAATAACAACAATAATAATAAAAACGATAATAATAATAATAATGATAACAAGGATGCAAGTCAATTGAAATCATTACTTATTTGCATTCATCCCACCTGGCAGAATGACTCGAAAGAAGCAACAAAACCGAATTGGAATTACTGATTTCATTCCAGTTCATACTGTGAAAGATTCACTTTAATGAACAGGTCATTGGCTCATTTTTAAACAGCTCCTTGGATAGTTTCCAGCTTAGACCTGATGTGTCAGCCTTCTTGAAAATATTGATCTTGGTGACAAACAAGCCACACAGAGTGTTCCTGATGCAATGACAGCCCTGGCCGACACTGGCACAGGCATGACCTTCTTTTCTCTTTCTTAACTGGCTCTTAATGTCAGTGGTGATTTTGTGCACTGTGCTAAAGAGGGTCTCACAGGATGTGCTGCTGTGTGGATTGGATTGGCCAGTCGGGAGAGCATTGGGTAGACCTGGCTGTTCTGTGGAAAGATCTCGTAGCTGCTCCATTGTTGTCCAGTACATATCTACTTTCTCATCTTGCTCAAATACAAGTATCTCAGATGTATTGGCAGCCTGGTATGAACAAAACTCCATGCCGAGAACATCCCAAGAGCTCTCTGGAACCACAGTTGATGGCATCTGCTCTACCAGGTACAGCAGAGATGTAGTGGAAGCTGTCAGACTGGTTGCTGGGTCAATAACGTCAGCATTTTGGATGAGCTGGTCAATCAGAGGGAATTTCTTCCTAATGTAGCTGAGTGCACTACATAAATGGTCTTCACCTCTTTCCGGAATGTAATTTGCCTCACTCGTGCCATCGGTGTCATTCTTACGGATTAGTTGCATTTCTGAAAATCCAACGAACACTTCTTTGTTGGGTTTTTGTATTTCTGGGTTTTGAAAGTCGACCTTCATGATGTCTTCTTCATTTTGAAAGGCAGCAAGCTGAACCAGACAGGACAGCAGACTCTAGAGAGTCAGCTTTACATTTTAATAGGAATTTAACATTGGGAAGTGAGCTAAGTGTTTGCTGATAATTAAAATGATTAGATAATGGAAAATATTCACATAATTCACTGCTTCAATGATACAATAATTGTGTGGATTGATTCATTGCTCTCTGGCAGTGGGACATTGAGACATACCTTGTGCAACTTAATCATGGATGGATACAGCTTGTGGAACGATCATGGGAGCCTGAGTCTGGAGTAGGATGTTAAAGCTATCAAAGATGATAATGTGGCATGGAGAAAGTGGATGTATAGTTCGGTTTCTGGATTTTTGAATGTTTTCCCAGTCTCTATTCTCTGGCTTCCCACTTTTGCTTCTGATGTCCTGAAAATATGAAAGGTTTTAGTTTTAACGAAAAAAAAAACTCACCCAAACTTCGCTTACTAGTCCCCTACCGATTTCACCAGAGGGGACTATAGGTTTGCTCTCTGTCTGTCCATCCATCTGTCCCACCTGTGGTTTTTCAGACTTTTTTTCCCCATAGTTTTCAACATATTCAACTGACATTTGGTACATGGCTTTACAATGATAAGTTACATAACAAGTTCGAGTTTCAGTGCATTTTGTTAATTTTTCAGAGTTGTGCCCTTTTTGGACTTGAAAATATCACATCGGTAGGGGACATGTATTGCAAAGCAATTCTCACTCTTGTTAAACAAGGAAACAAAAAGTACAAATGGATGGATTAGCAAGGTTGCATGGACTGTCATTCAATGACCACGATCAATGGCCCAGATCATCAGCATTTAAATACATTTGAAAGTAATGCCATGGGTTTTAAACAGGTAAACATCTACCCACGCAAGGGTCCAGGATTTTAGGTTAGCGGGGGTGCAGAAATTTCAATTGCTATGAAAATACAATTTCTCCAAGAGGAGTGAGGGGGAATTGGGGTGTTTCTTTTTGTAATAAATTAAAAACCAGTTGATCTGAAGACTATGCTAATTAAATAGACAAAGAATGCTCCAATATACTTTAAATAAGTCTTCTTCTTCTTTCGGCTCCTCCCGTTAGGGGTCGCCACAGCGGATCATCCGTATGATCCGCATAGTGATTTGGCACATGTTTTATGCCGGATGCCCTTCCTGACACAACCCTGGTCGCCTCTTACGACACAGGGATATGGTACACCTATTTTAATAGGGTATACACCGGCCCAGTACACTGGGACTCATTTACTGGGACTACACTGGGACAAACTTTGACAAAATACACTTTAAATTAGTACTGTTATGAAAATTTATTTGCTCAAAACTCAACATTTATTACCCCGCACACACGAGGCTAAAAGTGGGAATAAGCAAAGTGGTTCACTCTCTGTACATCTGTCCATCTGCCCATCTACAAACATCGCTTTTATGATTGAGGAACAACTTAATCTAAATCGAATGTTATATTTTTAACATTAATCAGAAAACAAACCTGTAGTTTAGCAATACTTTGCCTTTGAATTTACTAACCCACCCCTCTTCCACCTTTTATTTTATAAAATGTGCTGTATTTATGTTAAAAATTACAATAGCTAGAAACTTTTAAAATATAGCGCTCAGTCTAATCACTAATTCATGACGTACTGAAGTTATATTGGTGCTTGTGCAATCCACCTCATCAAATATATAAAGCTCACACTTATTATGTATGCAGGTAGGGTGCACCCGAGACCCAAGTACTTGCGTGTAGTCTGCAAGCATGCCTCAATCGTGTGTATGTATATACACTACCGGTCAAAAGTTTTAGAACACCCCCATTTTTCCAGTTTTTGCTGAAATTTAAGCAGTGTAATGTTTCAATGTATTCTGAAATTAAAGCAGAGAACAAATAAACAATTGCAGATAAAAACAGAAATCATGGAATTGTATTGTTGAACAAAATTTAATCAATTTTTGACTCATCAAAGTAGCCACCGATTGCAGATATAACAGCTGAACATACTCGTGGCATTCTTTCTACAATAGAAATCAAATATTGTTCGGAAAGTTCTTCCCAACACTGTTGCAGAAGTTCCCACAAATGTGTTGCACTTGTAGGTTGCTTTGCTTTCACCCTTCTGTCCAGTTCATCCCAAACCAGCTCGATGGGGTTTAAGTCTGGAGACTGTGCTGGCCATTCCATGATTTGAAGCTGACCATCTTGGTCTTTTCTTCTAAGGTTGTTCTGACATAGCCTCGAAGTATGTTTTGGGTCCTTACCTTGCTCTAGGATGAACCCCTGACCAACTTGGCATAGACCAGAGGGTATTGCATGGCACTGCAAAATGCTGTGGTAGCCCTTTTGGTTCACGGTGCCAGTCACTCTGTGCAAGTTGCCGACTCTGGATCCAGCAAAAGAGCCCCAGATCATCACGCTTCCTCCTCCATGTTTGACAGTTGGTGTCATACACTGAGGAATCATCCTTTCGCCTACTCGACGGCGTACAAAAACCCTGCGTGACGAACGGAAGATTTCAAATTTTGATTCATTGGTCCATAAGGCTTTCTTCCAGTTTTCAGTCGTCCACTGGCATTGCTTCATGGCCCAGGCAAGCCACTTTTTATTATTTTGCCATTTTAGCAATGGCTTTCTTACTGCCACTCGGCCTGTCAAACCTGCAGCTTGAAGTCTTCTCTTCACAGTTGAAAATGAGACTTCCTTACTTCGACCAGTGTTAAGCTGTGCTTGAAGCTGCTGTCCTGTGAGCCGCCTATCACGCAAGCTGTTGACTCTCAGAAACTTGTCTTCTGATTGTGTTGTGGCTTTGGGTCTGCCAGACCTCTTCCTGTCAGAGTTTCCTCCAGTTTCCAAGTGCCTTTTGATGGTGTAGGAAACTGCACTCACTGACACCTTGGCTTCCTTTGCAATTTCTCGAAAGGAAAGACCTATACTTTTAAGGGTTATAATGGTCTGTCTGTTTTTTCTCGCCATTATGATAGCAATATACTACTTCCTGCAGTGCAATATTGTCCAAATAATGCTTCAGAGGGTGTAGCAACACAGTCTATTCCAGCACTGCTTTTATACAGACAGAGGGTTTGTAACTAATCAACAAAAGTTGGGACACCTGCAGAAATTGTTTGCATCAACTTTCAAGGCTTAATTTACTTCCATTGCTGCAGAACAGCTGCAGTTGCTTACCCATTACTTGTTCCCTGAAAAGGCCTTTTTTAACAACTGAAATTTACCTTATTTTTCAGTTTCTGGTAACCTAAACTTTTTGTTTCAACCTCTGGCAGGTTACCACTTAGCTCTGTACCATTTCAGGTTATTCACTGGACTTGAACTGCTTAAATTTCAGTAAAAACTGAAAAATGGGGGTGTTCTGATACTTTAGACTGGTAGTGTGTGTGTATAGACCTTACCCATGTATAAAAACCCAATATCTTAACACTTATACTTATAACCATAAGGGAGACTATTGATTCCATTCTCTAAAATATATATTTTATCATCAAAAGCTCCTAATGCTTTCTTATTTATCTCTTCTGCATATAATTGATGTTTATAACTTCTTATTGTATTCATTTTTCTGTACTCTTCCTTCTGTAAGGTTAAACAGTTGTAATAATGTTTAAAGTTTATTGTTTCCTTGATTATATTTTTCTTTATTCCCTTTAGCTTCTTCTCACACCTTTCAATGTTATTATTATCAACATACATAAATGCATAAGACTTTGATCTCAATCCTATAAATACGCTCATGACCTTCCCACCCAATTCATCTTTAAACTTACCAATAACCTTTTTATTCTTTGATGAAAACAACACATCACCTGACTTATAATTACTTGTATCATATATATCAATATTATCAATCATATCCTCGTATACATCACTTGTCTTAATTTCTAATATAAAACTATCTGTATCCATATATAACAATGACACATTATCCTTATACTTTGATTTTAAATTATTATAGTAATTGTCATACATTAGCGACTTTGACAAATCCAGAATTGATGTTCCTATTTAAATAGGTTTATCCATTTCAATACTCTCTTTTTTCAAATGAATAGCACAAAAGTTTTCTGTAAACACCTCCGCTCATTCAAAACTTGGTCTATTAATGAACTTTGAAGCCTGTTTCCAAGATGTAGCAAGTCTGATGTTTTGTTGATTCCTAACATTTTCCAGTCTTTCCAAATACAGCATTATTCATTAATTTATAAAAGTCCTTCTCAAAATCTGTTGTTGCTTCTGTTCTCCTTTTTGTATTAAAATCAATATACTTCTTTAACCAATGACTGTTTAAATTTCAAAATCCGATGAATTTTCCTCACTCTCAACCCAGCAGATAAATATTGTCTCAAGTTCCTTTGATGCAAAACATAACTTTCTTTATCATTTAATGTAGTAAGTAGTTTTTCTGGAGATTTATCTTTTATATTAAGTGACTGTTGGTAATCACTTAACCATTCTTTTCTTGGACTTTCTTTATCAGGGGCATAAGGTATGTCTTTATGTTTGTGATGAAGTTCTTCTGGATATTTTAAATCAAACTTAAAATAATATCCAACTTCAGCTTCATCCAATTCTTTTTGAGAGGAGACAACAATATCTTGTAAAACTTTTTCATAATGTTTTTCTTTAACCCATTTAAGTTTTCCATAAGGTAAAGATTGAGACATAGCCCACCCATACAAATTGTTAGCATCATAATACATCAGGTAAGAGTTGTCCTCATTCTTATTATAATCAGCAAGATATTTGTTATTTGCTTTAGCATATCTCTTGGAATATACTTGAGATATTCCTCCTCTTTTAGCCTTCTATATCACTGATTAATTCCAAATTATGTTTTGTCATTTTTAACATAGCACTCCAAGCCAAACCCGGGGCTGTGTAATAGTGAACGGGGTCTAATCCATAAGAATTTTTATGACAAACTGTTGTAAAAGTTTCAAACGCATCAGCCAATAACAATACATCAGTTTTAAGATACAAATCATGATATTCTCCAAGATTCTTTCTATTAAACTTCTCCCAAACCTTTTTAGCTTGTGTATAATCTCTATCGGAAATATGAGTTTTATTCAACTTGCCATATAAACTTTCCCTTGAAGGAAGTTGTGTTTCTTAAAACTTCTCAAATGAATCCATATAGTCATATGGATATACAGTCAAAGCTCGTTACTATGCCACCTCGCTTCAATGCCACTCTCGCGATTATACCACTTTTGCTCGGTCCCGACAAAATTCAATACACAATAAATTTACTATGCCACCCCCTACTCTCGCTACCATGCCACTACTGTGTGACTGTTAAAAGGCACGAGTCATGAAAAAGTCTGTATTGCGCAGTGCTCGATTATCACACTCACGTCCAAAGGCGAAGCGACGAACTACAGTCCAGCTGCGCACAACATAACTCAATACGTACGCGCATAGTCAGACTGTGTCAAAACAAGCGATTCTTCTCCCCGATGCCAGCCACAACAAGCCAATCACAACACGCACAACGAGACACAAAAAAGCGCGAGAACACACACAGACACGCAGGCACACGTACAACAGTGACATCATTTTTTTTCAAATTCAGCCCATAATGTCAGCTCAGAAACGCAAGCGAACCGACTTTACGCTGAAGGAGAAGAACGAGATCATCGATGCCGCGAAGAAGGAGCCGAATCAGTCCAAGTTGGCCAGGGAGATTAGCAAGAAATGGGGCGTCGAAGTTAAGAGAACTACCGTGAAGGGCATTCTCAGCAAGAAGGATGCAATCGAGGCTGCAATCAAAGCTGGATTTCCATCGAAGCGCATGAAGTTGACGCAGGCTCATGACCCGAAGCTTGATTAGGTAGTGCTCATGTGGCTGAAGCAATCAAGAGGACAGAATGTGCCTGTCAGCGGCGATCTGATCAAGGAGAAGGCGATGAAACTGGCCGAGCTGATGCACATCCCAGACTTCATGGCGAGCGACGGTTGGTTGGGCAATTTCAAGAAGCGCCACGGCATCACGTTCAAGACAGTGCAGGGCGAAGCTGGAGCGGTGGATTCGCAATCCCTTCTTGAGTGGCAACAACAGGTTCTCCGGCCCTTACTCGGGCAGTTCTCCGCAGACGACGTCTTCAACCTGGACGAGACTGGACTCTACTGGCAGCTGCTTCCGAACAAGACCATGGCTTTCAGGGGAGAGCGGTGTACTGGAGGAAAGAAAAGCAAGCAAAGGATCA
This sequence comes from Eptatretus burgeri, assembly GCF_056783735.1. NCBI lineage: Eukaryota > Metazoa > Chordata > Myxini > Myxiniformes > Myxinidae > Eptatretus > Eptatretus burgeri. The sequence continues at coordinate 34,224,445 of NC_140972.1, read as the reverse complement.
CTCTTCTGGTTGGGGCAAACATGAGCGGCAGCGAGAAGTTCCCTCTTCTGGTGATTGGCAATTCCAAGAAACCCCGTGCCTTCAAGAACAAAGAGATCCCGGTCAAGTACAAGGCGAACTCGAAGGCGTGGATGACGGCGGAGCTTTTCGAGATGTTGCGTGCGTGGGACGGACGACTCGGCCAGCAGGGACGCAGAGTGCTGGTCTGTCTCGATAACTTCTATGGCCACCCTCCCGAGCTCGAGCTGAACAACATCCAACTGGTCTTCTTCCCACCCAACACGACAGCCAATCGCAACCAATGGATCAGGGAATCATAGAGAACCTCAAGCGCCACTACAAGAAGCTCCTGCTATGCCGCCGGCTTGAGGCCATAGACGAGGGAAAGGAGTTCAAGTTCACGTTGCTCGACGCTCGCCACGTCGCCCGGCGTGCTTGGGAGCAGGTCGGCAAGTCGACGATCAGGAACTGTTTCGCGAAGGCCAAGTTCATCGAAGAGGAGATCCAAACTGAGCCACAGGATGTGGAGCTGCCCGACATCTGGGAAGCTCTGCCTGCCAAGGAAAAGATGCACGAGAACGAGGAGATCGAGCTGTCTGACTTTCTCGAAGCCGACGAGCTCCTCGCGACTGGCGGGTATTTCACGCTGGAGGAGATTGCGGAGGAGATTCTGTGCAGTGAGGAGCCGGTGGAAAGCGAAGATGACGAGGTAACTGTCGAGGAGGAAATCGTTCCGTTCGAGGAAGCCCAGCACGCTTGTAGCACCGTCCGGAAGTTCATGCAGCAGAGAAGCGGGAAGCCCAGTGTGATGCAAGCGTGCGATTGGCTAGACAACGAGATGCACGAGATCTGCCGAAAGAAGATGCGCCAGCCGATGATTCTTGAAAGCTTTGTGTGTCGTGAATTTCTCGCCATGCCATATGTTAGTGTGTGAACTCTGTTAGTGTGTGTATGTTCTCCGTTCGCTTAGCTTAGACAACAGTCGTGCCTTTTACTTGCTGGAATAAATTTTGTCTGAAGATTAACTACAGATGGGTAACTTGAGAAAATAGGCCATTTTTACAAAATCTCGTTACTATGCCACTCTCGCTACTATGCCACTTTTGCTCGGTCCCGACGGGTGGCATAGTAACGAGCTTTGACTGTATTCCCTTTTGTGATAAGAGATCAATCTCTTCTTGATTTGAGTGTCATAAGCTGTTAAAACACATCGTATATGGATTTCAATCCTGACATTAAATGTCACACTCTCACTCTCTTTCTCTGAAAAGGCTGTCTAACAAACCCTCTCATATACTTTCTTAACAATCCTAGTGAACTCCTGGTTCTCACTATCAGCCATGATCTTTCTTGGGCAAACTACATGTCTAAGTTGGCCTCTGAAGTCAGTTGCTCACTGGGCATCCTCCGTCATGCAAAGACTTTTCTTGGCACATCTCAACTTTTATTTACTGTAATCTTGAATACTTATTGATACTGTACAAGGTCTTCATCTGCTGCTTGGTGGAGTCTGCTTTCCCCTCTGGACTGGCCCCTGCCTCACACCTTGCTCAGCTTGACGCCATGGAAACCATGTCCTTCAATATCATTGGAATCTCCTGCATTGAAGTGGACTCTATGGACCTCTCACTTTGCCATCACAGGGAGGTCAGTGGTCTCTCTGTCTTCCACCTCATCCTTTCTTATCTTGCACCCTTTGTCCCTTTCATGCTCTGTCCCCCACCCCTTCGGTTTCTGCAGGACAACGTGGTCTTCCAGTTACCCCCTTTTGGTGAAACTCCCAAAATTCAGTATCACTGCTCACCTCCACTCATTTGTTCCTCTTTTTCCCAACTGTGGTATCAAATTCCTGTCTCTTAATTCTCACTCTTCTGTCTAGAGCTTCAAGACAGCTTTCCACCACCATCTCATGTCACCCACCAATCACCATCCATAGCCATAATTTCATTCTACCTCTATTAACTCTCTCCAAGCCTACCTCATTCTGGGCTTCAATTTTTTCTTTCCACTTCTGTGATTGAGAGTTTGCGGTTGTATCCATCTTGCTCCCTCCCCTATATTCTGAATCCATAACTTTTATATGGTTACACGTCCTGGTTATATGTTCTCCCCTTTCTCTCATTCTTCCCCACGTCCTTTAATTCTCCAAGTCTCCCTCTATTTTTTCCCTTAACCCTGTGGTTGGTGCGTCCCCCCACCCCTCCTCCCACTCTTTCCAATGTTCTTTTCATTCTGTTACATCCTGATCCGTTATGTGTTCTAGCTCCTTCACGAGGCTTGACACAACACAAAAATGTAAAAGTTTTTTTTTTTCTTCTTTCTGTCTATCCGAGGTTTTTTTTTTTTGTCCATTCATTCGATGGTTTTTGTTCTTTCTACTTTGACAATCAAACTCAGGCGAGGCAGCTCAAAGGCAAGTGAGCAAACCTCTCAGCTATCCCTGCCACCCAATTTACAATCAGGAAAAAAATTAATTTCTTACTAATTACATCTAATTATGTAATGAAAGATATTAAAACATTGATGTGTTTTTGACAGCAATCACGAGTATCTGATTCATAGAAAATTTTGAACGGACAGGACCTCGTTCACCATCTGATAACTTTCTTGCCTTTTATGGTTTCTGGTGGGTTGTAAATTGGATGTGATGTTTTGGATAATTACTGTGAGAATGAGACTCTCGGTCTAACCGGAATGAAAAAGAATGAATACTTTATGTTGAGAATTAACTTTGCAGAAAGAACCCATAAGGTATTACATTCAAATTTTTAGCCTTGCTGTTACTACCCTTGAATTTCTTTTTTGGGCCAATTGATTATTCCACACCTGGAATAGAACACGAGAACTCAAGGTGATTTAAAAGTTGGATTTTGTTTCTTTTGCTGAAGTATCCTTGAGAAATCTGTTGTGTTTTACAAACAGTAACATACTTTGCAATCATCTGTCAAACTATCTTTTAATAAAATAAAAATATAAAGAATAATTACCAGTTCGATCATTTCATTCTCATGAAATGATCCTTCAAAAATCTTCTCTGACATGACTGAACAGATCGAGGCGAAAGTTTACATGTATTACCGCCTATCCATGAGGAACAAAAGGTTCACACATATGACATCATAGGTCACTTGGTTTGGCAGCCATATTGGATTTACCTGAAAACCTATAAAAAATCTTCTCCAGAACGGCTGGACAGATTGAGGGGAAACTTCACACAAATGTTCCCCAAGCCGTGGGGATACCAGGGTATTCACAAATAATTGATGTCACATGGTCTCGCAGCCATTTTGGATTGAGCGAAAATCTTAAAAAAAAATTCTCATGAATCGCTTAATCAATCAACATGAAACTTCACAATTATGATCTAATAGTGATGTAGAATATAAGTTTTAAATTTCAACCTGATCAGATGCTTGGTGTGGCAGTCAGACTTATTTGATTTTTTTGGGATCTGGTTTGCTCGCCTGTTCAAATAACAGAGAGCTATAGCGATACCCCTGGCGTGAGCGTGAGCGTGAGGGTCAGCGTGAGCGTGAAAATGTTAAAATTTTTGGTGCAAGTTATTTTTTCCTTTCTAATGTTTTTATGTACCACTATTTTTTATACGCCCGATATATATATATATATATATATATATATATATATATATATATATATATATATATATATATATATATATATATATATATGTATTATGTGTCGTCCGTCCGTCCGTCCGTCCGTCTGTCTGTCTGTCCGTCCGTTCCCGTCCGCACTCTAACTTCCAAAGTTTTAAACTTTCACATTTCATATTTGGTAGATAGGTACAGACTGTGGAGACGTTGTGTCGTGACATACGTTCGCCATCTAAAGTGGTTGCCATGGCAACCAGGATGCTGTTTTCCACGTAGTAGCAAAATTCTGTATATACCTTCTTGTTCGGGTGTATATTGTGCTCACTTGCGCTCTTGTTGCTGATTACAATATACAAATACATATATTGCTTTAAAATTATTTGGATCAGACTTCACTGCAATGCTTTATAAAAAATATTAATTATTAGACGAGTCTTTTAAAAACAATAAATGTATAAACAGGCGAGCATTGGGTGGCTTTGACACCAACTCTGGTTTTATTTATTTATTTATTCATTTATTTTGAATAAGGCTCAATTGGCTGTGCCTGGATGGATTTGAGGGTAGAGGAGTATCAGCTGAAACTCAAATCCTATCCAGGTCCTCCTGATGACTTTATCTTTGTTTTTTGCTTGTTTGGGCTCCTTCTGATGACTCGAATGCAGGACTTTACCTATTTGGTGTTCCATTTGATTTGAATTTCATTATTTGAATTCCATTCTAAATTCAATTGAATAATAATAAACGTCATGGGTCAGGCTCAGGTGTCCGATCAAAGCAGGACGTCTTGGTACGCGGTCATCACTGCCAGCAGTTATAATTGGCAATTCTAGTTATGTGTCTTATTAATTACGTAATACACCGGTACACAAACGCCATACAAAATACACCACACAAAATCACACAAAACAAGTCCTGGTGAGCATCTGCAATCTCTGATTGCTCTTTTACTTGTTTTTGAATTGTATTTATGATGAGTGACTTCAGATTCTTATTGGATTCTTTCAACGAAACTTGCTCTATCTTATGCACAGATTTATCCCCTCTCGTCTTCAATTGTCCTACCCTTCCTCCCGCCCATGGTTCACTGAGGCTTGTGGCAAGGCAGTTGTCCTGAAACAACTTGCCTTTGCCTCATGGAGAGCAAACCCTACTGAGGGGAATCTCAGTTCCTTCCATAAAGCTCGGAACAAGTGTGTGTCTAACCTCAGGAGAGCCAGAAAACAACATCTTTCGAAACTCAAGTCTGAACTCTCAAACCTGTCTGTTTTCCTGGTGGTGTCAAATCAAATCTGTTTCTGGTGTATGTTCCCCCTCCATCCTCTCCCTTACCTCAAATGGCTGCAGAGCTGACACCGCACGTGAAAAGACTGAATGCCTAAACTCGGTGTTTGCATCTAAATCTTGTGTCTGAAACCCATCGCTTTCTGGACCCACCTTACCCAGTCACACCCAGCTTTTCCTGGACTCGGTGTCCTTTTTCTCTGACAAGGTGGAGAGATTGCTGTCAAACCTCGACTCAGATTCTGCAACCGGTCCAGACGGCATCAGCCCACGTGTCCTAAACACCGGCTCCTCTGCTCTCTCCATCTCCATCTCCATCTCCATCTCCATCTCCATGTCCCTGTTCCCCACTGTTTTGTCCTTCCCCCTCCTGTCTCTCTTGTCTCATGCCTCCCTTGCTGTGCGTTGCGTGTTTGCTCTCATGTGAGCCTCAGCAATGTTTACAAAAAATCGAAAAAAGATTTTAGTGCCCGAAAATAGTTCAAGCAAGACAATCCTGTTAGAATGACATTGTATTCTAAGTTTGGCATCATTTTTCTTCTGATTTTGGATAAAACCCAGAACTCAGGAGAAGAAGAAAAAAACTTTAATATGATGACAAAATTGCGGTAATGTCTTGTCTTCGCTCAGAAGTTTAGAAGTTCTCTGGGGCAGAATCAGGTCGAGTTGGAAACTAACTTAATGTTCCTTCAAGCAGCACAGAAGACTGATGCATATGTCAATGCTGTTGCGGTTCTGGAAACCGCATCCCTCCAACACCAATAGCAGCCAACATACAGTGGTCCCCACTCAGTTATTTTATTAATGTACATTCAGATAGTCCCTTCCTTCTTGTCTAGTGGGTCGAACGGGACAGTGCGTTGTGTAAATCTCATAGCTCGGACTGATTAAATCTCTGAACCTCATTCCTGTTCTTTTTTATCTATTCCTGAGATAAATCCAAGCAAGGGGTCCTCGCGTGAGCCAGCAGGTGCTACGCTCGATCACCCATTGGTAAAAACCACAGCCGCACCCTTCGCATAAGAACACATCCTCACAGAAGACCAAGCGCAGCAGTAGAAGCCAACAATAAATGCCAGCGCTGCACGGAGCGAGTGCCCCACAGCGACGACCCCCCCCCCCCCCCACCCACTGTTCAGGCGATCAGAAGCATAACCAACACACCAAATGCAAATAACATACATTATGCATGCGGCGCACTCTTCTTCAATCCAAATCTCCATTAATAAATATATCTGTCCCCTTTTCAATCTGAATCTCCATGTAATAATTATATCCAATCCTTTCCCTCAATTCCCTGACAAGATCAGGGCTGGCACCGTGCATCCCACCGCCTCTGATAACCGTGAACACGATGCTCGATGATGGGCGGACTCGCACGCTGACCAGGCGTACAATGGCGGACCCACGCGCACTGTACGGGGCATACCCGCGCCCTGACCACGTGTGCAATGGCGGACTTGCGCGTACTGCACGGGGCATGCTCGATAGCGTGCAGACCCATGTTCTGACCATGTGTACAATGGCGGACTCACGCGCAGCCCGTGATACTTTATCATACGGAATGGGGCACGAATAACATCTTTGATCGGGTCTGCACATGGGGTTACAATAACGTCTTACCGTCGGTCTTCGCTCACCACAATGGCCACAAATATCTCCCGCAGACAGCAGACATCCTCCCGCACCTCCGCCTCGATACAGCTGCTACCAGGCAGAGGCATGCTGTGTGGCCAGATCGTTCGGGCTGCACGGCACACCACGGAGCAGGCACATTGACCAGCACCAACCACGGGTCGCCGGGGCATGGCAAGGGGTTCAGTGCAAGACGATTCATATCACGGGGTTCGGTGCAAGGCGATTCATATCATGGGGTTCGGAGCGAAATGATTCATATCATGGGGTTCGGAGCGAAATGATTCATATCATGGGGTTCGGAGCGAAATGATTCATATCATGGGGTTCGGAGCGAGATGATTCCGCAGCTTGGAACCATCTGGCTGGAAGTAAAGTGGAGCCGCTTCCGATCGTGCTGGCCGGGGCCCAACCAGAGCACCCGATTCAGGTGATGACACGTCGCTTTGGGTAGTCGCCCCTGCCCCGCACCACGGGATCTATAAAAGGATGGGTCGCGGAGCCGCTAGTGTCGTTCCTGCTCGTTGTTCCTGCTCGCCGTTCCTGCTCGTCGTTCCCGCTCACCGCTCCTGTCTGCTCATTCCTGTCTGCTCATCCTGGCCTGGGATTGACAACCTACCCATTTGCCTGCTGGCTCCACCCAGGTTCCTCCCTTCATGCTGACAGTCGCGTCTCGTTCTCTGGACCGACGCTAGCTGCACGAAGTGCCAGGAAGCAAGAGACGACGCGCCAGCTGTCAGGGAGGTATCACCCAGCGGAGGATCCCCTAAAACATATTGGTGGCACGATCGGGCAATCGTGCAAGGTATTGAGAGACCGTTAGCCTCATCCCCTCTCCTTTTTCTCTTCATTAACTCCTCTTCAACGGTGTGTGTGTGTGTGTGTGTGTGTGTGTGTGTGTGTGTGTGTGTGTGTGTGTGTGTGTGTGTGTGTGTGTGTGTGTGTGTGTGTGTGTCCTGGTGCCTCTCCTTGCTTAAGTTAAGTTTGTACAAGAATTATATCGGGATAACTCTGCTCTGTGTCTGATTTTGTAAGTTGCTTGTATTATTGCCGCACCTTTCACATTTCTTGCTATCCCTGCTACAGACTGCAATAAACAACATTCACTGTGCCACATATTATATCTTTCCTTGCCTGCCTGTTAATAAATCATTTGTAGAAATGTTCCCAGCTCGTTTTCATCTTTTCTTTCATTGATCCAGCATGGTCCGTATCCTAACTTAGCCGGGACTTTTATTCCCAATGATCCGTTCCTTTTATCCGGTACATCCTTGGCAGTCGCTCAGTTGCATCTGATCCGGTAAAGTGATCCAGTTCGGACAAGGCCTACCGAGGGCGTGTTCCCCGGTAATTAAATTACGTGATTAATTAGGAAACCCAATTAACCCATAGACGAGAGGACCGAAGGTCACGTGGTTGAGTTATTGGCGTTCACGGTCGGTTAGTGACCCGCCGCGTCACAGAATTATCCATGTGCGATGCCTACAATTACGGGGAGTCTGGTGGGAACCCGAGATAGCTTCCCCCACTGGTGGTCTTCTCACCCGACTCCCGGCCCACAACAATACATTATCCATGCATTTCAGGAAGAATTTTGGAAGTTTATGGTCAGTCAAAGCTTATTTATTTATTTATTTATTTATTTATTTATTTATTTGTTTCTTCAAAAGGAGTGAGGCTCCTGAAAGAGCAAGGTTAAATTGATATTTGGCCAGTGGGGCAACAATCAGGCACAATCAGCAAGATGATAAACAGGAAAGATATATATATATATATATATATATATATATATATATATATATATATATATATATATATATATATATATATATATATATATATGAAGGTGGGTTAATGGAGATAATAAAGATAATGGGTCAGGATGGAAGATGACATGAGGTGGCGGTGCACTGCCTGCTTGATGTCCGGGATGGAATAGTGAGACAGAGCAACTTCTTGAAGGTGGTATAATGGAAGGGAGAAGTGAGAAATACGAGTTGAGCTCTGTAGTCAGCCTGGATTTTGTAACTTTAACCAGGAGGGGGTTACTGGAAAAACACATGCAAACTAGAGTTATTGGGGAGTGTCAGAGGACTGAGAGAGCATAAGGAGCAATGTTGGAAAAGAGACAGTTGAACATAGAGTGACTATACTAACCTGCCTACAATGTGAGAGCAACAGATCTTGTGCTTCAGCCTCACCATGGGAGATTCCAATATTATTCAGAGCTTTACATAAAGGCCCGGTCACACCTTGACGTTTTAGCCAACGTATGCCGATTTTTGAATTTTTTTTTCTAAAACGCTGGCACACGTTGAATACGTTATGGGTAAGTTTTGATAAAATTGAGAGCACGCTGAAAAACACTGCCATACGTCGTTGTACGCTGGCTTTAAACGTTGTACTTTTTGGTTGTCCTCAAATTTTTTCATGCTTGAAATTTCACGACGTATGCCGGCGTATGACTCACACGTTCCGCTACGCTGGCCACAAGTTGTATGCACGGTCTGCGATCGTTGACAGACGTCAACACATGCTACTTGTAAGTTAATCATAAGTTGAGACACGCCGAGGTAATGTTTAGCGTACCCGAAACTTATTTCTAACCTATGATTAACGTGTTGTTGGCACGTTACGTGATCGTTGCCACACATCGACAGACGTTACTTTTAAGTTACTCATAGGCTGAAAGACGTCGGTATAATGGATCGTCCTTGCGTCACCGTCCACGGCCACGGCCAGGCCACTTATTTGCAGCATTCTTCAAACTTTTCTTCGGCATGACGAGGATGTTCACACTTCGATGTCTAGCTTGGCTATGATTCCAATTGTCCATCGGCAGCGTCTATTTAAAATAGTCGAGTTTGAGCGTTTTAACACGTTCAGAAGAAACGCTTCAAATTTCAAAACCCCAGCGTCAAAAAACAAAGGTGAGTGACAGCAATTTAAATCGTTCATTGTAAACAATGAAAATAGCTGAGTGGTACCGTTTAAAAGTCGTTGAGGGTAAAAAAAAATCCAATTGTTGAGCGCAAGTGTCTACTTTCAATAGTGGAGATGCATCCATTTAAATCGTTGAGTGGCAGCCTATGAATAGCAAACCCTACATCACCGGCAAAGATAAACTGCCGCACGATATGGATAAGTTAGGCTATCGTTGGGCATAGTTTGTGAACGCCGGCTTCACGATAATTATTCGTTGGTATATCGTATCTATAAGTAATCAAAGCGCTCTATGCACATTATTAGTTCATTGTGCATTTGTCCAACCCGTTATGAATAGACCTAAATCGTAAAAACAAGCCATAGCTCATTGTTGAAAAAGCCCCATAAAAAATTAGCCGCGAAGAACTTCGAACAATGGTGAAAAGATGTCTCCTACCCGTGGACACGCGGACGCAAGGATGATCCATCATAACCCACACCCTCCCCCTCACACTCACCTACTACTGCCAACATGAACAAACTACTACTAATACTAATACTAATACTAATACTGATACTGATACTGATACTGTTACTGCTGACATGGACATCGACTCAAAAAGGAACTCGAAAACACTGTTGGGTTCCCCTTTTATGAACACCATTTTTATATACCAATTCCCAAAACCGCTGGGAACACGTCTTTATATGGCAGTTGTAAGTTAGAAACACGTTCATTTATTTTTTTTGTCGACCGGAAGACGCTATTGGAATACGTCTACATACGTCGATGTGTGTTGGGACTACGTAAAGAATTGGTTCAAAGCACGTCAAACATAAGTTAGAAATAAGTTTCGCGTAAAAAACACATTACCGCGATGTGTTTCGACTAATGAGTAGTTTATAAGTAGCGTTTGTGGACGTGTGTAAGCGTCCACATATCGTGTGTAAAACTTATCCCCATCGCATGCGGAACATGTGTCATACGCCGAGTACGTCGTAAAATTTTGAACATGTTTAAAATTTCTTGACGTACTCTACTTACTATGACGTATGATAGCGTACTTTAGTGTTCTACTCACGTATACCAAACTTACTCATACCGTATTTGACGTGCCCCAATGTTTTAGACACATTTTTCTTAGGTCGGCATACGCTGGCAAGATCGCCAAGGTGTGACCGCGATGTTGACACTTCCATTTCTACGGCAGTTATGATTCGAATCGTTGTGCGTCAGCCTTTTAATAGGCTACGATACGACATCGTCGGCGATGCGTGCAACGCGCTATGCCTAAGTTAGACTATCGTTGGGCATCGGTTGTGTAGGACGACAACAGGTTCAGCATTCGTTGGTATACGTTATCTATAACACAACGAAACGTTCTGTGTCCTTTACCAATGTGTTATACATAAGACCAAGTCGCTATGAATACGTCCGAATCTTTAAAAAAAAAACATCAAAAGTTCAACGTAAGCCAGCGTTTTACATACATTTTAATACGTTGCCATCGCTGGCTAAAACGTCAAGGTGTGACCGGGCCTTTACACATAAACCAGAAAAGATGGATGTGATGCTGGAGCACCAGCCCATAGCAGAGAGCAGTCAATCAAACTATGGACATTGAGTTTCATTGAGCCATGGACAAAGAACTTGTCGACTGTGAGTATTTCTGATTTTCCAAGGGAAAGCTTGGATCGACGGAGGATGCGCAATCTGCGACTGCCTTTGGAGTCTAGTTTTTCTATGTGGTTGGCCCAGGAAAGATCATGACTAGTGGTGAGATCTTGAACTTCAAGAGACTGAACATCTTCAAGTGGATGATCAAGGAAATAAGTAGGTGTGTTCGTTTGAAGTGATAGAGTGTGACTGTGGAATTTTACAAGATTGAAGGACATGTTCCATTTGTCAGACCAGAGTCGAATCACTTCGAGAGACAGAGAGAGACAGAGAGAGAGAGACAGAGAGAGAGAGAGACAGAGAGAGAGAGACAGAGAGAGAGACAGAGAGAGAGAGAGACAGAGAGAGAGAGACAGAGGGAGAGAGACAGAGAGAGAGAGACAGAGAGAGGGAGAGACAGAGAGAGGGAGAGACAGAGAGAGAGGGAGAGACAGAGAGAGAGGGAGAGACAGAGAGAGGGAGAGACAGAGAGAGAGAGGGAGAGACAGAGAGAGAGAGAGACAGAGAGAGAGAGACAGAGAGACAGAGAGAGAGACAGAGAGACAGAGACAGACAGCATCTACCTAGCAGCAGGATGGGGGTATCATACAACACAATATGGAGTCATCTGCAAAAAGGAAAAGAGGGTTTTCCAATGCATAGTTTTAATTCCATGTTCGCTCATTCATTGTGAACAAAACCTCCACCAATGATACATCTACACTGTGTTTAGTTTCTGAACTACGCAACTTTTTGTAACCATGAAGTAGCAGAAGTTGCTTTAGCTATTAAATACATGATTGTGATGACCTCATTACAAGTCAAATCGTAAGAAGATTGATTTGTAGGAGAGAAAGAAAACCAAAGCCTAAATTGTGGTGTTTCCCGATTCGTGGTGTACAAACTGCTTCAAACTCCACATTCATACTGTGATTGGTTACAGAGTTACACTATTTACTTTCTGAATATAGGGAGGTAGCTACAGTGACCATGGTGCAGCTATTTCTGTTGGATATTTGCTGGCAGTGAAGAGTTTATAAAGTTTATTCAAAGAGTTTTACCCTTCAGGCACATCATGAAAAAAAAAAATGAGCAAAACTCCTTTGCACATGGTAGTCACAATGACTTTCAATGTGATCTTATGGCTGGCCATCAGCCAACGTACCTGCCATTGCTAAACAACATGATGAGCAAGTGCATATGATGACGTTAGGATGTAAATGTAAGGACACTAAGACAATATGATGCCATAGTGTTCTATATTCAGTGCGAACTAGAACGGGTTGTTATTTTTGGAAGGTTCGTCAAGCTAATTTGACATTTGTGCTTTCTGTCTTTCCCTGCCACTGCTGGCTATACCCACCACCACACAGTACAAGCAAGTCGAACAATATATGTCATTTCACAAGCTGCCTTCTGAACTTCGGCAAAAAATCCATGATTACTATGAAAACCGCTACCAGGGGAAGATATTCGACGAGGATAGTATTCTGGAGGAGCTTAATGAACCTCTTCGCCAGGTAATGCTGATGCACTGTGTGGCCACTGGGTACTTGAATGCATAGCCACAAGGACTGTGTTTTGCAATTATGTCTGATGTTACATTTACAAATCCCTTCACCGTTATGGTACCAGGAACAACATGCCACACCAGCTATTGCCACATGGAGCCTGACCACTAGGACGGTCCTGCCACATGCCATTCTGTCTGTGGTCTACAAACAAATCTGGAGAGGTAGCTGGAAAAATTAAAATTACAAGAAGGATAAACTACCGGATATGCACAGACTGCACAAAGCATGATCATGCTGCTCGCTGCAGCTCCTTCTGTTTCACTGCAGTATAATGGCCATGAGAACAATATTCTATTATTGAATTGTACAGGCCAGTTGGGGCAAGGCACAGGGAGGGGAACCTTACTTCTGCAACATTTTAGCTCAGACAATTTGTTCAATCAACATCATATGTGGTGGCCACTTGAATATCAAGACTTGTTCTCCTTTCTCACAAACTGCACTGTTTTGAAAAATACTTTAGTGATGTTGAATTTTCAAAGTAATGGAAGCTGTATTTGTAATCTGGGTGGTGTCTTGATTAGTTATTTCTTATTTCGTTTTTTATATCCTGAGATCTGAGATGTGATCTACTTTTTACAGAGCATTGGTGCTGCCAAAGCAGTCATCCTTAACCACTATATATGGCTTTAATGTATATTTTTGTATCTGCTTGATATGTGCAAGCTTGCTAAGCTGGTATGTATTTTAAATGCTGTGACATATTTTCTTTCTCCCATTTTGACAGGCTTTCTGCATTGTACAAATGTCACAACATACCAGACGATCAAGAAAATGTTGTTCTTCGGTAGCATGCTTATATATTTGTTTTGAGGTGTTCAGCTGTCAAGAATCAGCTACCCTGCTATCTTAAGCTATCCTGCAACAAGATGGTGCACCAGCACATTATGCTCTCGCAGTTAGTGAATATCTCGACAAGGAATTCAGTGCATGATGGATTGGACGTGGATCTGAGATACTGTAGTGTGGCCTCTTCAAAGTCCGGACTTAACAATATGTGACAACTCGCTTTCGGGCATTGTGAAAGAGGAAATTTCTCATCTCCGCCTAACAACAGTTGAAGACCTCAAAACATCTGTCAGGAGCTGCTTTTATGACCTCCAACCCTCAACATGGAAGAAGATGTCCAGAAGAACATAGAGAAAAATTCAAATTTGTGTGGAGAATGGAGGGAAGCATACAGATAAATTCTAAGTAAATTCTAACTGCGTGCATAGGGACTTACCACGTATGTACCATGCTTTGTTCATGACAAAACAAAAAAACAAAAAAATCATGTCTGAAGGGGATCTATGAGGGTTGCCCCCCCAAAATAGGTATTTGCTTTCTTCTCAGAAACGACACACAGTTCCAATGAAACTTGACTACAACCTTCATCATCCATGGTGTTATTGGTGTACCAAAGTTTGTTCATGACATTAGAAAAATTGCAGTTGAAGAGGGTCTTTGGGGGGTTGCCCCCAAAATAGGTAATTGCTTTCTTCTCAGAAACGACACATACAATTCTGATGATACTTGACTCTAACCTTCATCACCCGTGATGTACTAAAGATTTCTCATGGCATAAAAAAAATCGTTGTCTAAGGGAATCTCCGTTGTGGGGGGGGGGGGGTTCCCCCCAAAAGAGGTACTTGCCTTCTTCCCAGAAACTACACTTACAATTTCGATGAAATTTTACCACAACCTTCATCATCCTTGATGTATCAAAGTTTGTTCATGCCATTTAAAAATTGAGGTCCAGGGGGTCTACAGGGGGGTTGCCCCAAAATAGGTATGTGCTTTATTCTCAGAAATGATACACACAATTCCGATGAAACTTGACCACCACTTTCATCACCCGTGATGTCCTAAAGTTTGTTCATGTCATTTAAAAGATTTGGGTCTAAGGGGTTCTACAGGATGGTGGGGGGGAGGGCGGGGTCGGGTGGGGTTCCCCAAAATATTGAGTCGGATGGGGAATGTAATGAATTTCGAATACCAACATATGAGCAATGGAATATATTTGGAGTTGAGGGTGGGGAGTTATCAAAATCCTGTGATTTACCATCAGCTTTACCCATGCTTCTCACAATACGAATTATGCACAACAGATGTTAGTCAGGATAAACAACACTCAACAACTGCCAGGTTAAGACTTTAAAGCTCAATTTATTGAGTGATTGAAAGCTCTCAGAATATGCCATCATTATCTATCCAGCCGCTGTTGTGAAAAACTCAAACTCTATTGGGAATCATGTCCCTTCCCCATGTGCCATGCCAGGGCTTCTTGGCAGCTATATGGAGCTTCTTGATGGCTATATGGGGATTATTCATGGCTGTTTGGGGCTTATTCACGACTGTATAGGACTTTTTGATGCCTGTATAGGACTTCTTGATAGCTGTATGAGGCCTCTTGATGGCTGTATGGGGCCTCTTGATGGCTGTATGAGGCTTCTTGATGGCTGTATGGGGCCTCTTGATGGCTGTATGGGGCCTCTTGATGGCTGTATGGGGCCTCTTGATGGCTGTATGGGGCCTCTTGATGGCTGTATGGGGCCTCTTGATGGCTGTATGAGGCCTCTTGATGGCTGTATGGGGCCTCTTGATGGCTGTATGGGGCCTCTTGATGGCTGTATGGGGCCTCTTGATGGCTGTATGGGGCCTCTTGATGGCTGTATGGCACCTCTTGATGGCTGTATGGGGCCTCTTGATGGCTGTATGGGGCCTCTTGATGGCTGTATGGGGCCTCTTGATGGCTGTATGGGGCCTCTTGATGGCTGTATGGGGCCTCTTGATGGCTGTATGGGGCCTCTTGATGGCTGCATGGGGCCTCTTGATGGCTGTATGGGGCCTCTTGATGGCTGTATGGGGCCTCTTGATGGCTGTATGGGGCCTCTTGATGGCTGTATGGGGCCTCTTGATGGCTGTATGGGGCCTCGTGATGGCTGTATGGGGCCTCTTGATGGCTGTATGAGGCCTCTTGATGGCTGTATGAGGCCTCTTGATGGCTGTATGGGGCCTCTTGATGGCTGTATGGGGCCTCTTGATGGCTGTATGGGGCCTCTTGATGGCTGTATGGGGCCTCTTGATGGCTGTATGGGGCCTCTTGATGGCTGTATGGGGCCTCTTGATGGCTGTATGGGGCCTCTTGATGGCTGTATGGGGCCTCTTGATGGCTGCATGGGGCCTCTTGATGGCTGTATGAGGCCTCTTGATGGCTGTATGGGGCCTCTTGATGGCTGTATGGGGCCTCTTGATGGCTGTATGGGGCCTCTTGATGGCTGTATAAGGCCTCTTGATGGCTGTATAAGGCCTCTTGATGGCTGTATGGGGCCTCTTGATGGCTGTATGGGGCCTCTTGATGGCTGTATGGGGCCTCTTGATGGCTGTATGGGGCCTCTTGATGGCTGTATGGGGCCTCTTGATGGCTGTATGAGGCCTCTTGATGGCTGTATGGGGCCTCTTGATGGCTGTATGGGGCCTCTTGATGGCTGTATGGGGCCTCTTGATGGCTGTATGAGGCCTCTTGATGGCTGTATGGGGCCTCTTGATGGCTGTATGGGGCCTCTTGATGGCTGTATGGGGCCTCTTGATGGCTGTATGGGGCCTCTTGATGGCTGTATGAGGCCTCTTGATGGCTGTATGAGGCCTCTTGATGGCTGTATGGCACCTCTTGACAGCTGTATGAGGCCTCTTGATGGCTGTTGCCCAAATTATACATCGTTAAGAAAATTGCTTTTTGTGATGAAAGTGGCATTGGTGGAAGTTTTTGCAGAATGCAAACATTTTTTGGAATAGTTTTGTTTTCAATGGCTACACTAATTTTGAAAAGTAGAATCACGCAGTTTTTAGGGAATGTTATACCGAATTCGATATATTCTCAAAAGTGTTAAGTCCTGGGATCGAGATGAATCTTGGAGTCTGTGTAATGTTCCTCAAACTAAATGTGAATCACATGGGTGCAAGTGGAGGCATTTTCAGTTTGAGCGTATTTATTGTCCATGGAATAACAACGAAGCATAACAGGTATTCACAATATTTAATATACCTTGATTGGGGATTAGAGAAGTGAGGAAATTCCTCTGGCTATTGTTCTACCCCCAGCAGCTGGCGCAGTCCAAAAAACACAATAGCAGAAGTGTACCTAATCTCCCAGTCGTCAAAAAATGGTGGCCTTTTTATCAGAACAAAAGGTTTTCCTCATTTGATTCACAACCCAATGCTGAGGGTCTTTACATCACTGAAATGGTCGACCAGATTTCATTCCTCATCGTTGCTCTGCACATGGTTCCGATTGAAATGATTCTTCTGAATAATCAATGGCCGTGTCAATGCACACGTGTCCACATAATCCTCTCCAATCATTATCCATTAATGTATCTGTGCAGCCTTTTGTATTCACGACTCAACTGGGTTGTTAAGTGAGTTGGTTTGCCACCAATCAGTTCCACCATTCTTTATAAATTGGAGGCGCAATCTTCATTCCCCATCGCTTCCATCATTTGTCAGTTAAGTCCGCCACTAATTGCACCAAGCAGCAACACCTTTTGAATAGGCGAAGTATTTTCTTTTCACCTCCACTCAGCAGAAATTCAGGCCCAAAACATTTCTTTATAATTGGCCTGATTTTGTCATGGATTTTTGATCTGATTCAATGCAACCAAAACTAAGATACAGTACTTTCATTATGATCCAATGTCAGCATAAATAGCCACATCCTAGTGCACTTTATCCATCAGTGGGGACATTAAGCTGGGTTTTCTGCTGTTTGCAATCAACGCAATACAAAAGAAGCTGTTGCATATTTTCAGTCAACTGGACAAGCCTGGTGTTGGCTTAATGGTTGAGGTGGCTTAAGATATTAGGGTCTTGAGTTGGAGCCTTTGGTAGCTGTTGAAATAACACCAGGTGGCTCGACTCAGCCTGTCATCCTTCCGAGGTTGGCAAAATGAGTACCAATTTCCTGGTAACAGGGGCACCGTATCAGTGGCACAGCCGTGCTTCCAGAAAATGAAGCAGCCACAGGTTGCATACGAAACAAGTCAACTGGACCCAATTCACCCATGCCACAACATGTACAACCACCCACAGACCCCTAGACACATTAAAGCGACACCACAAAGACACTACAGCAACATCCTCCAAAACTTCCCCCCCCAATAAACAACGGAAACTACAAAAAAAAACACATCCACACCCACATCTCCATAAACGCAATCAACAACCGAGACCCAAACAGTATCCTGGGCAGTAAACCACCACCCATCCATGACAAAGACCAACTACTCTCCAGGTCAGATAGTGTTCACCTTGCACGCCTCTGCTGTGGACACCACCCACAGCTCTTACACAATAAGCACAGACTCGACGACACCACTGACGGCACCTGCAACCTCTGCCAGCCTGCCCCACACAAAACAAGACACATTGTGGATGTCTGCGCGGTCCTGGCTCCACTTAGACAAGAACACATCATCATAAATGTGAGTGATCTCTGGATCGCTCCGAGGAGATGTGCCGTGGGCCTGTTGGAGCAGAACTGACTGGGCGGCATCATCATCATCATCATCATCATCATCATCATCATCATCATCATCTGAACTTTTGGGTCAGCACGACTGCCAAACACCCGATATGACTACGATATCACTATCATTAAATATATGATAAGTAAGTTAATTTAATCTACATCTAAAGTAGGTATACAGAATTTTCATGCAGTTTAATAAATTAAAAAATGAAGGGAAAGGTGACATGCATACAACTGTAGCATATAATGTGTTTCACAATATATGAACAGAAGGTTTTCTTTTACAATTTTATACAATCCTTGATCCTAGCTCCTCCATGAGCCTCGACGGTGTGTGTGTGTGTGTGTATGTACACAACTATTTTTGACTCTGTCCTTGAGCATTGCTCTACCCCTCGTCATTTAAACATTTTCTCCCTCATATCCTTCTTTTGTCGTTTCCTCTCCTATTTCTTCCTTTCTCTTTGTTTTGTCTCTCCAGGAAATTGTTAATTACAACTGCCGTAAGCTTGTTGCATCCATGCCTCTGTTTGCCAATGCTGATCCAAACTTCGTGACAGCAATGCTCACGAAGCTGCAGTTTGAGGTTTACCAGCCCTCGGACTACATCGTTCGTGAGGGCACCGTGGGTAAGAAAATGTACTTCATCCAGCATGGGGTAGTGAGCATCCTCACCCGTGGCAGCAAGGAGACCAAACTGGCTGATGGGTCTTACTTTGGAGGTGAGCGTGTTTTGAGCTACTTATCCATGCACATATCAATAATGACAAGTGGGTTGAGTACTGACGAATGAATACGGACGAAGTGGTCTTTTTGAGAAGATAGTGATAAGTTAAACACCCAGTCCAAACCCACAGTCCTGAAACATACATCGATCATTTAACTTTAGATCAACCGAGATGATCGATGTTTCCACTGGAAAGAATCAACCTGATAAAATCATACTGGTTCTATAACACTGCACTTAATGGAAATTTCTCACCAAAGCAAAGGAAATACATTCGATTAAGGCAGAGGAGGGTTGTGGTTTGAATGTGTGGCTTGAGTCGACATCTCATTCAATCTGAATAAACAATGTAATGAAAGGCTGTTCAATTGATTACACGACTCCAATGAAATTGTGGTGACACAATAGTGTTGAGCTCCATGACTCGTTCCCGCATTAAATTCATTGTTTGTGAATTGAAAATGAATCGAGCATGTCCATGGTTCATCCATTCAAATTACATTTTTCACCGAAATCAACTGTGCTTTAATTTCGTCAACAGAACTGCAACATGCCAGTATGATGATTTTACACCTTCTTGATCCATGCTGACAATACGACGACGTATTGCCTAAATCTCCGCTGTTGAAAGGCATTGCACGGTTGTTAACTTCAGCATGACCAGTCACCAACTGCTCAGCATGATGAGTTACTCAATGTTTCTGTAGTAATAGTCGAGTGCAGTTGAATGCATAAACATTGGGGATTTCCTTCATTCATTGAGTCGATATCACGAGGATTATTGAAGTACTGTATTACGGGACTTTTTACCTGCGACATGTTGCAGATCCACAAGAGCTCGGCACTGCTGTTGTTGTTGGGGTTCTTGTTGGGGGTTGATTTTTGAAATGTGCACCCATTGGTCGGACAGCTGCCAGACTACACCCCATTGGTCGCTTGACTCCACCAACCATGGCACCGAGCCAAAATAATATGGCTGCCATCTTGGTTTTCTGGTGGGCCTAACACATAAGGCCTGAAGGCCTCTGTTGATTATACGCTGTCCTAGTTTGTTGCATTTGATTTCCATTGGCTTTGTTTAGGTCACGTATGAACCATGATGAGGGACCCTGAAAAATCCAATCACATGTCGAATATATATATTATGAGTACGGTTTAATCAAGCCCATATGTGCGTCCCTAAAAAAATATAGTGTTACGCAATTTTTAGTGTTGTACTAAATTTTTAGTATACACTAAATATAGTATTGTGCAACACGACAATACTGAGGCAACAGATATAAAGTAAATCATCCCCTGTTCGAAACCACGATGAATCTTATATGTCTAATCTTATTCATTCACATAGGAACATTGTTCAAACATGGCTCTATCTCATCTTATTCATTCACATGGGAGCACAGGACAGACATGGCTATATCTATTCTTATTCATTCACATGGGAACATGGGATAGACACAGCATAAAGTTGATGAAACACATTAAAGAATGTAAGCTGAGCCATTCAACAGCAAGGATGAGGGGGTTGAGTGGTCAGAGGAGTTGAAAAAAAAAATGTATGTATATGTATGTATATATATATGTATATATATATATATATATATATATATATATATATATATATATATATATATATATATATATATATATATATATATATATATTGTTGCGGGCCGGGGGGTTGGGTGAGAAGACCACTTGGTCCGTTCTATGTCGGTTCCCACCAGACTCCCCGGAATTGTAGGCCATCGCACACAGATAATTCCGTGACGCGGCGGGTCGCTTAACTGACCGTGGAGGCCAATAACTCAACCGCGTGACCTCGGGTCCTCCCCTCTCTGGGTTAATCGGGTTACCTAATTAATCACCTAGTTTAATTACCAGGGAACACGCCCTCGGTACACCTTGTTCGAACCGGATCACTCTACCAGACCGGATCACTTTTCCAGATCGGATGCAGCCGAGCGACACGACCAAGGACGTACCGGCTAAAAGGAACGGATCGTTGGGAATAAAGTCCCGGCTAAACTAGGATTCGGACCATGCTGTATCAAGGAAAGAAACCATAAAGACGAGCTGGGAACATTCCTAATGATAATTTATTAACAGTGGGCGAGGAAAGATATGTGGCACAGTGAAGATTTATTGGGGTTTATTGTGCAGAGATAGGAGAGAGAGGTGTGGTGCAGAAAACAAACAGGCAACTTACAAAAGGGGAACACAGAGCAGACTTAACATGAAATTAATAACAATAATAATAACAATCTTCTGCAGTCTTACTCAGGCAGACAGGCGCCAGGACACACACATACGCACACACAGACACAGAAAACCCGATAAAGAGGGAGTTTAGAACCAGGAATTGGGCACTGTAAAGGAGGAGCTTGAGTCGAGAAGGGGCAGAGTCCAGAGTGCGAGGATGGAGTAGTAGGCGGGACCAGTTAGGTGGGTTGGGTCGAGGTCGTGTGGGTGGAGACGAGGAGTCGGAGTACGTGCAGCAGGAGGCGGGTCGTGGCGCTGTCGACAAGGCGAGGCGAGAGAGAGGTGGAGAAACTCAAAAAGCGAGAGAGAGAGAGAGAGAGAGAGAGAGAGAGAGAGAGAGAGAGAGAGAGAGAGAGAGAGAGAGAGAGAGAGAGAGAGAGAGAGAGAGAGAGATAGAGAGAGAGACAGACAGACACACACGGTGGGACTTCTCCGACCTTTATAGGATTTGCAGCTCAGGGGTGAGGGGCCACCCCAAATCGTAGCATCACCTGAATCGGGCACTCTGATTGGCCCCGATCCCTCACGTGGCCCGCCAGCTTGGGCCGGAAACCGCCTCACTTCGTTTCCGGCAAGGCCATCCCAGACAGCGAACATATTTCACTCCGACCCCACGACATGACACGAATCGCCCACACCGAAGTTGACACGCGAATCATCCTGCAAAAACCCCCGTGCCATGTCCAGGCGACCGGTTGAGGGTCCCGCATGCCCGCTCGGGCGTTCGACCAGCGTCGATCAACGTGCTCGCACCACACGCGCCAACGTGGCCTACACTGTATATTCCTCGACTCGATCGCAGCTTCGCTGGCCGTAGAGACGGGAAGACGTTCACCATCCCTGGAGCATCCACTGCTGCCAGCGAGGGCCGAAGGTACATCGCCATGGATAAATCCATGCACGTTTCACGAGCGGCATACGTTTCTGCTTTCAAGCACATTCCATACAGTGCTCGTGTTTCCACCATTACGCACGTGGCCAGCACTGCGTTCACATGACTCCGCTAGCGTGTGCGCGGGGCGAACACCAATATGTGTCGGATATTGAGGTTGAAAATGAACAAGCCCGCTTCTACCCGCACACTCGTATCCCGTCCAACATGGTGTGGAGTCGTCTTTATCGGCCTCCGTACGCGTTTCCTGCAGCTTGGGCGTCGTGCTGGCTGTGTTTCCCGTGCCATGAAAAACACCATTCATGCAGCCTCTTAAGAGGTATTTATTCGCATGCCTTTTCAATGCAACTGGCAATCCTCCCCAGATCTACGGAAGCTCGAGTCGATAATCCCGCACCAACAAGCACACCACATGACTCGGCACTGCAGTTTCCCCACCGCGGTGCCGCACGCACTGGCTTCCACGAGTCCCCACCTGAAAGCGAAGGCGCACATGGCTGATTTACCTCAGGAAAAATCAGACGAAAAGAAGAAGAAAATGATTTAAGCAACCCGAGCTATTAGATCATCGTAACGCACTCCCTTGTTGTCCCGCTAAACAAAAGGAAGGGGAATATTTACACGTATAATAATGGAATAACTGTCTTGGGACACTGATCTGTTGTATGCATGTGGTTCCGAGAACCGTAACATATATATATATATATATATATATATATATATATATATATATATATATATATATATATATATATAGTAGCCCGAAAGTTACTTTACCCCTGATAAAATTTCTCGCACTTCCCTCCGTCCCTTCCCCTTTGCCCTCGCCCCCTCGCCCGCTATGGTATGCGGAAACACTGACTCAGAAGAATGATGGAGCACATACAGATACAATGACAAATTATTTCTTGTAAGTACTGTCCAATAAAACCTGTATATTAAAAGAGTTCAAGAACAATGCTTCACTGGGAAGGGTAAAGTGACTTTCAGGCCACCCTGTATATATGTCGTGTCACAGGTTGTAAACGCAGTGTGATCATTCTTGTTTGTTTATACTTTGAACTAATATTGTATGTTTGATCCAAATATGATCCTTACATTGCTTTTCAAAGTAATCTCCAGTTTTGGGCACATACTTATCCCATCATTACCTCCACCACCTGTGGTGGACAGAGGTTATGTTTTCACCCCTGTTTGTCAGTCTGTTTGTCTGTGAGCCGAACATCTCAAAACGTTGTGGATTAATTTGGATGAAAGTTGGTGGACAGGTTGGGTGTGTGACAAGTCGAAATGATTAGAATTTGGTGAAGTTCCTGATCTGGATCTGGATATTAGAATTTTTTAAGTGATTCTTCATAATTTAGAGTTCGAGCAAAAAAAAAAAGATGTATAGCACGCTATGGAAGATGAGTTGGGTACCGTAGGTGACAAGAACAAGCCGAATATATTTTGGTTCAGGTCCAGATCCAGATCCGATCTACCAATGAGATACAAAACATAAACTCTTCAGCCTGGCGGAGGTATGCGCTCTACCGAGTGCCAATGTAGTTGTGGAAGTTTTTCTCTGCATTCCGTGAAGAATTCTTTAAGGTGTGCATATAGCCGGTGCAGGACACACACATCAATCTTATAATGGGCTCGTTCATCAAAAACCTTTTGCCCCTAAGATGCTCTTTAATACAGATGTCTTTGACAGGCAATTTTAACCATGCCGTGTTGTCGATCATCTGTAAATTTCAACAGGCCTGGTTTTCATTGACCCGAATGTAATAATGATTCTCCATTCCACCACATTTAATGTCATCTCACTCGCTGCCACCTTGATTTTCAGCACATGCATTAAAGCTGGAAACAAATGATTATAGATCCCAGTTACTAACACCATCAAGAAAAATAAAATTCCTTCAAAAGGTATAAATCCACAAATGTTTACTCTACCTTTTATGAACAAAAGTACAGGTAATATTTAACCATCATTTACTTTGATATCGAAAGCAAGAATAGTATTCACTTTTGCCTCATTCCAGTATGTTTCAGCATTTGCTACAAAATGGAACATGCACTTTTGCAAAGACAACATTGCATACATGTTAAATAAGCAATTATCACATTATCTAGAATAATAATTGTGTGTGTGTGTGTGTGTGTGTGTGTGTGTGTGTGTGTGTGTGTGTGTGTGTGTGTGTGTGTGTGTGTGTGTGTGTGTGTGTGTGTGTGTGTGTCGCCATTTTTCTCAGAGATGGCCAAGTGGATTTTCGACAAACTTTTAGAGGTTCATCAGTGAGTGCTGGGGAGCACTTTTTAGGCAAAATTTTTTTTTGAAAAAAACAGTTGGTTGCAAAAAAATATATATTTGCTCTATAGCGCTGAAGCCTTTGTAGTTTTTTTGAAAGGTAATATTAATAACCATTCCTTCGTGGGTGTGAAGAAGTGTTTTAGACCCCCACAACAAAAAAATAGGAAAAAAAATTGATTTCTTCAAAATGCCAACAGCATGAGAACTAGCCTGGTGCTGGCTTAGCTGTTCGGCGATGGTCCTCAGTTTGAGCCCCGTTTGCGACTGAATTAACACCAGGTGGGGTTGAGCCAGCCTGTCAACCTTCCGAGGTCAGTAAAATGAGTACCAGTGTACTGGTATAGGGGCACAGCATCAGCAGCACAGTTGCGCCCCAACAAAATGATATCTACCCAGCGAAGAAGAAGCATTGGAACAGCTCCAGGCAATGCTGGTTACCCTTGCAAGTGATTGATAATTCTCAATTTCGCGATTAATTAAAATCATCTTTCTGCACATGGGCATGATAATTTTTTGGGACCTTTTGGTGTGCAACAGTGACTGGAGAACGTCTGTGTTGATCGCGAGCATCATGACCTATGTTTAATTCACATGACGTAATTTAGTTTGATTTGAGGCCTCAATTTCTTCTTCAACTTGCTGTTTACCTCCAGATATTTATCTTCCACCCTAAATCAATGAAGGGAAAGATATGTTTGTTTGTTTGTTTAATTTAATTTATTTATTTTTGCCCTCAAATAAATTCTGCCTCCCTTGCCCTTCGACCGCTCCAGTGGCCCTGCACGCGCTGCATACAAATGATGACGATGATTGTGCCCATTTAATCCCACTTTCTTGGGAGGTTAGCTGTGGGGAAAATTTGGGCCAAATCTTTCACAAACCAGCTTGTCAGACATTATGTTCGACTGAATCTTATTTGGGCATGAATTTGTAATTTGTTCAGGGTTTCATAGACAACTCGCATTATCTTCTCGCAAATGACACCATAGGGTTTTTACATTCACCAACTAATGCTCGCCGATGGGTCACCCGGCTTAACATGTATCTGAAGCACAGTGAACTTTATGATTGAACTTCAAGCCTGCGAAACATCGATCCGACAGTTTACATTTGGGTCAGGAGTCAATCCCAAACTGTTAAAGGTAAGTGTGCTTCCTCTGCACCATCCTGTCCTCATGACCATACCAAGATTAAAGGAATAACTTGTGGAAAACTGCACAGGCTAGTTTTGGTTCAATTTTTCTGTATTTTATACAAACAATCGAGATGAAACCGTGGCATTAGTACGATTATCTAAATTTGCAGATGGCACTAAGCTATAAATTATGTTAAATGGCTGGTAAAAGGTGGAAATATATGAATAAAATATGGTTCGTTGAGAGAAGGGATGATTATATCATGATGAAGTAGAAATACTCAAATTATCAAAGCAATTTGACAAAGTAATTGCTTGTAAATTAATTGAGGTGGTGGTAGAAAATAGGACTAATGTGGATGCAAGATTGTGTGTTAATTGTGTTTTTGGGGTTTGGTGCTCAGTGTTTGGCTGTTAGGCCAAAGCCTGCACCGTATCTCTCATTAATTGTGAGATACGGTGCATGCTCGGTGCACAGAATTGCATTTTCCTGCATATGTTGTTCCGTGAATGTCATCAGTTACACTGCTATAGCCAAGGAAGGAGCCCACGTAAGAAAAGCTTCGCTGTGTTTATGTACGACCTGTGTATTTGCTGTAACATACGCAGTAAATGCGGTTCCATTTGGCAGAGGTTTGAATCCGAAAAAAGTATGAAATTAAAGCAAGACATTAAACGATACTGAATTCATTGAATAAACATTGATAAACAATAATTTATTATTCAAGCTATATAAGAACCAATACCACCATTTAAAATCACAGCACCATCTGCGGAAAGCTGTACGGTAGTCGTTAGTTAAAGTTGTTTGTCAGTACAAACAAAATACCATAAGTAAACAATTGCTGTAAAACATCCACGTTATTCACACTGTGAAAACATATAAATGGAAAAAGAACATATCGGGCACAATACATTTTTGAAATATCATGTTATTCTGTATATCGTTTAATCTGTATATCGAAGAATCACTTTAAAGATTTAAAAATCTCGTATCCGGATATGGATTCAGATCTTCACGAAAATCGAATCAATTCGTTTGTGTCACACACTCAACCTGGACACCAAGTTTCATCCAAATCGGTCCTCAACTTTTTGAGATATCGTGTTATATATCAGTTTAACCCGATCTCTCATTGGTGAAGAATCACTTAAATAATTATCAGATCCGGATTCGGATCTTCACCAAAATTGAATCAATTTTTCCTCGTCACATACCCAAAGTGTCCACCAGGTTTCCTCCGAATCTGTCCACAACCTTTTGAGATTTCGTGCTATGTATTGTTTTTGGCTCGATTTCTCAATGGTGAAAAAATCACTTAATAAATTCAAGAAACTGGATCCGGATCCAGATCTTCACCAAAATCGAATCAGTTCGTCCTTGTCACACAACAAACCTGTCTACAAAATTTCATCCGAATCCGTTAACAACTTTTTGAGATATCCTGCACACAAACAAACAAACAAACAAGAAGATGTCATGCAAAGCATGATATTTGCAACATCTATAAAAACAAATTTGACCTTAAAAATAATTGGTGCTTGAATTCAATGACCAAATATGCAAGTCCTCTTCAAATTTCAAGTCAATCGGATGAAAATTGTGGATTTTAGAACCACCACCTTAGATGTTGACCTTGGGCCTATGTTGGCCTTTTGGTCCATAGTGACCTCAAAAATAATTGGCTAGTTGAATTCAGTGACCTGGATTATAAATCCTATTCAAATTTCAAGTCAATCGGATGAAAATTGAGGATTTTAGAAATACAACCTTAGTCGTTGACCTTGGTCCATGTTGACCTCAAAAATAATTGGCTAGTTGAATTAATTGACCTGATTATATCAATCCTCTTCAAATTTCAAATTAATCGGATGAAAATTGAGAATTTTAGAAATACCACCTTAGTCATTGACCTTGGTCCATGTTGACCTCAAAAATAATTGGCTTTTGTTAAATTCAGTGACCTGAAATATAAATCCTCTTCAAATTTCAAGTCAATTGGATGAAAATGGAGGAATTTTGAAATCTCACCGAAGTTTTTGACCTTTGACCCTTTGACCTTTTGACCTCAAAAACAATAGGCTTCTTCCTTATGACAAACTCTCCCATGTGGTGAAGTTTCATTAAGATTCTGTTTAAAAACAGACAAACAGAATAACAAAATCGACTCACCAATAGACTTGGAAAATCTTCGATTTTGCAAGTAACAAACAGAGGAGTGAAAACACAACCTCGTTCCACCTTCGGTGGCGGAGATAAAAATGGAACAAAGAAATACAATATTTATCAGGAAAATAGTTGAGCCTTTCAGAGAGATATATGATGTCAAAACAAACGAGACAAGCTACATTTAACTTCATATCTGAAACCGGGATGCAATCAAGATGAATTTAATCCCCATTTTGTGTAAGTTGGTAAACTTGCATGTTCATAAACTTCAAGGATGTAGACCAGGCCTTTTTTTGGTTTTCGATGCAGTTTGCAATGTTGTTATGCTTCTTCAGAGTAAACAATACCAATGAACAGCACCAAGAAGCCAAGAAGAAATAGTGATTTGGGGGGAAAAAAACAGTTGTAATGTGTTCAGGGTGCCGGGGATATCTCTCATTCTCGTTGTGAAAGATGTTTAACATCAACGAACCATATGTTGAGGTTGTTGTGATTTGATGTCAACAACACAAATTTAATCATGACTGTGTTTAAACGTGCACTTGTTTTTATAAAAAAAATATTGCTTTCCACAGGGTTAGTATAACACCATCCGTGTTCAGGCCTCGAGTGAGTATGTTGCTTATACACTGCCTGGGTTTTCCCCGAGAGCAATCGTGTAATATGTATTGTGAAGATCATATGTTGAGGTTGTCGTGATTTGTAGTATTTCATTGAATTTCCCCGGGCAGCACCGGGTAGTTCATCTAGTGAGCAATATCATTTGTTTTCTTTTCTTTAAGAAGACTATGAATCCGACAAATTA
This sequence comes from Eptatretus burgeri, assembly GCF_056783735.1. Lineage (NCBI taxonomy): Eukaryota > Metazoa > Chordata > Myxini > Myxiniformes > Myxinidae > Eptatretus > Eptatretus burgeri. The sequence continues at coordinate 34,195,960 of NC_140972.1, read as the reverse complement.
TCAAAATAATGAGTTTCTCATTGATAATGACAAACTTCAACACATTATCTAAACTTTACCCATCTGATAAAGGACGACAGAAAACATATTGGACAACGTTTGGTCTTCCAATGGAATGTTTTATCGGAGCCTCGGTCAGGATGATCCCATTCACACATTGCCCTTCCCCATAAATCACAGAAAAACACTTTGTTTACATGGGTAGATACATTTTCACAGAAGGAACAAACATCCTAATTGTACAATATATTTACCTTTTTCATGTTCTCCTTTGCTGCAGTTTTAGACCACCTGGATGCTTTAAGGCAAAAACTAATGAAACGTTATAAACTAGAATTTACACTGCATGTTGAAGTTCAAATAGTCAGCCATAAATATTTCAGACTTACTTTGCTGAAATTAGGTTGGTCTTTTCCTCTTTGAGAACTTGCTTCCTGGGTGTTGTTACCACATGTTCAAATACACCAAACTCTGGTGACGTGCGCATTGTTTTCAAATATCCTTGTTCTTCATGAATTATAACGAAAGGTAATTATCCTGTTAAATATTCAAGAAGTCAGAAATCGACGTATAAGTTTATTCAAACATCACAAGAACTGAACACGTAGGCCCGAGCCTGGCAGCCATGACAGAGATCACTCTTCCCTCCCAGACCCGGAATAGTGCATAATACATCATGCGTAATGCCAGAAATGTTTACGCAATACATCAGACATATAATATGCATGAGCTTTGCAGAATCCAACATCTCCCCTTCCATTCAAACCAATGACATATGGAGGAGGTTTGCATGAGGGAACAGTCCCGAAGTCAAACAGTAAGAGTACAAATGCTGCAACAATTGTCCATAACCATATGTCTGCTGATGAGAACACAACAAAATATGGAGCAAGAGTTCCAGGAATTACAGATTGAGTTGGGTATGTGCCCAGCTTTCACATGGGCTGCGACACAGTGGTAATTTGAGTCTCACTCGCTTTTGTGGGGAGGTTCCACTGGTAGATGACTTTTGGTCCTCACTGTCTATATTGGAACATCAAGGAACATACGGAAGAAAGAAACACCGGTTCCTCCAATCGACTCTGCCCAATGGCAGTTTGACGTGATAGTCCCGACGATGCCCAACACTGATGATCACACCGGTTTTATCCCAATCCTTCATCTGTGGATCTTGTACCAACACCTCGGTGCCACCACAAAATGGAATAAGAGGTTTTGATTCATAGTAATGCACGCTGTTTTCTGCCCATACTTCAGTGGCTTTAGCATCACACTCGTCACCAGCCCTCTGCCACTGTGGTGAGAAAGTGTATTGATGGCCAGGAAGAGCAGTTCATGTTGGATGCCTGGAGAGAATCTGAGAATGTCCAGATGTACGTGGCATTTTACGCCGTTCAAGCAAGCCACGGGCAAAATGCATCGTCATTGAGATTGCCATCATGTGTAGTCTTCGGGACCAGTGTCTTTACGGCTTTGATTGCTGCTTCTGCATGGCCATTTCAGCATGGAAAGTGTGTTGTTGAGAAGTCATAGTCAACTCCTCAATGGTCCATGAATTTCTGGAGTTCATACGATGCAAACTGTGGGCCGCCGTCACTTTAAAGACTAACTTGGACACCCACATCCACAAAGAATGGCCGTAGAGCTCAGAGGAGGTCACGTGATGTGGGGCCACATGAGACGAGATAGGTGAATGGCCACCCAGGGAGTCGGACCATGTAAACCAGATATGATATTCCTGGATAAGAAAACAATTCGGCAGATATGTCCTCGAAGACACACTGTGGTGGTGTATCACTCATGAGTGGTTCCTTCTAAAGGCTGGCCATTTGCTCCTGCAATCATTGTTGCTGAGTGGGTTCATCGCTGAGATTCCATGTGCTGGACATCGTTGGTGACATGGAGCGTGAGTCATCACCGGATCGACTGACTGTTTATGCTTTACAGGTTGTGTTTTTGTTTCCCCCGATTCATCGAGAGGTCTACCACAGTTGCAACACACCAAGCTGTTCAACAAATAGAATGTTAAACAAGGTGGTCGAACCTCCATTGCACTTATGCAGTTTCACGAATAGATTGTTCTCTATGACGGATGAAAACGTGGAGTGCCCATGCATCTCATCGAATCACCATCAGTGTTGAACACACATAATAGATCGTTGCCATCATCCAAGTTATCTGGATGCATCCCAAGTTGCTGCAGGTGTGCAGAACCGATGATAGTTGCCTCAGCCCAGGTTACAGGGAGCACCTCCAGGATACCAATAAAATCACCCTCAAAGTCATCAATGTCTATGCGAATCCACAATGAACGTTGCTTCCTCTGCAATGTGTGGAATACATCAGTGACCAAGACAATTCACCAAACAGCTGGAGGTTGCTTGTCTTTGTGCTGTCTAGTCTTCCACACAGGCTTGTCAACTTTCGATTTTCGACATACACGAGTGAAGTGACCCATGGTGCCGCACTTCTAGAACTTCTTATCATGACTTTGGCAGCACTTTGAGTTACTCCCACAATTTCCACATTTGGTGGTCTTGGATCGAGACCAAATGCAATGACAAAATGCTCGGAGAGAGTTCTTAGTGATGACAGTTCAGGACTGACATCCAGATATCATATTGTCTGCCTTCCTGCTGGCTTCCTCACTTCAACATATGTCCAGAGTGCGTTGTAGTGTGAGATCTCTCAGAGCCACAAGCGTAGGATGCACCTCTAAATCGGATATGCCAGTCATGATCTGAAACACAAACTGTTGTTTGACAGTCATGAATGAGAGATCACAATAGGCAGCGATCTCCTTCAATGCACAATAAAATTAGTCAAAGGTCTCTTCATCATCCTGGTGCCACGAATGAAAATCAAATAGATCGTGGATGATGTTGCACTGTACTCGTCGATGCCTTTCGATGCTGGTGAGTACATTCTCGACAGAAAGTGTGTCTGATGTGAAATCGATATCAATGGCATTCTTTAGTGTTGACCTCAAGCCCAGCGTCAGACTTCCGGAGCATTGCCAATTGCTCACGAGCTCGCATAGGATCAAGACGTGTGATAAGAGAGTAATCGTCCCATTGTTCCCTCCATGCCTTGAAAACCTGCAATGTCATAGACTCTCATAAGACTGGTTGTTGTTTAACTGATAGTTTTGGAGTAGATACTGATTTCTTAATAATCTTTTTGAGGATGTTCAGTCATTCAAACTCCTGGGTCTCGCTCTCAGCCATAATATTTCTTGGGAAAACCACATTTCAAAGTTGGCTGACAAAGCCAGCCGCTGACTGGGCATCTTCCACCATACAAAGTTCTTCCTTGGCACTCCTGATCTCCTATCTACATACAAGACCTTTATATGCTGCTTGATGGACTACTGCTCTCCCCTTTGGGTTGGCTCCCCTGCCTCACATCTTGCTTAGCTTGACGCTGTGGAAACCAAGGCCTTCAGGATCATTAGAATCTCCCATGCTGAAGTTGAGTCAAGGGGCTAATCACATCGCCATCGCAGACAGATCAGTGGTCTCTCTGTCTTCTACCGCCTCCTTTCTGGTATTGCACCCTCTACTCTTTCCATGCTTTGTTCCCCCCTACCCCCTCCCCCCCCAGGTTTATGCGGGGCTCACTCGCTCCACCCTCAACCCTACTCTAGTAAAATCCAGGATCACTGCTCACCTCCGATCATCTGCCCCTCCTTTTCCCACCTGTGGAATCCACTTCCACGTTCTCTTCAATTCCATTCTTCCCTCCAGGTCTTATAGACAGCTGTTCACCACCATCTCAGCTCAGATCATCTCCAAAGCCATGATCTTTTCTACTCTTATTAAGCCCCCACCCAAAGCCTTCTTCCTTCCAAATTTCCAGTTTTCCCTCATGAGAGTTTCCTTTTGTATCCATGTTGTCCACCCCATCCATCCTCTCCTGCCCACATTCCTCCCCACACGCATTGTTTGTCCAAGCGTCCCTCGGTCTTGGCCTTTGGCTCTGCTGTTGGTGTTTCCTCCCTCTCTCTCTCTCCTGTTCCTTTTGTCCTGATCCCTTCTCAGTGTACTAGTACTAGCTCTTCCACGAGTCTCGACTATGTATACAGGAAAAAAAAAAACCTCAACTTTGGAGTTCACTTGCCTGCCGGTGTAGATCGATTGAGTAAAGAACCTTCAGGTCTTGCAACATTCACAATCGTGAGCAATAAGTCAGGCTTGATTACTTTTCTTCTTTTTCCCCATTTTTCTATTTTTCATTTATTTATTTTTTGGGGGGGAGGGGAGTATCAAGCTAACACCTACCTCCTCCCCCCCCCTCCTCCCAGATATACTGCACCTGCGTCTTAACATCCCGGAACAGAGTCGGCACAGTTTTTTTCGTTGAAGTTTTTTCATGAATCTTTATTGACTGGAGATTACATACAATACACAAAACTATGCTCAAGTATGCAAGACTGTGAAGGAGGAATGCCTCATAACTCTGCACTCGACTTCCTGTCTTTGATCTTTGACCCTGTACCATAGTCAAAGTCCAAGTTTCTTACACGGATTTAGAATGATCCTGATTACCTTGAAATTAATTCCACAATTATCTTGATTCACAAAAGTATTTTTAGGAAAAACTATTTTAGCTTTCATGACTGCATTCCATGCAGATGACTTCTCTGATGCAGCAGTACAGGGGTGCGCAGATCAGAAGCGAACACTCATCTTGTGATTCCAGCATGCTTTTCCTTCAAAGTTTTGACACTCACCCTATTGGTGATTTATTTAGTAACGACCATGCAACATCTCCCTTGTCTGTAGAAATCTGCCTGTTGACACGAGGTCGGCGCACTGCGAGTGTTCGCGCTGACACTTACTGCCGACTGTACTCGCTCTCCGTGGAGAACTTCAATGAAGTCCTGGAGGAATACCCCATGATGCGTCATGCCTTTGAACAGGTCGCTGTCGATCGTCTCAACCGTATCGGTGAGTTGTGGATCTTTGTTTGGGCCTGGTTTATAATATGGAATCCTCCTACAGATCAGTTGTACAATCTATTGGCTGAAAAATGACTGAAACGATTGCTTAATACCAACCAAATTAGGTGTTTCACATTACTAGATAAGCATCAGATAAGCACACAGACATATTATTCAGTAGTTGAGAGGATTGCAAGCATGTCCAAAAGATGATTGAAATAGCTGTTGCATCCTGTTGGACTTGGTAGTCAGACTTCCCTTCTCAAAATCTAATTTCAGAGACGAACTAAATTCAATCACTTCAGTGAATGTATGGTCATGGAGAATAGACAGTGGACCAATGGAATATATTTGTGTGGTTTAAATAGTCCTACTTTCGAGTTTTGTATCGATAAAAGGTTTTTTGTTTTTTTTTGAGGGAGAACTCAAATGCATAATTTAGACTGCTATTGGTTGGGGGGACGGCAATGGCAATGTTCAGTTGTCACAGTTTGGGAGGTCCCATCCCAGGTATGTAAGACCAGGTGACATCCAGCGATGATCTTATATGGATTGCAAATGGGTATAATCATACTTTAATGTGGCTCATGTGAACACCAATTGATGATTTCTCAGGATAACATTGTGATTGTGCACCTGATAACCTTAACATGAACATCACATGTGAGGCCATCACATCCTCTGAGTATAATTCCAAGAGAATTGTCTCAATTTGTCCCAGGGATACACCCTGGAAGCTCTGCAAAGAATATGGTCCTCTAATTATTATTAACCTCTGCCATCGAAGATGGACGGAGGTTACTGTTTTCACCCCTGTTTGTTTGTTTGTTTGTGAACAGTATTACGGAAAAACTCCTGGACGGATTTCGACGAAACTTGGTGAGGGGATTAGGTATGGTCCAAGGATCATGTCACTAGACTTTGGACTTGGTCCAAAGTCCAATATGGCCGCTATTTTGAAAAAATATTTGAATTTTTGTTTTTGCATTTCTACATGTTTTAAGTGATTTCCAACCCCAAAAAAGAAATTTGTTAGAGAGAAAAAAAACAAAATTTTGCAAATTTTTTTCAAAAAAAATTCGATTTTATATTTTGGCATTTCTACATGCGCGTTGATCTAGTTTAGTTTATTCAATCGTGGTTCAGTAAAGTCTGATCCATTTTGACCTACAATGAATAGGATATCAGGTTCACTTAAGTGACCCAGCAGTACTGGCGGCGAAGGTTTTGCACTCGACCGAGTGCTCCCCCTCTAGTTTTAATATGAAACAACAACTAACATTTGTTCGAAATGAAACAAGGAGCTGATACTCTCTGTCGCCCACCTTTTGGGGGGTATGAGGAATAGATCTGTATAATGTGAAATCTTGAATGGGTTTTTGAAATATCATGGACACAAGCTAAGTTATTGAGATGGTTGCCATGGCAACAAAAGTCAGCCAATCACCACCATGATCTAATCAGGTTGACATGATGTCATGAGGAATCGATATCTGCAACATGAAACCTAAGCGTTCAACGGTTTTTGAAATATGTATACAGAAGTACACTTTCATGACAGATGATTGTTCAGTCAGTCAGACGGAGCTCATTCGAATGTCCCCCATATCCGACCTTGTCAGAGGGATGGGGGACAAAAAAAAAACAACATGTAGGGACAGCACAGATGAAGCTTCTACTTTTGTTGGTGTTGTTATCGAGAAATGGTGTTGAATTTCGTTGTGATGCAATGATCTTTAATTTTTGTCCTTGTTTCTTTAATTTGCAATTGTGAGCAATCCCTACATCTTTAAAAAATATATATATATTTTATCTTATTTCTACTTGTGCTATTGATCAATTGATGGATCATTTGCTTTGCCCAATTAATTTTATTGTGAACATTTACATGGATAATGTAGCTGGAAGACTGAATAAGAAACCTACTTCTATAGCATTGGAAAGCATTTTTCATGAACAGAAAAAAAATCTCGGGAATGAGTTAGGGAAAGCCGAAACATTTATTTCAGTGTGTTCACCTTTACAAAGGTCTTTCCAAAGAGCTGCCTGCACTTACTCGGAACCCGACACCCCGAATGTTCTAGCTCTCCTGCACGTCACTTTTTGCCCATCAGAAGAAAAATATATAAATAATCAGGTAAACATAATTAAAAACAAAAGTTTTGATGTTTTCAAAATAAAATGCACTATTTCAAGCCTTAAAAAGTAGCCCAGTTGCTGTAAATCAAACAGAACAGTTGCAGGCAGGAACGGCTGAAATCGAAAGCAATTTGATGACACATGAGAGCAAACAGCAGGCTCCTCTGGCTATCTTTAGCTCTTGTTAGAGACAACTTTGTTTCATAGTCCCTTTCACCTGATGCAAAGATCTGTTGAAGCACTAAATTCATTCATCGTTCATGTATAAGAAGAGGTTGTTGACACATCATGCTTGTATTCTATAAAGAGGCAGATTATGGAGATCAAAAAGAAAAGAAGATTTGATGTGGGAGGAACAAGTTGGAATAGAACACGTTGCTGTCCTGTGCATATGGTGTCCACATCACGTAACCATAAATACACTTAAAATCCACATTGTTTATACTAATTAACTCACATATGCAATTTAATCAATAACCGGGCATAGTGGCGTGCGCCTGTAATCCGGCTACTCGGAGGCTTGGGTTGGAGGATCGCTTGAGGACGGGAGCTCTGCGCTGGGACCGCGCTATGAGAGGGTGTAGGGCAGCCCGGAATCATGGCGAAACCCAATCCTTATCCCTGTGTCCTAAGAGGCGATCAGGGTTGCATTAGGAATGGCATCCGGCGTAAAACCTATGCCAAATCAGTATGCAGATCATAACGGATGATCCGCTGTGGCGACCCCTAACGGGAGCAGCCGAAAGACAAACAACAACATGCAATTTAATCAATAGTCAAGGTCTGTATGGACAAGATATCAATCAAATGCCGATTATGGCGCAAAAGATGCACTAAGATCACTTAATGTTCAAAGTATTGGAGACCAGAAAGATAGACTCCATGTTCATTCAAAATAAAACATCAATAATGAAGACATCTAAAAACCACCCATAAAGATGAAAACCAACAAGTATGCTTCAGTGAAGATGAGTTGAACTGAGAATTGCATCTGAAATACAAGCAAGCACACTAGTTATAGCAACGACTTCATTCTCCTGGCATTGCTGATGAGAAGGAATTTTAACAGGAACCCAGCTGAGATCTGTTTATAAGTCTCACCAAGAATCTGTCAACACAGAAGCATTAAAATGAGAATTCTCTGATCTGATCTCCTTTTGTAGATTCATCATGAGTGGAACCCCATGCAGCTGCTGTGGAAGTTATGGCCAACTTCGAAATTTAATAAGGACACCGAACCATGTGAAGGATTCTGGGTGGTGTGTAATATCCATGACTGAGTGCAAGCACAAAAACCTATTTCACTGCCTTGGTGTCTCAAACAGGGTGTCTCATGCTTGATGCTGCGTTGTGGCGGGGATAATAATGGGCTACTTATAGTCACCATGACTGCATTTTGACCCAATTTTTAATTATTTTCTCCATATTCTCATAATAAAGGTTTGTTGAAAATTTGATGACAAAAGCTGAAATTATTAAAAAGAAAAAAAAAGTTATGGCCTGGACACACACACACACACACACACACACACACACACACACACACACACACACACACACACACACACACACACACACACACACACACACACACACACACACACACACACACACACACACACACACACACACACACACACACACACACACACACTTTTTGCAAAGCCCCATCTTCTGCTACGCAGGGGGATCTTAGGGTTATAAAGGGTTTTAAGCGTCTTAGCAGTCTTAAGGATCTTAGGGATCTTAAAAGGTCTTAGGCTTCTAAAGGGTCTTAAGGGTCTGAAGGGTGGACAGGTTTAAAGGGTATGAAGTGTCTTAAAGGGGTCGAAAAGGTGTAAGGGCTCTAAAGGTCTACATGTCGAAAAGGTATGTTCTAATAGTCTGTAATTAAGAGCTAATTAACAGACATAGTGAAGGTCCAATAATAAGTTATTAATACATGTACTCAGGGTCCAACTCGCATTCAAACAGAACGTAATTAATAGACACACTCACAGGGGTCGACCAAGACTTCACCTCGATGAGGGTTCACAGTCCTCCAGTGTTTTTCACTTTTATATGCAGTATATAGGCAGTTCCCGGTTTACGAACACAATGTATTCTTGAAAACGTGTTTGTAAGCTTTATGTTCATAAACCAGAACAATGAATCCCCTTTAAATACATGTAATAAGTGATTAATTGGTGGTTAATAAGTGATTAATAAGTGATTAATATGTAATAAGTGGTTCTCGAACTTGAATAAAACAATTGTTTGCATAAAAACATGATGAAATGTACTTTTTAAATCAAAAAGGAATAAATTTGGGTGAATCAAACAGGTGTTGTTTAAGGGATTATGATGAGAGGTAACAAGCTGGAGGGGTTTGTGGTGAAGCAAGCCTCTCGTGCTGGAAAAGAATCCTGGGGAGAGAAAGCTTTTGATTGTACCAGAAAGGAACCCGTTGGAGAAAGCTTTCTATTGCACTGGAAAGGAACCCCTTGGAGAGAGCTTTCTATTGTACCGGAAAGGAACCCCTTGGAGAGAGCTTTCTATTGTACCGGAAAGGAACCCCTTGGAGAGAGCTTTCTATTGTAACGGAAAGGAACCCCTTGGAGAGAGCTTTCTATTGTAACGGAAAGGAACCCCTTGGAGAGAGCTTTCTATTGTACCGGAAAGGAACCCCTTGGAGAAAGCTTTCTATTGTACTGTAAAGGAACCCCTTGGAGAGAGCTTTCTATTGTACTGGAAAATAACCCCTTGGAGAGAGCTTTCTATTGTACTGTAAAGGAACCCCTTGGAGAAAGCTTTCTATTGTAACGGAAAGGAACCCCTTGGAGAGAGCTTTCAATTGTACCGGAAAGGAACCCCTTGGAGAGAGCTTTCTATTGTACCGGAAAGGAACCCCTTGGAGAAAGCTTTCTATTGTACTGTAAAGGAACCCCTTGGAGAGAGCTTTCCATTGTACTGGAAAAGAACCCCTTGGAGAGAGCTTTCTATTGTACTGTAAAGGAACCCCTTGGAGAGAGCTTTCTATTGTACTGGAAAAGAACCCCTTGGAGAAAGCTTTCTATTGTACCGGAAAGGAACCCCTTGGAGAGAGCTTTCTATTGTACTGGAAAAGAACCCCTTGAAGAAAGCTTTCTTTTGTACTGGAAAGGAACCCCTTGGAGAAAGCTTTCTATTGTACCAGAAAGGAACCCCTTGGAGAGAGTTTTCTATTGTACTGGAAAGGAACCCCTTGGAGAAAGCTTTCGATTGCACTGGAAAGGAACCCCTTGGAGAGAGCTTTCTATTGTACCGGAAAGGAACCCCTTGGAGAGAGCTTTCTATTGTACCGGAAAGGAACCCCTTGGAGAGAGCTTTCTATTGTACCGGAAAGGAACCCCTTGGAGAGAGCTTTCTATTGTAACGGAAAGGAACCCCTTGGAGAGAGCTTTCTATTGTAACGGAAAGGAACCCCTTGGAGAGAGCTTTCTATTGTACCGGAAAGGAACCCCTTGGAGAGAGCTTTCAATTGTACCGGAAAGGAACCCATTGGAGAGAGCTTTCTATTGTACCGGAAAGGAACCCCTTGGAGAAAGCTTTCTATTGTACTGTAAAGGAACCCCTTGGAGAGAGCTTTCTATTGTACTGGAAAATAACCCCTTGGAGAGAGCTTTCTATTGTACTGTAAAGGAACCCCTTGGAGAAAGCTTTCTATTGTACCGGAAAGGAACCCCTTGGAGAGAGCTTTCTATTGTACTGGAAAAGAACCCCTTGGAGAAAGCTTTCTTTTGTACTGGAAAGGAACCCCTTGGAGAAAGCTTTCTATTGCACTGGAAAGGAACCCCTTGGAGAGAGCTTTCTATTGTACCGGAAAGGAACCCCTTGGAGAGAGCTTTCTATTGTACTGTAAAGGAACCCCTTGGAGAAAGCTTTCTATTGTACTGTAAAGGAACCCCTTGGAGAAAGCTTTCTATTGTACTGGAAAGGAACCCCTTGGAGAAAGCTTTCTATTGTACTGTAAAGGAACCCCTTGGAGAGAGCTTTCTATTGTACTGGAAAGGAACCCCTTGGAGAAAGCTTTCGATTGCACTGGAAAGGAACCCCTTGGAGAGAGTTTTCTATTGTACCGGAAAGGAACCCCTTGGAGAGAGCTTTCTATTGTACTGGAAAGGAACCCCTTGGAGAAAGCTTTCTATTGTACTGTAAAGGAACCCCTTGGAGAGAGCTTTCTATTGTACTGGAAAAGAACCCCTTGGAGAAAGCTTTCTTTTGTACTGGAAAGGAACCCCTTGGAGAAAGCTTTCTATTGCACTGGAAAGGAACCCCTTGGAGAGAGCTTTCTATTGTACCGGAAAGGAACCCCTTGGAGAGAGCTTTCTATTGTACTGTAAAGGAACCCCTTGGAGAAAGCTTTCTATTGTACTGGAAAGGAACCCCTTGGAGAAAGCTTTCTATTGTACTGTAAAGGAACCCCTTGGAGAGAGTTTTCTATTGTACCGGAAAGGAACCCCTTGGAGAGAGCTTTCTATTGTACTGGAAAGGAACCCCTTGGAGAAAGCTTTCTATTGTACTGTAAAGGAACCCCTTGGAGAGAGCTTTCTATTGTACTGGAAAGGAACCCCTTGGAGAAAGCTTTCGATTGCACTGGAAAGGAACCCCTTGGAGAGAGTTTTCTATTGTACCGGAAAGGAACCCCTTGGAGAGAGCTTTCTATTGTACTGGAAAGGAACCCCTTGGAGAGAGCTTTCTATTGTACTGTAAAGGAACCCCTTGGAGAAAGCTTTCTATTGCACTGGAAAGGAACCCCTTGGAGAGAGCTTTCTATTGTACTGGAAAGGAACCCCTTGGAGAAAGCTTTCTATTGCACTGGAAAGGAACCCCTTGGAGAGAGCTTTCTATTGTACCGGAAAGGAACCCCTTGGAGAGAGCTTTCTATTGTACTGGAAAGGAACCCCTTGGAGAGAGCTTTCTATTGTACTGGAAAGGAACCCCTTGGAGAAAGCTTTCTATTGTACTGGAAAGGAACCCCTTGGAGAAAGCTTTCTATTGCACTGGAAAGGAACCCCTTGGAGAGAGCTTTCTTTTCTTCTTGTTCTTTCGGTTGCTCCCGTTTCGGGGTCGCCACAGCGGATCAACCGTCTCCATTTCGCTCTATCCTCCACATCTTCCATTGACACTCCAACCATCCGCATGTCTGCCCTCACCGCATCCATGAACCTCTTCTTTGGCCTTCCTCTTCTCCTCCTGCCTGGCGGCTCCATCTTCACCATCCTTCTCCTGATATACTCCGCTTCCCTCCTGTGCACATGTCCAAACCATCTCAATCTCACCTCTCTCACTTTGTCTCCAAACCGTACTACCTGTGCAGTCCATCCAATATACTCATTCCTTATCCTGTCCATCCTCCTCACTGCCAACGAGAATCGCAGCATCTTTAACTCTGCCACCTCCAGCTCCGCTTCCTGTCATTTTGTCAGCGCCACCGCCATCAAACCATCCGACATAGCTGGTCTCACTACCGTCTTATATACTTCCCCTTAACTCTTGCAGCTACCCTTATGTCACAAATCACTCCTGCAACTCTTCTCCACCCACTCCATCCTGCCTGCACTATCTTTTTCACTTGTCCACCACACACTCCGTTACTTTGGACAGTTGATCCCAAGTATTTAAAACCATTAAATTCCACACCTCAACTCCTTGCAACCGCACCATACCACCACCCTCCCTCTCATTTACGCACATGTACTCCGCCCTACTCCGACTAACTATCATTCCCCTTCTCTCCAGTGCGTACCTCCACCTCTCGAGGCTCGCCTCAGCCTGCTCCCAACTCTCCCTACAGATCATGATGTCATCCGCAAACATCATAGTCCATGGGGACTCCAGTCTGATCTCGTCCGTCAACGTGTCCATCACCATTGCAAACAGGAAAGGGCTCAGAGTTGATCCTTGGTGCAATCCCACTTTTACCTTAAACCGGTCCGTCATTCCTACCGCACACCTCACCGCTGTCACACTGTCCTCATACATATCTTGCACAATCCTCACATACTTCTCCACCACTCCCGACTTCCTAATACAATGCCACAACTCCTCTCTTGGCACCCTATCAAAAGCTTTCTCGAAATCCACAAACACAATGTAACTCCTTCTGGCCTTCCCTATACTTCTCCATCAACATTCTCAAAGCAAACATCGCATCAGTGGTGCTCTTTCCTGGCATAAACCCATATTGCTGCTCACAGATCATCACCTCTCCTCTCAACCGAGCTTCCACTACTCTTTCCCACAACTTCATGGTGTGGCTTAACAACTTTATCCCTCTGTAATTTCCACAGCTCTGCACATCACCCTTATTCTTGAAAATCGGAACCAGTACACTTAATCTCCACTCCTCCGGCATCCTCTCACTTTCCAAGATTTTATTAAACAATCTGGTTTACAACCCCACTGCCATCTCTCCAAAGCACTTCCATGCCTCCACTGGTATGTCATCTGGGCCAACTGCCTTTCCACTTTTCATCCACTTCATCCTTACTGATCTCTCTGTCTCTGTCTCTGTCTCTGTCTCTGTCTCTGTCTCTGTCTCTGTCTCTGTCTCTGTCTCTGTCTCTGTCTCTCTCTCTGTCTCTCTCTCTCTGTCTCTCTCTCCACTCTCTCTACACTCTCTCTCCACTCTCTCTCCACTCTCTCTCCACTCTCTCTCCACTCTCTCTCCACTCTCTCTCCACTCTCTCTCCACTCTCTCTCTCTCTACTCTCTCTCTCCCCACTCTCTCTCCCCACTCTCTCTCTCCCACTCTCTCTCTCTCCCCACTCTCTCTCTCCCCACTCTCTCTCTCTCCCCACTCTCTCTCTCTCTCTCTCTCACTCTCTCTCTCTCTCTCTCTCCCCACTCTCTCTCTCTCTCCCCACTCTCTCTCTCTCCCCACTCTCTCTCTCTCTCCCCACTCTCTCTCTCTCTCCCCACTCTCTCTCTCTCTCCCCACTCTCTCTCTCTCTCCCCACTCTCTCTCTCTCTCCCCACTCTCCTCGCTCGTCAGCACATTCCCATTTACGTCCTTTATCACCCTAACCTGCAGCACATCCTTCCCAGCTCGGTCCCTCTGTCTTGCCAATCGGTATAAATCCTTTTCCCCTTCTTGTGTATCCAACTTCTCATACAGCTTGTCGTCTGCCTTTTTCTTAGCCTTTGCCTTATCTCTCTTTGCCCTTCGCCACCACTCCTTGTACTCCTGCCTACTTTCTTCATCTCTCTGACTATCCCACTTCTTTTTCGCCAACCCCTTCTTCCTTATACTTTCCTGTACTTCCTCATTCTACCACCAAGTCTGCTTATCTTCCTTCCTCTGTCGAGATGTCACACCAGCTATCTTCCTTTCTATTGTACTGTATTGTACCTTCTATTGTACCTTCCTAGCTATCTCCCTCACCACTTCTGCTGTAGATGCCCAATCATCCCACCCATCTTTACCACCATCTAACACGTCTCGCCTCCTCCCTAAATTCTACGCAACACTCTTCCTCCTTCAGCTTCCACCTCTGGTCCATGGTTCAGCCCTCACTCTCTTCCTCAACCTCACCTCGAAAATCATTCTACAGACCACAAATCGATGCTGTCAAGCTGCACTCTCCCCTGCCACCACCTTACAGTCTCTAATCTCTTTCAAGTTGCATCTCCTGCTTAAGATGTAATCCACCTGTGTGCACTTTCCTCCACTATTGTACGTCACCCTGTGTTCCTCCTTCTTCTTGAAATACGTATTTACCACTGCCATTTCCATTCTTTTTGCAAACTCTACCACCATTTGCCTTTCCACATTTCTCTTGTTGAGACCGTACCTACCCATCACCTCCTCATCCTCTTTATTCTCTTCCTCAACATGCCCATTGAAATCTGCTCCAGTCACCACTCTTTCATCCTTGGATGCACTCTCCACCACTTCATCTAACTCACTCCAGAAATCTTCTTTATATTCCATCTCGCACCCCATATGTGGGGCATATGCACTGATGACATTCATCATCACCCCTTCAATTTCCAACTTCACACTCATCACTCGGTCAGACACTCTCCTCACCTCGAATACCCTCTTGACATAATCTTCCTTCAGGATTACGCTGACACCATTTCTCCTCCCATCCACACCATGGTAGAACAGTTTGAAACCACCTCCAATGCTCCTAGCCTTACTCCCCATCCACTTGATCTCTTGTACACACAGTATATCCACCTTTCTTCTCCCCATCATATCGGCCAACTCTCGTCCTTTGCCAGTCATCGTCCCAACATTCAGAGTTCCAACTCTCATCTCCACACTTCTACCCTTCGCCCTCTCCCACTGCCTCCGGACTCGCCTTCCCCGTCTCCTTCTCCTCCTTTGCCCAGCAGTAGCACAATTTCCACTGGTACCCTGCTGACCACCGGTTCCGGTGGCGGTCGTTGGTAACCCGGGCCTCGACTGATCCGGTATGGAAATTCGTTTTGTTGTCCGCATAATGATTTGGCATAGGTTTTTATGCCGGATGCCCTTCCTTACACAACCCTGGTTGCCTCTTCCGACACACAGGAATATGGTGCACCTATTCGAACCGGGGCATACACCGGGCCCAGTACACTGGTACTCATTTCACCGACCTAGGAAGGATGACAGGCTGAGTCAACCCCCTGGTGTAATTCGACTTGGTATATATATATATATATATATATATATATATATATATATATATATATATATATATATATATATATATATATATATATATATATATATATATATATATATATATATATATATATATACACACACATACATATACATATATACACACACATACATACATATATACACACACATACATACATATACATATATACACACACATACATATATATATATATATATATATATATATATATATATATATATATATATATATATATATATATATATATACATATATATATACATATATACACATACATATATATATACATATATACACATACATATATATACATATATACACATACATATATATACATACATACACATACATATATATATATATTGTTGCGGATTTCGCGCCCGCCGGCGTGCGAACGGCCACGTAACTCGAATCGCGGCACGTCGCCCACCGGACGGACAATCCAGTCGTGACCCTCTCGGACTAACGCCGGGAACCAGTCACGGGTGGACCTTTCGGTCTCACCGCGATCGAGCCAATCAGCCCCCGCGTGGGATAGGGTTGCTCGCCAAATTCGAACTACCTAAGTACCCACGCGGAGGGTAGACCGGGCGATCGCACCTCGCCGCAGGTCGACTTCGGACACGGGCCACTTAAGCGACCCGTTCCGTACTATCAGAATAACCGAGCGGTGTTATCGTCGACCTCGACGGTTCGATTAATTATCGGGCGTATTCAGCCCACTACCAACCCTTTACGTGAAGCAAGATGGGGATTCAATGGAGGAAAAGACGAAGCGAAGCGGGAGAACAGTTCAACAATAAAGCACATTTATTCTCGGCACACGGGAAGCACACAAATACAATTCCACCAAATGCACACAAAAAAGAAAACACAATTCCATTTACACAAAAAGCAAACATAAAAGTGAAAACACAGTGCAGAGCTAATACCGACTACCGAGCACACGGCAACACTTATACAATTCTACTTCACAGACGGCGCCGACAACACATACCCAAAACCAAGGAAAAGAAATCCCCTCAAGAATGAGGTAGGCCTGAGGCCGAGACCGGGTCGGGCCTACCCGTCTGGTGATGAGACGCGGAGCGGCGATGGCCCCGCAACCCGCGGGCCTCGTGGACAGTGCCTGGCAGGGGGTGGGAACGGGGCCCCCTTGGTCGCACTATCTCAGCGCGGGGGGAAACAGGAGGGGGTTGCTGATGCTCGGGGTATAGAGGATCTTTATTATGTGCGACGAGCGTCTCCACCTCGGCCAGGTCGCGCTGTCGGCCTCCCTCGGGTGCAGCTTCCTGCACGACGCGAGCACCCCCTCGTCTGGTGTCGCCGCCTTTCCACAGCTCCGTCCCCTCCGTTCCGACTCCAACGCACACGACGAGCAGCTCCACCGCCCGCGAAGTCTTGACCCTTTGCTTCCGACTCTCCTCTTCTTGACTCTCCGACCTCGTTCTGCTCCTTCTCTCGTTCCCTCTCTTCGTTCTCCTTTCTCGTTCTCTGCTGACCCTCTTCTGACTGACGAACACCGTCCTTTTATCCCCCCGTAACTTCGCCTTTGACCCCCTCCCTTTGACCTTTCACCTCGCTCCCCATTGGCCCGAGAAAAAGTGGGCGTGAAGGCTTTTTGATCCACAAATTTGCATATATCGATCGTTCTGGAGGCGGGGCCAATTCGCCCCTCGCTCACCGATTGGACGGCAAAAAGTGGGCGTGTGTCGTTTTTGATCCGTTTTTGAAGCAGAAAATCCGTGATTTTGTACACGCTGTTCGACGCGCGTTCTGCATGAGTCCAACACCGGTACCCACAGCGGGGCAAGAACGGTGGCGATGCTACGGTTGTGAGGTGTGCGTGAAGGTCGTGGCGGTTGTGGTGAAGCGGTGGTTGTGGTCGGTGGTTGATGTTGTGGTTGTGATCATGGCGGTTGGTCCAAAATAAAGATAGTAAAAGAAAAACGGCTATCCTGAAGAGTCGCAGCTCGCATAAATGACATGTATTCCCACTAGACAACGGGTTTGGGCCTAACTACACATGCACTTACCGAGATACCTCACCTAAGGGACCTGAATGGTGGTTTGCGAATCTGGTAACCACAACACTACCCCCTTCCCTTTTTACAGACTCGTCCCGAGTCGTCAAATTTTCGTGTGCCATCGTGTGTAGTTTTCCCCTAGTACATTTTACCTACGGATCCCTGAGTGCGACATTCATGGTATTCGTGTCCCCAAAATAAATAACCTAAGGGCTGCGTAACTATCTAAACAAACTCACTCACACGAACGACTTAAATAAAATTGCCGGCGCTAAGACAAACATGCCGGGGGCGCACTCATATTTACAGTACATCTTAACCTTAACTTACAAATTTTACACTAAACCATGGCCCAGGATCATTGAACTCTGCAAAAGAAAGCAGTTAGCAGGGAGCCAGGCTGCCCGCATGCAGTCTCTGGCTCAAAACAATGCAGGTGACAGGGAACGTGGCTGGCTGCTCACACGCAGTCCAAGGCCTTCCCTTTTGAACTGAACTCAGTGAACCACAACGGTGCTTGGGCTGCACAACGCAGTCTCCGTGCCAGCTCAAGTGGCACACGCAATGAGCACTACGAATGGATGCATGAACACAAACACGGTGCACGGGCCGCCACTGCAGGCCCGTGTTGTAGCTGCCAACAGGGCAGTTCTTGCAGCTTGCAAACTGTTGCTTTCAGATCCTGGCGCACATGGAAACGAACAGGGGGGGGGGGGCAAAGCAAAAATTGAACGGGGCTGGTGAACGTGGGCAGTGGGCATGGCATGGCAAAGGTGATCAGGCAAACACAGCCCGCAGAAGAAGGCCGCTGCAGGCAAACACAGCCGGCAGATGAACTGGCCGGCACCGGCCTTGACGAAAAACAGCCAGCAGATGAACTGGCCGGCACAGGCCTTGCAGAACACAGCTGCCGATGAAGTTGGCCGGCCTCCGCCTTGAAGCAAAACACGGCCAGCCGATGAAGTTGGCCAGCCTTTGCCGTTCAATGGAGGTTGGTGGAGGGAGTGCGGTGGTGCTGGCCACTTGGAGGGCGGGCTCGGACCTACCTACCTGTCTCCCTCCCAACCTATCGCCTTTGCCTGTCACTGTACATACCCACTCCCTTAATTTGTGAAAAACCAATTTAGCCCCAACTTATTTTTTTGTTGTTTTTATTTTTTACTTCCCCACTATAAATCGTCCCCTAACCCCCTTTATCGTCCTTGTTCGGCTAACCTATCCTGTCACCTAGCCTACTCCCAACCCCTACGTTCCCTTCCCGGAGGGGAACAAGGGAGAGCTAACGTCCTGTGTCGAGGCCCAACGAAGCCTCAGAATGGCCTCCCCAGAGTTCGGCGATCTAACCCAAAGTGGGTCCAGCGGCCCACAACGACAGCGAGGGGATGGATGGTGCGGAGGGGTACATCTCCTAATCTACCCTATCCATTTAACTGTTAAACTACCCCGGGGCTTTCAACAAGCGCCTCTCGCTTAAACTATTGGTTCTAACAACCCAGATTCCCGTCGCCTGTGTTGGTGTCCTCACAATTCTCGGCCTCGCCCCCAATTTTTCTCTCCGTGCCCTCACACGGTCTCCTGGCTGGGACACGTGGCTCCCTTTGGCAGGCACGACCCTCTGCCGAATCTCCGACGATGGCACCCCGGGCACTACACTGCCTCCGAGCCTACCAGCTCCCTAACACCAGGGAGTGCCCCCCATGGCACCTCCCTGAAACGCACACGTGGCAGGCCGGCCTCCCGGCCCCCTTTCCGAGGGTCACCCGTGCCCACAACACTGCCCACGCGGCCAATGGCGCCCGGGCCCCCGCACCAAGCAAGCGCACCCGTGCCCACTACTCTCTATCCCGGCCCCCCATGGGCCCATGGCCTACCGCGGCCGACTAGCCTGGTGCCCGGGGTACCCACTCAGCGATACTCACCTTTCGCAGCCACGCTCCCAAGCCCGTCAACAGGGCTCCTGCACCCCTCCAAATGGGTTTCGAGCCTACATTCCCACCAACAGCAAAACGACCTCCATTTTTCAATTTGACTAACCCAGCTAACTCACTTTACTCTGACCCCGGGGTCCCTTGCGGAGTCACTCCTCCCCCCCAATCACTCATCGCACCATGCATTCCCCATTCACTCCACACACACAGACCCGCTGGCCTCACTCACTCACCAAGCACATGCTTCCACTTCACTCTCCAACTCTTCAACACACTCACTCTGCCATCCTCCTAACTACCTCCCCTAACTAACTCGTGCTCCCACGTCGTCCCTTAAACTAAAGCACGTTCCTTTTAACCTACGTAGCTAAACTACGTCCCCTCTACACATCCACAAGTCTGTCTCTGTCTTCAAAAAAATCATTTTATTTCCCAACCTAAATCTGGCTACAATCCCTCTAACTAATCCATTCCACGGACTCCATGAGGACTTACCCCTGCCCCATGGAGTCGGTCTAACTAAGCTAACCCTTCCCCCTAACTAGTTTTCATCCTGTGCCCAGGGTAAGGGGGTCTTTCACCCCTTGCCCAGGAATCCTGTACACCCGAAAGTGAGGCTTGCTTTTTTTTTTTTTTCCCATGCGCAGCACCTGCGCGGCAACTCAGAGCTCGCGCACTTTGCACCTGCCCGTGACGTCATGCAGCTGCACGTGTTCCTCGTCCCTCCTTGGACGGGACCATCCGGCAGAGATACCCCTCCTGCCGAATTCCAACCCCACGTGCAGCCATGACGTCACCGTGCGCATAAAAAAAAAAAACACAAGCCACACGTCTCGAGGGGTTCCCCACGCGAACACATGTGCTTTGCCCGTTGGAGCTTTACACACACGATCGCGTGGAGAACCCGTCCGGTCCAAATCCGTTTACCTGCCTAACTTTGTCCGTCCGCGGGATCGGCAAATCCACCGCGTGCGTTTCCGGACCGGGACTTCACTCTCGCAAGCGAGCACGTGGTGGTCTCGTGCGTTGCACAGCACGAACCGCGCGCTCACCGCTGGGTGAACCCGGCACGGTCCTCGAAACAGCTACAGCCGCTACTCGGCTTTCTCTCCTCTGTCGCCGTCTCCGTCTCCATTCAACCCACGCACACCTGCGTGTTACGACGCACACAGTCCACTCCATCACATTCACACCGGGAGATGCGGCTGCGTGCTCCCGCATGCCAACCGACATCTCCCTCACATACCGCTCTCTCACACACACGGTCTCCCTGGCACATAGCGACCTTGCACACGGCCGTTCACTCACGCGTGCCTCACTACTCACACAAACCATACTACTCACACGTGGTGCTCCATTCACTCGCGCGGGGGCACTCACCCGCGGTGCCTCACCCACGCACGCGAGGGCACTCAACCGCTGTGCCTCATCCACACACCGTGCCTCACTCATACACGCGGGGGCACTCACCCGCGGTACCTCACTCATACACACGGCGACACTCACACACGCGGTCTCTTCCACACAATGTCCCTCACTCATACACGCGGGGGCACTCAACCGCGGTGCCTCATCCACACACGGCGTGCTGGGAAGCACGCACTCCGGCACCATACCACTCACACGTGGTGCCTCACTCATACTGGCCGTTTCACTCACACACACGGCCTCACTCACACACGGTGCCTCACCCACGCACGGCGTGCTGGGAAGCACGTACTCTGGCACCATCGCCACCACACCACTCACACACGGGGTCGCTTCCACACACGGTGCCGCACCCACACCCCGCACCACACACACAGGGACAACCACACTGGGGATTTGTGTCCCCACAAGGGTCTCCGGGGCCTCTACACCCCCCAAGCTCTCCGTGCACCCGTCCACAGCACTCGTCCCCTCAACCTCGCAAAGCACGACCGAACTCACCTGGTCGTGACTCGCCCTCAAGGGGCAGACTCCTCCCTCGTTCCTGGAGGAGGCCATCCAACTGCTCGCACCGGGTCCCTGCCCAGTCCGCCAGCTCACCCCCATTATCCTCCACTACCTCCGTGTGTGTGTGTGCGCCACTTACCCCCGTCTTCATCGTGTAGTCTTCCCTCTATCGTTCCCATCTCCGTGTCTCTGCCAACTCTTCACCCTTTACCTCCCCTTTGTCTCAACTATTATTTCTGTTGTCGTCACCTCGTGTCTCGTCTCACACGTTTTGGTCTCCCCATTTAATTCCTCCCTTTCGGTCATCGTCACGACCCTCGCCCAACACGCTCCACGAATTATTTTTTCACCCGCCTCCACCGCGGGCCTGTCAGCCGTTGCACCCCCATCCAGCTCGTTTGCTCCCACAGGTGGAGTCGCCATTTTTATCTCCCCGGTCACGGCCTTCATGCCCGCCTGCAGGCATCGGCCCATGTTCTGCGTCTCACCCCGGAACTTTTTCATTTCTTCCTTCATGTGCTGTGTATTCGCATCCATCGTCGTTTTCACTTCATTTGTATTTGTATCCATCTTTTCGTTCATGCCTTTCATTCCGTTTTTCATTTCATTTTTCATTTCATTTATTTGTTTGTTCATTGCCGCCAGCATGGCGCATAGCTGGGCCATGTTGGATGCACTCAGCTGAGCCGTTTCGGCAAGGTTGGGGAAGGGTCTTGGTGGAGAGGGGGGGGGGAGGTGTCATACACCGCGGCCGCTGCCGCACCCACCTCGGGCCCTGGGTTCAGTTGGGCGAGTCCGTGTTCCTGCACAATCAACATTTCCTGCTCGGGGATTCCATCCTGGACCATGGATCCTACACATTCTACATCCATTTCTAATACCCCCGGCTCCCGCTCGCCTTGAGACGCCATCTTGCTTCTCGTGAAGGGTTAATTTGAATCGTCGTAATTTGGAGGGAATCGGGGTCGCTTCTCTCACCCCCTGGACCGATTCCCGTGAATTTAGCCGGAGACAGGGAGAGCCCGTTTTCCTGTTCTCCGATACCAGTGCCGCGAGGGAGGCGATGAATTTGTATCCCACTCCTGACACCAGTGTTGCGGATTTCGCGCCCGCCGGCGTGCGAACGGCCACGTAACTCGAATCGCGGCACGTCGCCCACCGGACGGACAATCCAGTCGTGACCCTCTCGGACTAACGCCGGGAACCAGTCACGGGTGGACCTTTCGGTCTCACCGCGATCGAGCCAATCCAGCCCCCCGCGTGGGATAGGGTTGCTCGCCAAATTCGAACTACCTAAGTACCCACGCGGAGGGTAGACCGGGCGATCGCACCTCGCCGCAGGTCGACTTCGGACACGGGCCACTTGCGACCCGTTCCTGCACCATCAGAATAACCGAGCGGTGTTATCGTCGACCTCGACGGTTCGACACTATCGGGCGTATTCAGCCCACTACCAACCCTTTACGTGAAGCAAGATGGGGATTCAATGGAGGAAAAGACGAAGCGAAGCGGGAGAACAGTTCAACAATAAAGCACATTTATTCTCGGCACACGGGAAGCACACAAATACAATTCCACCAAATGCACACAAAAAAAAGAAAACACAATTCCATTTACACAAAAAGCAAACATAAAAGTGAAAACACAGTGCAGAGCTAATACCGACTACCGAGCACACGGCAACACTTATACAATTCTACTTCACAGACGGCGCCGACAACACATACCCAAAACCAAAGAAAAGAAATCCCCTCAAGAATGAGGTAGGCCTGAGGCCGAGACCGGGTCGGGCCTACCCGTCTGGTGATGAGACGCGGAGCGGCGATGGCCCCGCAACCCGCGGGCCTCGTGGACAGTGCCTGGCAGGGGGTGGGAACGGGGCCCCCTTGGTCGCACTATCTCAGCGCGGGGGGAAACAGGAGGGGGTTGCTGATGCTCGGGGTATAGAGGATCTTTATTATGTGCGACGAGCGTCTCCACCTCGGCCAGGTCGCGCTGTCGGCCTCCCTCGGGTGCAGCTTCCTGCACGACGCGAGCACCCCTCGTCTGGTGTCGCCGCCTTTCCACAGCTCCGTCCCCTCCGTTCCGACTCCAACGCACACGACGAGCAGCTCCACCGCCCGCGAAGTCTTGACCCTTTGCTTCCGACTCTCCTCTTCTTGACTCTCCGACCTCGTTCTGCTCCTTCTCTCGTTCCCTCTCTTCGTTCTCCTTTCTCGTTCTCTGCTGACCCTCTTCTGACTGACGAACACCGTCCTTTTATCCCCCCGTAACTTCGCCTTTGACCCCCTCCCTTTGACCTTTCACCTCGCTCCCCATTGGCCCGAGAAAAAGTGGGCGTGAAGGCTTTTTGATCCACAAATTTGCATATATCGATCGTTCTGGAGGCGGGGCCAATTCGCCCCTCGCTCACCGATTGGACGGCAAAAAGTGGGCGTGTGTCGTTTTTGATCCGTTTTTGAAGCAGAAAATCCGTGATTTTGTACACGCTGTTCGACGCGCGTTCTGCATGAGTCCAACACCGGTACCCACAGCGGGGCAAGAACGGTGGCGATGCTACGGTTGTGAGGTGTGCGTGAAGGTCGTGGCGGTTGTGGTGAAGCGGTGGTTGTGGTCGGTGGTTGATGTTGTGGTTGTGATCATGGCGGTTGGTCCAAAATAAAGATAGTAAAAGAAAAACGGCTATCCTGAAGAGTCGCAGCTCGCATAAATGACATGTATTCCCACTAGACAACGGGTTTGGGCCTAACTACACATGCACTTACCGAGATACCTCACCTAAGGGACCTGAATGGTGGTTTGCGAATCTGGTAACCACAACAATATACATATATACACATACATACATATACATATATACACATACATACATATACATATATACACATACATACATATACATATATACACATACATACATATACATATATACACATACATACATATACATATATACACATACATACATATACATATATACACATACATACATATACATATATACACATACATACATATACATATATACACATACATACATATATATATATATATATATATATATATATATATATATATATATATATATATATATATGTACTGTTACGAATTTCGATCGGCCACGTAGCTCGAATCGCGACCGCGTCGCCGACCAGAACAGACAATTCAGTGGTGACCCTCCGTGGAACTACCGCCAGGAACTAGTCACGGGTGGGTCTTTCGACCACACCACAATCGTGCCAATCAGCCATCTGCACAGGACAGGGTTGTTCGCCAAACTCGCCCTACCTAAGTACCTGCGCGGGTAGTTAACCGGGCGATCGTACCTCGCCGCTGGCCGGCCAAGGACACAAACCGCTTAAGCGGTCCGTTCCGTGCTTCAGTGATAACCGAGCAGTGTTATCGACGGACGTGATTATTTAGCGGGTGCTTACACCCTTCTACCAATTCCTTCCGTGATGCAAGATGGAACTTTCAAACAAAGGAAGGGATAAAACGAAATGGGAAACAGTTCGACAAGTACATTTATTCCACACTCAGACAAGGCAAGCACGTATTCACGTGCTTGAGAGAGGGGGGAGACAGAGGGGGGAGAGAGGGAGTGGGGGGAGGAGAGAGAGATGAAGACAGAGGGGGGAGGGATACAAACGGGGCGAGAGAAAGAGAGAGGGACTGAGAGGGAGAGAGAGGGAGGCAGACAGAGGGAAAGGGAGAGAGGGGGGAGAGAGTGAGAGGGAGGGGCGAGAGAGTGAGACAGAGAGGGACTGAGAGGGAGAGAGAGAGAGGGAAGCAGAGAGAGGTTGACAGAGAGAGAGGGAGAGGGTGGGAGAGAGAGAGAGAGAGAGAGAGGGGGGAGGAGAGAGAGAGGGGAGAGAGAGAGAGGGAGGGAGAGAGATGACAGGGGGAGAGAGAGAGAGAGAGGGGAGAGAGAGGGAGGGAGAGAGAGAGAGGAGGGGGAGAGAGGAAGACAGAGGGGGAGGGACACAAGGGGGGGAAAGAGAGAGAGAAAGAGAGGGGGAGAGGGAGAGAGAAAGGGAGACAGAGGGGGAGAGAGAGAGGGAGAGAGAGAAAGAGAGAGAGAGAGAGAGAGAGAGAGAGAGAGAGAGAGAGAGAGAGAGAGAGAGAGAGAGAGAGAGAGAGAGAGGAGGGGGAGAGAGGAAGACAGAGGGGGAGGGACACAAAGGGGGGGAAAGAGAGAGAGAAAGAGAGGGGGAGAGGGAGAGAGAAAGGGAGACAGAGGGGGAGAGAGAGGGGGGGAGAGAGAGAGGAGAGAGAGAAAGACAGAGGGGGGTACAAAGGGGGGAGAGAGAGAGAGAGAGAGAGGGGAGAGATAGAGAGAGGGACTGAGAAGGAGAAAGAGGGAGGCAGACAGAGAGACAGAGAGAGAGAGGGAGACAGAGAGAAAGAGGGGAGAGAGGGAGAGGGTGGGGGAGAGAGAGAGTGGGGGAGGGAGAGAGGGGGAGAGAGAGAGAGGCTGAGAGAGTGAGAGAGAGAGGGGCGAGAGAGTGAGAGAGAGAGGGGGCGAGAGAGAGAGAGAGAGAGAGAGAGAGAGAGAGAGAGAGAGAGAGAGAGAGAGAGAGAGAGAGAGAGAGAGAGAGAGAGAGAGAGAGAGAGAGAGAGAGAGAGAGAGAGAGAGAGAGAGAGAGAGAGAGAGAGAGAGAGAGAGAGAGAGAGAGAGAGAGAGAGAGAGAGAGAGAGAGAGAGAGAGAGAGAGAGAGAGGGGCGAGAGAGAGAGAGAGAGAGGGGGCGAGAGAGAGAGAGAGGGGGTGAGAGAGAGGGGGCGAGAGGGGGTGAGAGAGAGGGGGGCGAGAGAGAGGGGGTGAGAGAGGGGGGGTGAGAGAGAGAGGGGGGCGAGAGAGAGTGAGAGAGAGGGGGTGAGAGAGGGGGGCGAGAGAGAGAGGGGGCGAGAGACAGGGGTAAAGAGAGAGAGAGGAGGG
>NC_140972.1:34054371-34121871 GCF_056783735.1 Eptatretus burgeri | reverse complement strand
CGAGAGAGAGAGAGAGAGAGAGAGACAGAGAGAGAGAGAGAGAGAGAGAGAGAGAGAGAGAGAGAGAGAGAGAGAGAGAGAGAGAGAGAGAGAGAGAGAGAGAGAGAGAGACTTTTTTTTTTTTTTTTTTTTTTTGACTTTTATGTCCTTTTATTACAAAAAAGTATAAAAGGTAAAAATTCAATACAACAAAGCAAAGGATTATATACAAGAGTGGAAAAAAGAAGAGAAGAAACCAATTCAATTTTCAAGTAATCGATAAAGCATTGATAACAATTTATACACAAGGAACACCCCCAAAAATACATTAGAGAGAGGAGAAGATGATAAGAAGAGAGAAAGCAACACAGGCTCCACACGTACCGCCAGAGACTGAGCAACAGCCCCTTGCGTTTGCACGTGCGTGCCAAGCGAGAGAGAGAGAGAGAGAGAGAGACGGGGGCGAGAGAGAGAGAGAGAGAGAGAGAGAGAGAGAGAGAGAGAGAGAGAGAGAGAGAGAGAGAGAGAGAGAGAGAGAGAGAGAGAGAGAGAGAGAGAGAGAGAGAGAGAGAGAGAGAGAGAGAGAGAGAGAGAGAGAGAGAGACGGAGAGAGAGAGAGAGAGAGAGAGACGGGGGCGAGAGAGAGAGAGAGAGAGAGAGAGAGAGAGAGAGAGAGAGAGAGAGAGAGAGAGAGAGAGAGAGAGAGAGAGAGAGAGAGAGAGAGAGAGAGAGAGAGAGAGAGAGAGAGAGAGAGAGAGAGAGAGAGAGAGAGAGAGAGAGAGAGAGAGAGAGAGAGAGAGAGAGAGAGAGAGAGAGAGAGAGAGAGAGAGAGAGAGAGAGAGAGAGAGAGAGAGAGACGGGGCGAGAGAGAGAGAGAGAGACGGGGGCGAGAGAGAGAGAGAGACGGGGCGAGAGAGAGAGACGGGGGGGGGAGAGAGAGACGGGGGGAGAGAGAGACGGGGGGGGGAGAGAGAGAGACGGGGGGGGGGAGAGAGAGACGGGGGCGAGAGAGAGACGGAGAGACGGAGAGAAAGAGCTCTCAACATTTTCGACATATATATTCCAAGTGTTTTTCCAGCTCATGATTCTGTCAAGTTCTGAAGAGGGTAAGAGGTGTGCGCTGGACCAAGTGCCATTCTCGTTCAAAATTGTGACTGGTTTGGAATTGAAAGAGAAGATTGTTTGAAATGTTGAGGTTTGTCAGTCTTTTTTTTTCTTTACAAAGCCTGAGCTCATGGAAGAGCGTGGTAATAGCAGGTCGAAGGTAACACACTGACAGTGGGACAACATGCAGACCCAACTTGGGGGTCGATGAACAAGAGGAAGGTAGAGAGAAGGAAGCATCTCTTTGCAAGTACAAGGTTGTGTTGAAAAGCAATGCCTGCTATTATTTTTCTCCAAAACAGGTAAACATATTCGAATGAAACAGACATATACTAACATCAATCTTTATTCTACCAGGGTGCATATTCATTTCTCAACATCATCGCCACTGTGGTCAACACATTTCTGCTTATGTTCAAATAGTTTTGTGATGCCAACACAACAGAACTGTGTCCTGCTGACATTTCCGGTGCCTCACAGCGGCCTTGACATCATCGTCGGAAGAAAAATGTTTTCCACGAAAGCGTTTTTAAGTTTGGGGAAGAGATGAAAATCTGATTGAGCCAAGTCAGGGCTGGTGATAATTATTTGTGGCGATATTCCATTGACCGTGTCTTACTCTCAGGATTGTAATGGTGAACCCAACTCTCATCTCCAGTCATCTCAGCTCCAGTCAGTTATCCCAACTCTCATCTCCAATCAATTCATCCTCAGTCAGTCATCCCAATTCTCATCTCCAGCACTTCACACTTCATAGCACTGACAATGTCATGCTGCCCTCTGCCATCTTGAACAACATATCACTGAGATATCTCGTGTCAGAATCACAAAACTTTGCTCCCAGTGGTGGGAAGAACTAATGTGTGGACTGCACATTACTTTTTAGCATGCCCTCATAGGGGAGGAATAATTGTAAAGATAAATGTTTCATTACTGAATATATCATTATTTGTTTGATAGATGTGCTGCTTTTATATTTCTATACCGCTTCAGACGCTCAAGAGAATAGGTAAATCACAAAAGGTATGAGGAGAATGCACCAAAATTTTTAGGAAATCTAGAGACATGTGACATGCAGATGCACATGTTGTGTGTGAATCAAAAAATAAATCCTTGGTCAGGGTTGAGTCTTTGTAAGAGATGTTGGTGAGATTTGAATGAATTGAGTGAAAAGCAGATTTGACACGCAAAGGAAGGTGATTCCACAAGCACAAAAGGAGATCAAGAAATGATAGGTGGTTCGTGGCTGGTGCCACGCTTTGAGGCAATCATTCACTTTCCGTGCTACTTGATGGCATCAATAAAGTTGTGCCAACAATATTTAACTTTATGAAACAAGTTGTTTTTAGAGAATTGCTATTCAAACCTTTTTAGTTTCTCTTTATTTATTTTATACAGAGTTGAGGTTCATTGAGGAGCGAGAACTTACAAGGGGTCAGGATGCAACAGAGCAAAACAAACAGCAAAAGGAGAGGGGGGGAAACACATAACAGTGAGGTTGAGAGACAAATTAGAGAGAGACTTCAAAGGGATGTGAGGAAGAATGAGGACTTGGGGAGGACACAGCACAAAATCGATACAGAAGCAAACTCTCAAGAAGGAAAAACAGTGATGTCAGAAAGAGGTGTGCTTGGAAGAGTTAACGGGAGTGGGAAGATCATGGTTTTGAATGGGTGAAGATCTGAGATTGTGGTGAACAGCTGCCTTAAAAACCTGGATGGAAGAATGACGTGGAAGAGAATGTGAAAGTTGATTCCACAGACAGGTGAAACGAGGAACGAATGAGTGAAGGTGAGCAATGATTCCGGATTTTGTGAGTTTCAGCAGAAGGAAGTTGTTGGCACAGACATTATGCTTCCTCTGCATACACCTGTGAGGTGGGAGGGGGGGGAGGTGGTGGTAGAGGACAGATAGATTACCGGCATGTCTGTGATGGGGAAAGTGATCAGCCACTGGCTCAGTTTCATCGCAGGAGATTCTAATGATATTGAAGATCTTGGTTTCCACAACATCAAGCTGAACAAGGTGGAAGGCAGGGGTGCCAGCCCAAAGGGAAGAGCAGTACTCCATTAAGCTGTGGATGAACTTCTTATAGGTGGATAAGAGTTCAGGTGTACCCAGGAAGGACTTTGCACGATGGAGGATGCCCCGTTGGTGACTGACTTTGGAGACCAACTTCAATATGTGGTTCGACAATGAAAGATCATGGCTGAGAGTGAGACCCAAAAGTTTGTGACTGAACCTCTTCAAGAGAATTGTTAAGAAATTAGATGGGATGGTTTGCCAGTTGGTTGAGAGAGAGAGAAAGAGAGAGAAAGAGAAAGAGAGATAAAGAGAGAAAGAAAGAAAGAAAGAGATAAAGAAAGAGAGAAAGAGAATCAATCAAGATTGAAAGACATATTCCAAGTGTTTCACCAGCTCGTGATTCTATCAAGGTCTTCAGTGAGGGGAGGGGCTACTTGCCATTGTGAAGGATGGGGGATGTTACGACAGAGGGTGAAGTCATCAGACTTTTCGTTCAAGAACTGCAGTGCTTGGTGGAGAAACCCAAAAGTGTGTATCAGCTCCTCCATAAGTCTGTTATCAATGGAAAATTAATTAATGGATTAATGTTTGAATATTCTGGATCAGAAGCACTGACATTTATCTTGTTACAAGTGCTGCAGTTTGTGTTTCTGATCACAATTTCATTGCTCAAAACAATGTCCTCACTCCATGAAAATATCAATGAAAGCCTTTTTACAGAGGGCTTTTAACTTTCCTTTATATCATAAAACGGTTTATTATAGGATGCAGACACAAACAGCAGAGCTATTAACACAAATGACGTATTTTCTGAACTTCAGGTCAGTTTGGAAATCCAAAAAAAAAAACGTCATCAGAACATGGTATGTCAAGTTTGGATTTATACAAGAGCTGAAAACAAAGTTCTTTGGCTCATTATGTGACTCGTCTATTTCACGGATATATATATATATATATATATATATATATATATATATATATATATATATATATATATATATATATATATATATTTGTATGCGTGTATGAGGCTGATGGAAGAGCCAGAGCGGAATGGAAGGGAACAAAATGGAAACGGGGAAATACCAACAGCAGAGTGGAAGTGAGAGTGAGGGCGAGTTCAAGAGGAGGGGGAGAAGGACACATAGGGGTGAACAAGCTGCACACAAGCTGAATTAAACATCGCAAGAAGAGGAAGGGGAAGGTGGGGATGAACTATAAAAGGAACAAATCAACAGACAACTAACAAAAGAAAAGAGTTGAGGGAGAGGGAGAAAAAAATTCAACAACCCAGAAAAAGGGAGTGTTTGGCGATGGGGTCATTTGTGGTGGAAGAGATCATGAGTATGGATGGAGAGTCTCCTGAGTATGAGATGTTGGAGGGAATAATGGGATTGGACAGACAGGGGAAGTTGATTCCACAGGCAAGAGAAAAGAGGAACAAATGAGTGAAGGTAATAGTTTGTAAAGCAAGTCTAGATTTGGGGAGTTCAACAAGAAGAGGGTTACTGGCAGATCGTGTGCGCACTGCAGAAACCTCGGATGGACAGAGCCAAGAGAGGGCAGAGAATACAAAACCAAAAAGGAGGCGGGAGAATAAAGAGAGGCCACCAAACCTGTCTGCAATGTGAAAGTAACAGGCCTAGACACTTGGCTTCATCGCAGGAGATCCCATTTATTTTGTGGGCCTTGCTCTTCACGGCATCAAAAAGGAAAAGTTACAAGGCAGGGGCCACAACCCAAAGGGGAGAGTCATACTCCATCAAGTTGCAAATTAAGGCCTTGTAGGTTATCAAAAGTTCAGATTGGCCAAGGCAAGACCTTGCACGATGAAGGATTCCCAGTTAGTGGCTGGCTTTGGAAATATTGTCTGCCCAAGAAAGATCATGGCTGATTGTGAGGCACAAAATTTGAGTGACAACCTCTTCAAGTGCTTTGTGTAGGAAGTATACGGGAGGGTTTGCGAGCAAGACAGGGTGAGTGTGTGGGATTTGTCATGGTTGAAAAACATATTCCAAGTGTTAGATCAGCTCCTGATTCTACCAATGTCTGCAGAGAGGGAAGATGCTGCTGCCTGTCTGTCTGTCTGTCTGAAGGATGAAAAATTGGTATGGCAGAGGGTGGAATTATCAACAAAGACTTGGCAGGATTTTCCAGAGAATCAGACAGATCATTGATGTAGACATTGCCTTGGGGTACTGCAGCCTTGATAAGGAGAGGAGATGAGAGGATCCCTTTAAGAGCTACATGTTGAATATGGGAGTTGAGTAAGCCAGTGATCCATGAGAGGAGGTCACCTTGGAAGCCATAAGCAGAGAGTTTGGAGATCAAGGTGGGGTGCCAGACTGTATGAAATGCTCGAGATATGTCCAGAGATGCTTGAGGTTAGCCAGAAGTTTTCTTGCTTTCCTGAGAGTGGACACTCACTTGTTCCAGGCTTTGTTTAATGATCTGAGGTTGTAGTGGGGCAGATAACAGCAATTTTTGAGAGGAATCGTGCAAATGATGATACAAGCATCAAATTTGGCACATTTGTTCTCCAGGGGATTCTAATCAAATCTGCCTGATTGGCCATTTGAAAATCCAAATTTTTAAAAAAATTGAAGAAAAAAAAATAACTTCAAAAAGGTCAAGATCACGAATCAATGTTGGATGCTGGCTGAGATTGGTGAATGTTTCAGAAACATCATCAAAGACGTTCCAAGTCTGCCATGCAATTTTCTTCCCTTTACCACGGAAGGCAGACACGACGTCACATCCAGTGAACGCATGGAAGTATGGGATCCCTCGAGCTTTCTCAGGCCCTATTGCAGAAACTACCTCATGGACTGGAATCCATCACACCTTGGCTCCTTGGCCAAAGGCGATCCACATGTTCTCAAGACCTAGTTCCTGTAAGGATGGCAGTACAGATATTTCCATGACTAGTACGTCCGTGTCATTAGCCTTAATGATAATGGACTTGCTACCATCCATCGTTGCATCCCTGGCGTGTACAAATATTCGAGTGTCAACTTCTTCATGACAACATGGAGACACAGCATCCAGTAACTTCCTTGTGTTGCTCATGGCATCTTCTCCTTTTGTGACAATGACTGTGCTTGTTGTCTGTGCTTCACACATCTTTTCTGCAAGGAAGTGAAACAGCTCAGTCTTGTTGCTGTCATCTCAAAGAAAGCTTCTCCAGTTACTTGGGGTCTTACTGGTTCCTGTCACTCTTCTTCTGATTCCTTGCCTCCTTTTCGACCTTGCCTCGGACTTCAGACTTGACTTCTTGTACACGTCAAACACTACATCCACCCTCTCGTACCTGGCACCATAGGATTCCACCTTTGGGATGATGTCTTCTTAAGCAGTCATCAAATATCTTTGAAGTGCGTGGAGGTAGGGCATTGATAAGTGCTGAGCCATCAATGATGACTGCATCTCCCCTTGGTTCTCTGTCTGGGATGTTCACTTGCACTTCAAGAATTTCAGCCAGCTGTGGCTTCAAATTTTTTTGAAGTTTTTTTTTTTTTTCAAATTTTTCAAATGGCCAATCGGGCAGATTTGATCAGAAAGCCCTGCAGAACAGAAATGCCAAATTTGATGCTTGTATCATAATTTGCACGATTTTTCTACTATCTACTACACTATTGCCATTGGTCGGATTTGCCTTGCAGGAAGAGAAGGCAACTTATTTGAAGGCAGCTACCTCACCACAGGATTCTTTGTGTCAGGGGTGGGATAGGTACATGATAACTGCAGATGAGATGGTATAAATCTGTACATACGGGAAAGCAAGCTTATGTGGAAGGATTCCCAGGCAGTATTAATGTCAGAAGAGGTGGAAATGAAGGACCAGGAAAGCAGAGTGGCGGGATACAGAGGAAGAAGAGAGGGAGCCGGGATGCAGGGGGATTTGTTTTGCTTTATACTCAAAGCAGGCCATATAATCCTATTATTTATCTATCTTTCCACGTTGGCAGAACAACACATCTACTGTACGACAAAAAAATTGGCAGAACAACTGAAATTAGTGAAACGGTACTCCGCCGACATTCAAATGGGATTTGCTCGAGATAAGTGCATCAAGTGCACATTTGTGCAAGGGAGACAAACAAAAACGGATAACATAAAAATCGAATTCAATACAACAATACAGGAGCTAGTCAACAAAGCATCTTATAAATACCTTGGAGTGGAAGAGGGCCACCAAATATGTCATTAAAAATGCACAAAACAATGACCAATGAATACCTGCATAGAACAAGACTGATCCTGAAAACATACCTCTCCCCAAGGAACAAAGTCAAAGCCATAAACCAACTCGCAGTACCAGTGCTCCAATCCCATCCATCCGTTGGAACCATACTCTGTGCAGAGCGTTGGTGCTGCTTAAGCAGTCTCATTGGCTATTGGACACAATCCTGGACGGGTCACCGCTCCGACACAGTATACCAGCAAGCTGGCACTCGTTTTGCCAACCTTGGAAGGATGACAGCCAGAGTTCACCCCACCTGGTATTAATTCAACAGCCTTGTAGGGTTCGAACTCAGGATCATAGGATCCCAAGCTCACCACCCTAACCATTAAGCCAACACCAGGCATAGTGCTCCAATACTGCTGTGGAATAGTAAACTGGCCACAAACGGAAATCAGAAAACTAGATATCA
Organism: Eptatretus burgeri; assembly: GCF_056783735.1. Taxonomy (NCBI): domain Eukaryota; kingdom Metazoa; phylum Chordata; class Myxini; order Myxiniformes; family Myxinidae; genus Eptatretus; species Eptatretus burgeri. Next base: position 34,114,108 of record NC_140972.1, on the reverse strand, counting down.
GAACAAGGAAACTCCTCACTATCCACAAAATGTTCAACAAAAATGTGTGCATCCCGAGAATGTACTTGCTAAGGAAAGTGGGGTGTGTGGGGGGGGGGTGGCCTGATGGAATTCAATCAAGTGCACAGAGCGGACTGTAGGATAAGCAAACCACATGAAAAGTTCAACAGACTACCATATACACAAGCACAAGCATGAACACGAGCCAGAGAAGGTATCTCTCACTCACCTTACAAAAAATTTCCACAAACAGTTACGAATAGAAGATAACACGTACCAAACCAAAACAGCAACAAAGACAGCCCCAATGATTGCAAAAAAAGACCAAAAAAAATACAACATGACATACCAACAGATATGTAGTGACAACTGAGAGAAAGACAAAAGAGCAGGGAAATGAATAAAAAAATAAATAAAAAGTTGGACAGATTGGGGATAGATGAAGAAGAACCACTGGAACAGATAAGAAGAGGTCAGCTCAATTGGGACGGAGAATGAATCATTATAATTGGCCAAGACCAAGGACATGACACGAATAGCTTTATAAAAATGTCAGGACTCAGTCAATCGGACAAGTGTAGATTTTGCAAGGTAGAAACAAAAAGCAGGAACCACTTCTGATTGGGATGGAAAAAAAACTCATGTCAGAACAGGTGTACACCCAAAGGCACAACAAGGTATGTCGAGTATTCCACTGGCACATCTGCAGAAATTTCAACATCCCAGTTCCAGAAAACTCATGGAAACACGAACCAAAACAAACATTGAAAACAAAGACGTAATGCTCACGTACGACCTGATGATCCCATCCAGCGTGAACAGAGAAAACAAAGCACTGCGACTGGACATAGTACTCAGATACAAAAATGAAAAGAAGGCATTGCTAAATGAGGTTTCAGTCCCCAGTGATTTTGGTCTAAATAATGCAAGAATCAAGAAAATGACCAAATATCAAGACCTCAAGAATGAAGTGAAAAGATCCTGGAAGCAGAAGTGTGCCAAAATTGTACCAGTGATATTAGAGCAACAGGAATTATAAAGAAGAATGTCACAAAGATCCGACAAACTATTCCTGGGAACATTATTACAAATGAACTACAGTTGGAGGCTGTCGGGGGCTCATTGATGATCCTGAAAAGAGCCCTTGGAACAAAACTCTGAGAACAACACAACTGCACAACTTAGGCCATGAATCATGATCCTTCACCAAAATAAAGGTGGATACTTTTAGTCCTGGGAGGGCTCTGTTCCACCTTCTGAAACCCACATATCAAGAAGACAACCAACAACACACACACGCACCCTAGTGATTCATACCTTTCAGCATTAGCATCAATGTGCTTATGCTTTCCCATGATTTTCACCAAATTGTACCTACAATTATTGAGGGCTGGCAGGGGAGTTTTTGCTTGAGAGGAAAGCGTACTCACCTCTGAGTTGTCTGGCCTGGGTTAGAATCTCAACACAGCTTTAAACTGCAACACTGGTCTATAGGACTATATGATCTGCCAGAACTGATCGTTTGCTGACATTAAAGATCCCACGGTGTCTTTTGTGACTAAAGTCGGCGAGTTATCGTCGGCACCTTAAACAAATAAACTATTTCACCTTCTGTCGAGTATCCCGCGTCAGAGTGCAGCGAATTGGTGGTTGCCGAGAAACGTTTCTCCACTTGTGCACGATACACCTCGCAGCCCTGTGAAATGTCACATGACCAATGTTGTTAAAATTGCATCTTTTACTTTAAGATCGAGCAAGTTTTGGGATTATTCGATGCATCCTGTGTTGAGGGTACAAAAACACACCTCCCTTTAAAAATGTGCAACAAATTAAATGGAATTTGATATCCTTTGAGATTTGACAGATGGATTGTAATTCTTGGCTGTTTATCAGATAATTGCAACAGCTACCCCATTCGGTGCTCTTTGCAGCAACCATGGCATTCACATCTTGCTCATACAAGTGAGGCTGAACAATGGATTCGATTTTTTTAAAATAAAACGTATGTAGATTGCAGATTACACTGTCATCATTCGACACTAGAACTTGCAGCTTTGAATAATTACGATGCAACGTATGAGAACAAACAGAATGATTCCGATGCTACTGGCAGGTTTTTCATGATTTTTTGCTTGGTTCATCTATCTGTGATACTAAACAGCAGGAGGAAATGCAATCTGTCCTGTTAATGCTTTTAACCTGAAAACAGATTACGTGCATTAACCAGAGATGTAGTTTCAAGTTGGCCTGTTGTGTTCCCATCTGAATGAAAAGAGTGAGGCTTAGCTGTATTTCTGATGCACTACCCCTGGATATTAGAGCAGACATTTGGAATTCGGCCATGGTCCTGGTACCCGATGGCCTACTCTTTTTTGAAAGATCACATGAGATATTTTGTCCACAAGCAAACGCGAGCAGGGACGGCCAGCAATGAACATCCCTTTTGAAAGATGGTGTACAAATTGATGCAACGTGATGTGAGCTAAGCACAAGGACGACAGTTTATCGTCAGGCTGGGAATTGAACCCAGACAAAAAAAAAAGTTTAAAAGTGAGTACACGTCGTCTGAGCAACCTTGCAAGCCCTTGGGAACACAATACAGCATGATGTTATAAAGAAGCAACATAACAAATTCCAATTAATATTTTCACATAAGTTTCACAAAAATGTTAGCACGTGCACTGGAAAGTTTATCCAACATCAAGTCTGTTGGAAACTGAGCAGCACATGATCAAGGTGTGTTTTGATTCAGCAGTTTTTGGGTTGGTGAGGTGATCACATAACTCCACAACAGAGCAGTTCCACAAAATGGGCAGAAGAGAATAAACATACTGAAATGCTTTATGAGATTTTATGTAATGCAAGATCAATAATATGTAAGTTACACCGTATCATGGAGTATGGTAGTACTCCATATCGAGGGATGATACGGGGGAAAAAAATGGCCGCCCATTCAAACATGAACACAATGATACGCTCGTAAACTCCTCGAGTGAATTCGTAAGCATTTAAAAGGCACATCTTTTATTCTCTAGTGTTTTCTCAACTACGAAGACTTAAAAAGACACCAAAATACGTCGCAAAAGTACCATGTCGGGGATCGCTAAATCAGCAACTTGTACTTCTTGTAGTTCTTCCCTTCTCAGAACAATGTAAAACTGTAGCCCGACCTACCTCAATAACTGCTGAAGCCATGATGGTGATTCCAATGCGAGGAAGTTGCTTTGTCTCTGGACTCGTGCACGCAACCCAAAATTAATAAACATGTAAAACATGAATCGTTTTATTTGGAAAAGAAATCGAATGTAAATGTGGACTCAACCAAAGCATGCAAGGATCATGAGGGGGGGAGAATGGACACTGGACAGAACCATTCCAAAAGCGATACATATCCAAACCATCACCCAAAACAACTGAAACAAGTATTAAAACAATTTAGTAACACAGATAAGCCTGGTGTTGGCTTAGTGGTCAAGGAGGTTGGCTTGAGACCTCCGTCAGGAACTTAGGGTCCTGAGCTCAACCTCCCTGTTGACTTTTGAATTAACTGTCACAAGTAAGAGAACATTATTTCATATTAAATAACATTTTGTCATGTTTAATGATGGTATTATTATTTGGCTCTTGGCAGTGAAGTTTCAACTCTTTGTAGTATTTGCTTGATCAGAATCGCCAATTTGGTTTATGTTTATACTGATGTGTTTAATTTATCATGTAACGTATGTTGTTATAATCACCAGCAAAACGATTCACAGTGATATCGAACCATTGTGTGTTTGTTTGTGTGTGTGTTTTGTTATTACCTCCGCCACCGAAGGTGAAGGAGGTTATGTTTTCACCCTTTGTCTGTTTGTTTGTGTACAGGATATCTCAAAGAGTTGTGGACGGATCCGGATCCGGATCCGCATCAGACCACTAGAATTTTTGAAGTATCTTCACAATTGAGAGAAAGGGCCAAAAACGATATATAGCACGATATCTCAAAAAGTCTTGGATGGATTCGGATGAAACTTGGTGAACTAGTTGGCTGTGTGACAAGGAAGAATTGATTCAATTTTGGTGAAGATCCGAAATTCTTCACCTTTGCGAGATAGGGCAAAACTAATATACAGCATGATATCTCAAAAAGTTATGGACGGATACGGATGAAATTTTGTGGACAGGTTGGGTCTGTGACAAGGACGAACTGATTAGATTTTGTTGAAGATCCGGATCCGGATACTAGAATTTTAAAAGTGATTCTTCACCATTGAGAGATAGGGCCAAAAACAATAAATAGCACGATATCTCAAAAAGTTGTGTACAGATTTTGGACGAAACTTGGTGGACATGTTGGGTGTATGACAAAAAAAAGAGTTGACTTAATTTTGATGAAGATCCGAATCCGGATCCGGATCTGATAATTTTTGTCATTGATTTTTCACCATTGCTCCCGTCCAAAGGCAGAACCTAGTAACTCACTTCTAATTGATTTTGAGAAAACAAAGAAAAACTGCTTTTATATATATTAAAGCAGTATCCATTCGAGAAGATTTGATTATTCCTTTACAGATGTTAGAGCGCTGCCATTTCGATGTCATGTGACTAAAGCGTGGCATCAAATTGGTCCATTGAGATACTAGGTTTTTTTTTGTGGTATTTACCGCATTCTGTAAGAGTTGCTAGGTCCTGCCATGAGCGTACAAGCTTACGTAGGGAACAAATTACAATAACTTATACACTAACATGAAGCCTATAACCTAGTAACTCCAAAATTAGTATTAGCTCAGTTTTGATCAAAAAATGAGTTACTAGGTTTTGCCTTTGGACGGGAGATTGAGAGATCGGGCCAAACTAAAATACAGCACGATATCTCTAAAAAGTTGTGGACGGATTCGGATGAAACTTTGTGGACAGGTGGGGTGTGTGGCAAGGACGAATTGATTAGATTTTGGTGAAGATCCGGATCTGGATATAAGGCTTATTTGATTTTATAAGTGATTCTTCACCATTGAGAGATAGTACCAAAAACGATATAGCATGATATTTCAAAAATGTAATGGGCCCGATATGTTCTCCTGGATCAGGCATTGCAGGGCGGATGTATGCGCTCGACCGAGTGTCCTCGTTTGATTTGGATTATCCTTTATTTCTCGGTGATATATTTAGTTGGATAAGAGTGATATATTTGGCAAATGTTGTTTCACAACGATGTGGATTATCTTTCAAGAGCCAAATTACTCGAGAGCTAGAATGGAATCACAACTCATACTTATCAGTTTTGGGTTATTTGGTGAAATGCTGCATTTCAAGAGTATATCATGAACGTTGTTTGGGACTCGTGTTACAGAGGCCAATTTTGGAAGAGAAAACCAACTGTTGTTGCAGGTGTTGAGCTTTCTCACCCTGATCACCATCAGTCCATGATAAGCACAACCAATTTCAAGCATGACTTTTTTTGTTAAAACTTTTCTATACCGCAGTGTTTACCAATCACGTTTGAATTGTTCGATTTCCTGACCCCGTAAATGATACGATGCCATTCTGACCCAGCCATAGTTATCTTGGCTTGATAAAACTACACTGAGCTCGGTCAGAATTGCAAAAGTTCCAGGGAAAGATACATTCACAAATACTGTATTCTCACTGGTCCTTGTTTCCTAGGAATAATAGTCGGTAATGCTTACGAAGATGACAATTGGACACGGGTAGTAATTTGAACTGAATGACAAACCAGTGATGAACATAATACAGGAAAGTTACTTAACTGCTTCCTTGATTCAGCATTTTTTCACGGGATGCTCAGTCATTTATTCCTACATTATTGCTACTGTCATCTTCACTGACGAAACCAGCTCTACCATCCTATTAACTACTATAACAATTTACAATGTTATCCCTGTTGGTTTGGCTTGTTATGGTCATGTTATTACTACTTTGACTCATCTTGACTTCTCAACCACAGGAAAAAAGAACTCCATCTTGCTGCACAAACTGCAACAAGAGAGAGCGACGACAACTGATAGTGAGCTCATCCAGCAGATGGTGAGGAGAGACCGAGAAATGGCAGAGCAGGCCCAACTCGGAGTACCTGCTGCGTCTGAAAGCCCATCTGGTCTCAGTTCAGCAGTGCGACTGCTTGCGACCACATCTGTATTTGCATTCATGCAACATCATCACAACCTACATAGTACAATGGAAGCTGAAGCAGAGGCTGCGGCTGCAGCAGCAGCAGCAGCAGCAGTTGGAAATCAAACTGTAATTTCTTCTGTGACACCACATGCCAGCACCGAATGCACGCCCACTGCTGCCTCTCCATCAAAACCTCTGCTTCAGGCAGCTGATCCGGAACATTCGCAGTCTCCAAGTCTCACTTCTTTAACACTTTTTCATGCAGTTGGATCTACATCTGAATCTCCTCCTTTGGCACAGGGTTCACCTGCTTTTAGTCAAAGGAACTTATCAGTCAAGGGTCGGTCCTCTTCCATCCGCCCTCCTATTGATACTCAGCAGGTAACAGATGCTGGCGATCCACAATTGGGTGTCAAAGGACCTGATGGAGGTCAACAAAGTCCATCTCTATGCAGTCACAGTTGTAGCCCGCCTGGACATGGCGCCCATCACCAAATGTTAACAACTGGTCTTTCAAATAATCAGACTACACCACAACCATTGCAGGTGTCTACCAGTCAAAGCCAACATCAACTACCATTCCAAAGGCAGGAAGCTCTGGCAGCACAGGCTGCATGGCCACCAGACAACATCCCTCAGTTCTACTCAAAAGGTCAGTTTGTGAGGCCTCAAGGAACTGCCATTATATGGGGTTTTACAGGCACATCTCAGCCCTCGCTTGATCACTGTACTGGCCCAAGTCACTTTTATGACAGTATTCATGCTTCTCCGAGTAGCAGGGGAGCAACAGGAAGTCTGGGCAGACGACTACATCAAGAGTTAAAACCTTTGTCAGCTTCACAGCCCTCTTTACCATATGTAGTGCATCCTTCAGCGAGAGATTTATTTTCAGTACCCGTATGTGCACAACTGCCTGCTATACTGGGTAGCCCTCTTACCTCTTCATCTTCACCAACAGTTAGTGCAGCCGTTTCTGTGCCAGGCTTGCCCCAAGCTGTGGCACACACAATCCCAGCAAGCATCCCACGGGAAGCAATTGTAAGCAAGAGTGGACCCGGCCCATCATCTGATTCACTCTGTCCATCAAATGCAGCGGTACCTTCAACTGTCTCCCAGAAATCGAGCACCATCCATCTAGAACAGGACGTTAGAAAAGACACAGATGTGGCCACAGGTGCTCAACTCCCACCTACTAGTCTACCAGCATCTACAGCACCACTGAACACCACTCCTGAACCAACATCATTCAAATCTCCAGTTTCTGCATTCTCAGCAACTCTCTCGACGATCACAGAGTCAACAGCTGCTATTCCATCAGTATCTCCAGGCACCACAGGCCAGTTTCAAGAGGCAGAAAGTATGCCCCGTGCCACTTCCTCGATTCTGGGAATAGCCACACAACCTTCTTTTGTACCTCTTTCACCTACCCGGTCTATTCCTCTAACTTCCAGAGCAGAGGATGAATCCCTGGCAGTGGCCGACACTGGCAGAGACAGCAGCACAGTTTCACCCCCAGGAACAGGGCAGGCAGGGCCTTTCCCGCCACAAGGCAGCGGATGATGGGAACAAACTGGGTGTAATGCTTCTCAAAGATAACTGTACACTTATGGGCAATGTAAATACACATGTAACGATGTAAAGTCACAATTTCATTGATTTTACTATTGGGATAATTTACATTGTGCTCATCGTTTTATGCAGAGTTGTTTTCTTAGGAGTACAATAGGCATAAATCTTTTTTTTTTTTTTCTAGTTCATAAAAGGCTCAGATCAATGAGATATTTTACTGTACAGTGAGAGTGTATAAAAAAAAAATCAAAAAAGGTGGACCTTCTTCCATCGATGTGCAGTCTTCCACTCTGATCAGCTGATGCGAATGATTCACGCAAGAAAAGAAAATTACACTTTTAGCCCAAAACTCGATGTAAAGCAATATGAAGAATTTCTAGAGATAGAAGCCTTGTACCAATGAAGAGATGTGTATTGCACTTTAATCTGCATTATTTATACATACATATATAGATATATTCTTCATCACCACAAATTGTTCCGCCGTACAATGAGAGGGATTCGCAAGGATACATTCTCATAAGAGGTACGAACCGACCACCGCGGTGTCGAACAACCGTCTTTTGAAACCCCCCATTCAAAAATACAATCAAAAAGGAAATAACACAAAAGGAAAAGTGACTTTACGTCCAAAAGAAAGACGTTTTCGAATAATAGTATTCGACTGGACTTAAATTGTTCCAAGGAAGTCTCTTCCGATTGTCCGATTGTCCCCCCCCCCCCTTTGTACCTGGAAGAAAGAAGAGTTGTAAATGGTTTGTTTCTTTCAGCGTCTCGGTTTGAGAATTAACAGATACACTTTCCTAAGTCTGACTTCGTCGACGTCCAGAGGCTCTGCGTGACCGTTTTGAATGGAAGTTTGATCATTTCTCTTCCTTTCAGATATGGATGGTCATTGTTAAAAGTGTACACAGCTGCTATTTCAGAAGAAATTAAGACTATGTTTCCTTGTAGTGTCTGGCACATGCCAGTCTGTCAATTGTTGCTCTGTGTTTCCTGAATGCTTAGGTTGTACTGTATTACTAAAAAAAATATATATATATTGTTTACCATATCCTAATCTTAAAATTCACCGCTGCAATCAGTCAGGGAACAAACAGCCTTGTGTGTGTTTTTGTCTTATTTTCCTGCTTGTCTACATTTTCATTTCACCTTCAGCGAGGAATGCATTTTCCGATAGTTCAATAAATGGGGAGGGGGAGTATGCATGATATGATAATGACAATTACGTGCACAAAAATATCACTTTTCAATTTCTTTACTCAATTAAATGCACAACATACATTCCCTGACAATTATCTTAATTTTCGGGTTTAAAACTTTGAACGCTGGATCACCCCGCGTCTACGTTTTTTGTCTTTTTTTTTTGGGGGGGGGGGGTCCTCTAAAAGGTGATAATGAAACAATCACATAATTTCCGTCCATGACCTGCACTCTTTATTGTGCGAGTGATGTCCTTGCAGTAAACAGGGTTTTTTATTTATGATTTTTTTTTCATCATTTCCTAACGTTCTGTTTGTTCCGTGATTTAAAGACATAGAGAATGTAAAAGTACACACGATCAAAATGCAAGAATCGTAAAGTAACATGTACTGCAATGAATTCTAAAATTCTGTGTACTGTCCAGTGTAATGGATCTTCATAAAAACGAGGTGAGTTATTGGCTGCAAACTAAACAAATTATACATTCCTGCCAACTTTGGTCAAACTTCAGGCATGGACGGATGGTTCGTGAAAGACTTAGACTTAGGGCTAAAATGTTCCTTGGCTGACCATAATAAGGAGGCGGTAATTGTAGTGGTACTGTGCTGTCAAGATATTTTTTACAATCCTGCTTTTGAAGCAGTTATTCAAACACTCTACATTAAGACATGTTCAAACAGGGCAAACCACATTTCAAAGTTGGCCTACAAAGCCAGCCACCGACTGGGCATCTTCCGTCTCGCAAAGCCCTTCCTTGGTACAACTGAACTCCTATCCACCTGCAAGGCCTCCATCCCATTCGCAGCTTGATGGAGTACTGCTCTCCCTTCTGGGCTGGCTCTCCTGCCTCACATGTTGCTCAGCTTGATGCCGTGGAAACCAAGGCCTTCAGGATTATTGCAATCTCCCACGATGAACCTGAGTTTATGGGCCGATCACTTTACCATCGCAGACAGGTCGGTGGTCTCTCTGTCTTCTCCCGCCTCCTTTCTGGTCTTGCACCCTCTGCTCTTTCCGTGTTTTGTCCCCCCCCCTCTCCACATGTTTCTGCATGGTACAAGCATTCCACCAGCAACCCCCTTCTGGTGAAACTCCCAAAATCCAGGATCACTACTCACCTACACATTTGCTCCTCCTCTTTTTTTCCTACCTGTGGAACCAACTTCCACATTCTCTTCTAAAACCATGATCTTTTTTTTTTTATCTCCATTGAACCCTCCCTCCCCCATCCCCAAGTCCTCCTTCTTCCAAATTTCCAGTGTTTCCTTCTTGAGAGTTTTCTTCTGTATCCATCTTGTCCACCCCCTTAGTTCCCCTCCCTACCTCTCATTCTTACCCACATCCCTTGTTGTCTGTTTCAGTGTATCTTGTCTCTCGGCTCTGCTGTTGGTATGTGTCCCCCCCACCCCTCTCTTTCTGTTGTTCCTTTTATTCTGTTGCAACCTGATCCGTTCTGTTCTAACTTTTTTGAAAAACAAAGAGCATTATTCACCATATGAAACAACAAAACGCAACATTGTTTGGCCACCGATTTATGAAATATGTAACAAGATGGATACGTTTTAAATAGTATAACGTTGGAGAGAAATTCTCATTCGAAGTTGAGACAAAGCGGCTAAAATGAGAGTAACTTATGAAGACAGTTTCGAACAATTTGTGACAGTAGAGAGCAATTTAAAGTTTTGGTTCCGTTCCGATTTTGACGGCTAGTCTCACAGGTGTATCGCCGAGTCTGACATTGAGGTCTATGATGGTTTCTCATTAAACACCTCCACAAGCATGATGAAATTACCCTGGATTTTTAAAATCATCTTACTACACATGAAAAACCCTGAATATTGTCACACTGACGGACCCGGAATGAATCGTTCTTCCCGCCATATTCAACCTCGTAAAACGACTTATGGTCGACCCTCAATAATTTGAATAGATACATTCCAGAGACCATTCAAGTTGGTGAAAAATGAAATTATCCAGACTTACTTTATCCCCCTTCCCCAAGTTGGCAGAGGGATGGTAACTTGTATTCATGTCATAACAATAATGACCGTATGCAATAACATAACCAGTTGAACACAGGACGCAAGTATTTTGTATACACTACAACACTGCCAACATCAAAAAAGGTTCTATTTACAAGCACGATATAATACACTGTTAAACACATTAGCATATCATAGCATTTCATACATTGTACAATACCAGCAAGTTGCCCATGCCCGCACGAGATTCGAAACAGGGTAGGGATGGAGAAGGCAAAAATGCAAACAGCATCTTCTGTCGTCGAGCCGGCAAGCTGGGAGCAACAATTCACATTTATTGCCACATCTGATGCAATTTAAATGCTTCAAAGGCGGGTTAACTAAAGTAAATAACTAGGTCAGGTTTGGGAGCATGGGCCGGAGCAGAGCGTCGCTGCTCCATTTGAAACTGTTTGGTCGATATACATATGTAGCTTTTTGATGCCTAGGGTCTGCAATAAAATGGTGTCAAAGCTGGTGACCAATTGCAAGTTAATAGTACGATACAATGTGACCGCTTTACGTACCTGTTTAGACCTTGAAACTTGTGCAGGAAAACGTCCTGTGGAGCACAAAAGGCGGCTGAGAGAAACGGTGCAAAACGGTGATCAAACTTCCCATCTATTCATCAAGATTGTCCTATTTTTTTGAGCATATGATATGCCTGGTGAGCATATGATATTCCATATGATATGCCTGGTGATGCCTTAATGGTTAGGATGGTGGGCTTGGGATCCTAGGATCCCGAGTTCAAATCCTGCTTGGCCCTTTAATTGGCCCGGGTGGGGTTGACTCAGCCTGTCATCCTTCTGAGGTTGGCAAAATGAGTATAAGCTTGCTGGGATGATTGAGCCATTTGATGATTGAGTATCCTGTGTTGGAGTGGTGACCTGTCCAGGATTGTGATCAATATTCCAGGAGACTGCCTTGGCTGCACTGATGCTCTGTACAGAGTATGGTCCCAATGGATGGATTCCATACAACTGCAGTCGATAAATAATGGGATGGTACTGAAAGGGACACCACAATGTGAGACATTGAAGGAACAAGGAAAATGGCCACCGAACTACGATCGCTACTTCTTTAGCCCCCCCCCCCAAATTTTCCCAGCTTCTTGTGAGGTTGGCCAAGGGAACACGTTTGGCTGAAAACCTTCACGAACTGGCTGAGCAGGCCTGACATTTGACTGAATGGACAGAAATTTGGCATTTGGCCAGGGTGTCAGTGACAACTCATCTGCTGTTTGTGTAAGATATGATTTTACCGACACCAACTGATGCGTGTAGGTGGGATTGCAGGCTTAACGTCCCTCCAAGGGATAGCGCACTTTGTGATGTAATGCCTTGTCTGCAAAGTGAGATCCTTTCATCTCCTCTCCCTGTTCAGGCTGGATTGCCCACGGCAGTGTTCTGGGCCCAGTCCTACTTCTGATCTTCATCAACGATCTCCCTGACTGTAAAATTCGCTTCATATATTTGCTCATGACTCCACCACCCTCTCTCGTCACATCCCTCATCCTTCAGACAGACAGGCTGCAACCTCTTCCATGTCTTTAGATCTTGAAAAAAAATCACAAGCTGGTCAAACATTTTGAATACGTCTTTCAATCCTGACAAATGTCTCTGTCTCTGTCTCTGTCTCTGTCTCTGTCTCTGTCTCTGTCTCTGTCTCTGTCTCTGTCTCTGTCTCTGTCTCTGTCTCTGTCTCTCTCTCTGAAATGACCGTCTGGCAAACCCTACTATCTACTTTCTAAACAATCCTCTTGAGGAAGTTCATTCACTCAAACTCCTGGGTCTCAATATCAGCCACAATCTTTTAGAAGCAAACCACATTTCAAAATTGGCCGACAAAGCCAGTCGCTTACAGGGCATCCTCCATCATACAAAGCCCTTCCTTGGCACACCTGAACTCCTATCCACCTACAAGGCCTTCATCTGCAGCTTGATGGAGTGCTGCTCTCCACTCTGGGCTGGCACCCTGCCTCACATCTTGCTCACCTTGACACTTTGGAAACCAAGGCCTTCAAGATCAATGGCATCTCACATGTTGAAGCTGAATCAAAGGGCCTATCACTTTTGCATAGCAGACAGGTTGGTGGTCTCTTTGTCTTCTACTGCCTCCTTTCTGGTCCAACACCCTCAGCTCTTCCCATGCTTTGTCCTCCTCCCTCCCAAAAAGGGCAGTCTCATCTGCATTGCATCGTTGATCTTGCACACACATTCAGAGCACAGCGAGGCAAACTCCTCTCTGAATGATGGCACAGCTGCTCTGGCAACTTAACAATGCCAGTTGAAAAGTCAATGTCATGATGATTCTTGAAGTGGGTCAACCAGCCATCATTTGCATTGATCGGCTCCATTGTCTAATTGCTAGACCTTCCTGCAAAGCTGTTGTACGTTTTGAGTGCTTTGTTCTGGAGCAGCGGATCAGGGGTCGGAATGTTCTCTTTGTGCGTGTTGGAACCAAATGGCCAAGATGTTCTCAATTTGTTCAAACCTTCCCAAGCAAATGCACTTTTACTCTTCCTTCTCTGGAACATGTGCTTCCATTTTCTTGACCTCTCACTTCCAGGAATCACAAAGATTGGTAGGAGCTACTCCAATGTTTTGCATGACAATACAAATGGACTCACCATCTTTGACGGATGCAATAATTGTGACCTTTTCCATGAGAGTCTCGGAAAAAACAACCATATTTTAAAAATATCCGTTTACAAAGTCGAGGTTTGTGGAAGAGCTAGAACACAGAACGGAATATAACAATAAGAACAGTGGAAAGTGGAGAAACAAACCAACAGCAAGGTAGGGGGACACAACAGAAGGACATTTGAAGGAAGAATGGGTGAGGAGAAGACTGAAACAATGGGTTGGGAAAACACCAGAGGGTGAACAAGCTGAATAAAAGGTCAAACACAGCTATGTAGAAGGGGGCTGAAAACATGCAAGGGAAAACTGGAGATGAAACAGCAATGGAACCAAACATTGAAACGAGGGTGGAGTGATGGGGGAGAAAATGCAGTAACCTGGAAAGGAATGGATGGGCTGGGGGAGGGTTAATGAGGGTAGGAAAAAAAAATCACGATAAGGGAAGTGGGGTGGGGTTGACCGATGAGGTGGTGAACAGCCATATTGAAGCCCTCGACTCCCGAGACGGAAGAATGAGATTCAACAGACTGAGGATATTGGTTCCACAAGGCGAGCGAAAAGAGCAACAAATGAGTGGAGGTGAGTAGTGATTCTGGATTTTGGAAGTTTAACAAGAGGAGGGTTAATAGTAGAACACATGCACTATAGAGAAACCAAGAGGGAGCGGAGTGGGAGGGAAAACCACGGAAAGGGCACAGGGTGCAACTACACATAGGAGGGAGGCGGCAGATAAGGAATTACCTGCAATTTGGTAGTAAGAAACCCAGAGATTGAGCTTCTGTGGGACATTCCATTGATGGCATCATGATGTGTAAAGTGTGATGCAGGTGTACGCAGCTCAAAGGGAAAGCAGTATTCCATCAAACTGCAGCTGAGGTGGGTTACTGGCACTCTCTTGAAGCACTCTAGCGTCGACAGGAGAGAAGATAAGAGGATTTAGTTGAGACCCACATGCTGATGGCGATAATGGAGGAGGTTATAAAGCTGTAAGAGGAGGTGGCCTTGGATGCCAGTTTGAAGATCAAGGTGAAGTGCCAGACTGTGTCAAATGCTTGAGATATGCAGAGAGAGAGAGAGAGAGAGAGAGAGAGAGAGAGAGAGAGAGAGAGAGAGAGAGAGAGAGAGAGAGATATGGATGGCCCAATCTCTTGTCTGATATTGAGGACCTTCAACCATTCTTGGAAGAGCAGAAGCAGCATGTTCAGGGCAGAATGACTCAGTCTGAATCCAAACCTGGAAAAAGGAAATATTCAATGAAAACTGCGATTGATGAATTCCATGACTTTGCTTATAACTGGAAGTAAGCCAACATGACTGTTGTTAAGATGATCTGTTTTTTCGCCATTTTGGGGGCATTGTAGTGATCTTGGCTGGCTTTCAAGTAGACGGAGGGTGAACTAAAGTAAATGATAGGTTGAATAGAGCAGATAGATTATAAAAGAGTGGCTGAAAGGTCTCTTCCTCTGTTAAAGTCTTTTTCCCATTTTTAAGAGTCAAACTCATGTTTCACTCATGTTAGGTGATCCAAAAAATTACAATAAAAAATGATGACGGCCAAGGGAGAAATTGTGGTTATGAAGTTAAAATTTGACATCGCAAATTGAAAACTCAAGAGTTGTAAATAATAAATAAAAATTGCCAAATCCAAGCAAATCAAGACAATGCACAAGGAAAGGTCAACAAGGAAAAAAAAATCAGGTGGCCAACAACCACATTGAGTGTACAGTATGTATTCAAAACCGCCAATCTTACTATAATAGAGCAAACGTGGATATCACCGAAACTCCAAAATTGACATGTGGCGGAAATAGCACCACCTTTGGTGGTATCCGGAATTACAAATCATCTTCCTTTATCTCATAATTATGGACAATGACATGTTGTGATCAATAAAATTTCTTTCAAAAATGACAAAAATTATAAAGTGCATTTCTAAGAATGTTCCGCAGCACATTGCCCCCTGAAGGTGGGCCGGGAAGGGTTCTCCGGACCGGAAGGCAGGGGTGCCCGCTGGCTCAGAAGTATGACACACAAATCATATAATGTGGTGCAATGTGGAAGTCAATTTATGTAAATGAGGTGCAATGCTATTGAATGGAATAAAGCAAATGATAAAACAATGTTACTATTTTAATTTAATAGTGCTGAATGGAGGAATACAGCATATTATTCAGGTTACCATTACTTCGACGGTGAAGTATAAAGCAAACTTTTATGCAAATGTAACAAGAACTGTAATCCTAACATAGTCTGGTGTACCGTCTACCCTAAAATATGACCCCGTGTATAGTTTTTGCCCAAATATTATTATTATTTTTTTTTTTTGCATGAATGGCATCTCGAGGTTGTTCGTAAATAGAAAAATGTGGGTGGCAATTTTAATTTTTGTTTTTATTTTTTTTATAGCATCTCAAACATACCCAGCCCAAGTACTTGTATTTACGCCTGAAATTTCTGCATTCCATATTGGTAAGTAAATGATTGTCGAACCCCGCTATTCACGGTTTATAAAATGTGACCTGCTTCGACATTCACAGCCCTGTGCTTCGCATATTTGCAGCTTTATGCGGGTGTATTCGTGGCTTTTCACGGGCATATTCATGGGTCTTTTTTCGCATCTTTGCAGTTTTTCACAGGATTTTTGATTTTCCTACATGAATCACGAACCACCAGGTACCTATCCCCCCTCTGGGCATTCAAACAATGCCTCAACATTCGTGGATTCAACATTCGCGGAATTTTCCGGGAACGCATTTCCTGCGAATAGCAGGGTCCGACGGTATAAAAAAAATAAACAATTCATTCAAAAATTCTGGAAAAAAATTCAGGAATATTTAGGAACCAAGAAGCTAACCTAATACCAACTCCATTGCGAAGAAATATGATAAGCTCAGAACAAATGCAATACCAACCCAAACCATAATGTTAACTCCATAACGAACCATAATGTTAGCTCCATGACTCACCACAATGTTAACTCCATGACTCACCACGATGTTAACTCCATGACTCACCATAATGTTAACTCCATTCAGGTCAGGTTTGGGAGCATGCACCGGAGCAGAGTGTCGCTGCATCCACTTTCTGCCGGAACTCCAGGGGCCTCCGTCTGGCCGTACCCCAGGCAGATGCCTGGCCCATCCCCATCTCCTTGAAATGCTGACCAACCAAGTGCAAATACGAGGCATGCAGTTAGCCGATTGGCCTCCTCCACTCATGAGGTTCCCTCGCTGAGAGAATCGGGTGAGCAGGATTAGCGTCAGGAAAATGAGCCACACGTCCATGCAACCGCAGTTGACGCTCACGGACTATGCAGGTAACAAATTTCATTAGAGTCTTTCTCAGCAACCACTCGTTGGACAGAAAGTCTGACCAGAAATCACCAAAGATTCTCCGAAGAGATTTGGTACCAAAGGAATTAAGTCTCCATCTCAGATACCTGGTCAGAGACCAAGTCTCACATCTGTAGAGCAAGACTGGAAGCACCATGGACCTGAAGACTCGGACTTATATCGTCTTGCACAGGTATCGGCAGTGCCACACCCACACCAAGGTAAATGAATCGCGCCGTGACCTCAACATCCTCACCACAAACAGGTACAGACAAGATAGCAGCATCTAATATGTCATTGGAAGTCTGGATCTTAGTTTTGACCCAGGAAACCCATAATCCCAGCACCTCGAGGGCCCCCAAAATGATATCCAGTCTTCGCAAAGATGACTGCATCATCTATGAAATCAAGGTCAGAGATCTTGACATTCCCAAATGATGCACCGCAGCTTGATCTCTCTGACATCCTCCCCAGAATCCGGTTCTTACAAGTGCTGAAAAGTGTAGGGGCCAGTACACACCCCTGACGAACTCCAGTAACAACTGTAAATAAGTCGGAGATGGTATCACCACATCTCACTGCCAGAGTAGAGGTCAGACATCAGATTGATCAGTTTTGGTGGTACCCCACGAAGACCAAGAATCCTTCAGAGGGCATCCCGATTTACTGAATCAAACGCTTTGCAGAGATCCACATAGGCTCCGAGCAGCCCCTGCCGAAACTCTCGTCTGCATTTGGGGAGGACTCAAAGAGCAAGGGGATATGGTGAATTGTTGACCTCGTTAGTGTAAAGCCGGACTGCTCTGGACGCTGGTGCTCAAGCACATGGTGGCAAACCCACTCAAGAATTTAAAAAAAAAATATATATATATATATATATATATATATATATATATATATATATATATATATATATATATATATATATATATATATATATATATCCTGGTGTTGGCACAGTGGTGAGGGCAGCGGCTTGGGATCCAAAAGGTCCTGAGTTCAAGCTCCGTTGGGCCACTGAATTAATACACCAGGGGGTTGACTCAGCCTGTCATCCTTCCGAGGTCGGCGAAATGAGTACCAGTATACTGGGCCGTGTATACCCCGGTTAAAATAGGTGTACCATATCGCTGTGTCGTAAGAGGTGACCAGGGTTGCGTCAGGAAGGGCATCTGGCGTAAAACATGTGCCAAATCACTATGCGGATCATACGGATGATCCGCTGTGGCGACCCCTAACGGGAGCAGCCGAAAGAAGAAGAGGATATATATATATATATGAATATAAATATATATATATATATATATATATTTATATATATATATATATATATATATATATTTATATATATATATATATATTTATATATATATTTATATATATATTTATATATATATTTATATATGTATATATATATATATATATATATATATATTTATATATATATATATGTATATATATATATATATATATATATATATATATATATATATATATATATATATATATATTTCTTTTTTTATATATATATATATATATATTTCTTTTTTTATATATATATATATATATATATTTCTTTTTTTATATATATATATATATATATATTTCTTTTTTTATATATATATATATATATATATATATTTTATATATATATATATATATATATATATATATATATATATATATATATATATATTTATATATATATATATATATATATATATATATATATATATATATATATATTTATATATATATATATATATTTATATATATATATATATATATATATATATTTATATATTTATTTATATATATGTATATATATATATATATATATATATATATATATATATATATATATATATATATATATATATGTTGAGCGCCCGCCTCGGCGTGCGGACGGCCACGTAACTCCCGAATCGCGGCCGTCCGCACGCCGGACGGACAATCCAGTCGTGACCCTCTCGGACTAACGCCGGGAACTAGTCACGGGTGGACCTTTCGGTCTCACCACGATCGTGCCAATCGGCCCCCGCGTGGGATAGGGTTGCTCGCCAAATTCGACCTACCTAAGTACCCACACGGAGGGTAGACCGGGCGATCGCACCTCGCCGCAGGTCGACTTCCGGACACGGGCCACTTTAAGCGACCCGTTCCGTACTATCGGGATAACCGAGCGGTGTTATTCGTCGGCCTCGACGGTTCGATTAATTATCGGGCGTTTTAGCCCACGACCAACCCTTTACGTGAAGCAAGATGGAGATTCAATGAAAGAAAAGACGAAGCGAAGCGGGAAAACAGTTCAACATAACTCACATTTATTTCGCGATGAACGGGAAGCACACATATACAATTACACCAAAAGCACATGTAAAAGGAGAAGAAACACAATATTACACAAAAAGCAAATATAAAAGAGAAACACAATGCAGAGCTATCCGACTACCGAGCACACGGCAACACTTATAAAATTTTACTTCACAGACGGCGCCGACAACACATATACCCAAAGCAAAAGAAAAAGAACCACCCTCCAGGATGAGGGGGGTAGGCGGGCCTGGGGCCGAGACCATGTCGGGCCTACCCGTCTGATGATGAGACGCAAAGTGGCGGTGGCGCCCCAACTCCGCGGGCCTCGCGGACAGTGTCTGGTAGGGGGTGGGAAAGGAGCCCCCTTGTCGCACTATCTCAGCGCGGGGGGAAACAGGAGGGGGTTGTTGATGCTCGGGGGAAAGGAGGATATCTCCCTGTCTCGGGTCCCGCGACGAGCGTCTCCACCACAACCTCGGTCGCGCCGCCGGCCTCTCCCTCCGCAGCTCCCCGAATCCGACGCGAGCACCCCCTCAACCGCCTTTGCCGCCGCCGCCTCTCCACAGCTTCGTCCGATCGCCCTCTCCGTCTCCTCTCTTGACTCGTCCCAACTCTTCACTGGCTCCGCGAACTCCCAACTGCGAACTGCGAACTTCTCCCCTCCGAACTGAACTGTTTGGCGAGCGCGGCCGTTTATATCCCCCGTGGCTTCGCCCCCCCACCTTTGACCCTTTACCTCCGACCCGTCACCTCCAACTGGCTCCCCATTGGACCGAGGAAAAGTGGGCGTGAATGCTTTTTGATCCATGAATTTGCATATAGCGACCACACTCCAATGCCCTGGAGGCGGGGCCAAATTGCCCCACGCTCACCGATAGGACGAAACAGAAGTGGGCGTGAGTCGTTTTTGATCCGTTTTCTTCGGAAAGTCTGTGATGTTTCTGAACACGCTGCTCGGTGCGCGCCCTGCACGAGTCCAGTATCGGTGCCCACAAGTGGCGCAAGAATGGTGGTGATGCGATGGTGGCGAGTTGTGACGGTAAAGGTCGTGGTTGTTGTTGTGAAGCGGTGTTGTGGTTGGTGGTTGTTGTGTGATGGCTGTTGAGACGTGGTTGGTGGTGGTAGTAATGGCGGCTGGTCCAAAATAAAGATAGTAAAAGAAAAACGGCTATCCTGAAGAGTCGCAGCCCGACTGAATGACATTTATTCCCTCGAAACAACGGGTTTGGGCCTAACTACACATATACTTACAGAGATATCTCACCTAAGGGACCTGAATGGTGGTTTGTGAATTTCGTCAACCACAACACTACCCCCTCCCCTTTTTACAGACTCGTCCCGACTCGTCAAATTTTCGTGTGCCATCATGTGTAGTTTTCCCCTAGTACATTTTATCTACGGATCCCTGAGTGCGACATTCATGGTATTCGTGTCCCCAAAATAAATAACCTAAGGGCTGAGTAACTACCTAAACAAACTCACTCACACGGACGACTTAAATAAAATTGCCGGCGCTAAGACAGACATGCCGGGGGCGCACTCATATTTACAGTACATCTTAACCTTAACTTACAAATTTTACACTAAACCATGGCCCAGGATCACTGAACTCTGCAAAAAGAAAGCAGTTAGCAGGGAGCCAGGCTGCTCACATGCAGTCTCTGGCTCAAACAATGAAGGTGACAGGGAACGTGGCCGGCTGCTCACACGCAGTCCAAGGCCTTCCCTTTTTAACTGAACGCAGTGAACCACAACGGTGCATGGGCTGCACAAACGTAGTCTCCGTGCCAGCTCAAGTGGCACACGCAATGAACACAACGAGTGGATGGATGGACACAAACACGGTGCACGGGCCGCCACTGCAGGCCCGCGTTGTAGCTGCCAACAGGGCAGTTCTCGCAGCTTGCAAACTGTTGCCTTGATCCTGGCGCACATGGCAATGAACAGAGGGGGGGGGCAAGCAAAAATTGAACGGGGGCTGGTGAACAGGGGCAGTGGGCATGGCATGGCAAAGGCAGCAGGCAAACACAGCCCGCAGAAGAAGGCCGCTGCAGGCAAACACAGCTGGCAGATGAACTGGCCGGCACAGGCCTTGAAGAAAAACAGCCAGCCGGCAGATGAAGCTGGCCAGCCTTTGCCGTTCAGTGGAGGTTGGTGGAGGGAGTGCGGTGGTGCTGGCCACTCGGAAGGCGGCTCGGACCTACCCTACGGTCCCCCTCCCAACCTATCGCCTTTGCCTGTCACTGTCTATACCCACTCCCTTAATTTGTCCAAACCCCAATTTAGCCCCAACTTATTTTTTTATTTTTACTTCCCCACTATAAATCGTCCCCTAACCCCCTGTACTGTCCTTGTTCGGCTAACCTATCCTGTCACCAAGCCAACTCCCAACCCCTACGTTCCCTTCCCGGAGAGGAACAAGGGAGAGCTAGCGTCCTTTGGCGAGGCCCAACTCAAGCCTCAGAATGGCCTCCCCAGAGTTTGGCGATCTATAACCAAAGTGGGTCCAGCGGCCCACAACGAGAGCGAGGGGATGGATGGTGCGGAGGGGTACATCTCCTAATCTACCCTAACCATTTAACTGTCAAACTACCCCGGGGCTTCAACAAGCGCCTCTCGCTTAAACTATTGGTTCTAACAACCCAGATTCCCGTCGCCTGTATTGGTGTCCTCACAATTTCGGGCCTCGCCCCCCAATTTTCTCTCCGTGCCCTCACACGGTCTCATGGCTGGGACACGTGGCTCCCTTTGGCAGGCACGACCCTCTGCCGATTCTCCCGCTATGGCACCCCCGGGCACTACACTGCCTCCGAGCCTACCAGCTCCCTAACACCGGGGAGTGCCCCCCATGGCACCTCCCCTGAAACGCACACGTGGCAGGCTGGCTTCCCAGGCCCCTTTCCGAGGGTCACCTGTGCCCACAACACTGCCCACGCGCCTAAAGGTGCCCCGGGCCCCCGCACCAAGCAGGCGCACCCGTGCCCACTACGCTATCCCGGCCCCCCATGGGCCCTTGGCCTACCACGGCCGACTAGCCTGGTGCCCGGGGTACCCACTCAGCGATACTCACCTTTCGCAGCCACGGTCCCAGCCCGTCAACAGGGCTCCTGCACCCCTCCAAATGGATTTCGAGCCTACATTCACACCAACAACAAAACGACCTCCATTTTTCAATTTAACTAACCCCCTAACTCACTCTACACTGACCCCGGGGTCCCTTGGGCGGGAGTCACTCCTCCCCCCAATCACTCATCGCACCATGCATTCCCCATTCGCTCCACTCACACAGACCCGCTGGCCTCACTCACTCACCAAGCACATGCTTCCACTTCACTCACCAACTCTCTTCAACACACACACCACTGAACTCTGCCATCCTTCTATCTACCTCCCCTGACTAACTCGTGCTCCCACGTCGTCCCTTAAACTAGTAGCACGTTCCTTTTAACACTACGTAGCTAAGCTACGTCCCCACTACACATTCACTGTCTGTCACTGTTCTCAAATGTCCCAAAAATTATTTACCCAACCTAAATCTCGCTACAATCCCTCTAACTAATCCATTCCACGGACTCCATGAGGACTTACCCCTGCCCCATGAAGTCGGTCTAACTAAGCTAACCCTTCCCCCTAACTAGTTTCCATCCTGTGCCCTGGTCAAGGGGGTCTTCCACCCCTTGCCCAGGAATCCTGTGCACCCGAAAGTGAGGCTTGCTTTTTTTTTTTCTTTTTTTTTTTCCATGCGCAGCACCAGCGCGGCAACTCGCAGCTCACGCACTTTACACCTGCCCGTGACGTCATGCAGCTGCACGTGTACCTCGTCCCTCCTTGGACGGTACCATCCGGCAGGGATACCCCTCCTGCCGGATTCCAACCCCACGTGCAGCCATGACGTCACCGTGCGCATAAAAAAAAACACAAGCCCCACGTCTCGAGGGGTTCCCCACGCGAACACATGTGCTTTGCCCGTTGGAGCTTAACACACACGATCGCGTGGAGAACCCGTCCGGTCCAAATCCGTAATCCTGCCTAAGCTTTGTCCGTCCGCGGGATCGGCAAAACCACCGCTTGCGTTTCCGGACCGGGACTTCACTCTCGCAAGCGAGCACGTGGGGGCCTCGTGCGTTGCACAGCACGGACCTCGTGCTCACTGCTGGGTGAACCCGGCACGGTCCCCGAAACAACTACAGCCGCTACCCGGCTTTCTTTCCTCACATGTCGCCGTCGTCGCCATTCGACCCACGCACACCTGCGTGTTACGACGCTCACACTCCATTCCATTACATTCACCCCGGGAGACGCGGCTGCATGTTCACACATGCCCACCGACATCTCCCTTACATACCGCTCTCTCACACACACGGTCTCCCTTGCACTCGGCCGTTCACTCACGCATGCCACCTCCCTCGCACACGTGGCTCCACTCACACACGCGGGGGCACTCACCCGCGGTGCCTCACTCACACACGCGGGGGCACTCATCCGCGGTGCCTCATCCACACACCGTGCCTCATCCACACTGGCCGCCTCATCCACACACACGGCCTCTTCCAGTTGCGGTGCCCCTTTTACACACGGCGTGCTGGGAAGCACGTACTCCGGCACAATCGCCACCACACCACTCACACACGGGGTCGCTCCCACACACGGGGACGCACTCACACCTTGCATCACACACACCGGGACAACCACACTGGGGATTCGTGTCCCCACAAGGGTCTCCGGGGCCTATATACCCCCCAAGCTTTCCGTGCACCCGTTCGCAGCACTCCTCCCCTCAACCTCGCAAAGCACGACCGAACTCACCTGGTCATGACTCGCCTCAAGGGGGCATACTCCCTCCCCTCGTTCCTGGAGGAGGCCATCCAGCTGCTCGCACTGGGTCCCTCCACGCTCCGCGAGCTCAACCTCACTATCCTCCACTACCTCCGTGTGTGTGTGTGCGTCTCTCGCCTTGTCATTATCATGCAGTCTCTCCTCTATTTTTTTTGTCTCCCGTGTCTCTATACATTTATAAGTTTCTGTTGTCCCCTCCTGTCTATTAGTCTCCGCTTCTTTCTGGCGTCTTTCCCTTATCTTTATGTAGGTCAACCTTGCTTTCTCTTTAAGTCGCTCCCGTCCTTCCCTGTTTTTCACTCCTTGCTCTTTCACGATCTCCGCGTACCTCCTCCTTGCTTTCCGTATTACTTTTTCCTTACCCGCCTCCACCGCGGGCCCGACAGCCGTTGCATCCCCTTCCAGCTCGTTCGCTCCCACACGTGGAGTCGCCATTTTAAGCTCCCTGCTAACGGCCTTCATGCCCGCCTGCAGGCATCGGCCCATGTTCTGCGTCTCACCCCGCAGCTTTTTAGTTTCTTCCTTCATGTTTGTTTCCATTTTAGTTTTCATGCGTTTTATTGCGTTTGTGAATGTATCCATCTTTTCGTCCATTTTTGTGTATTCGCATCCATCCTCGTTTTCACTTCGTCCATTTGCTTGTTCATGTTCGCATTCATCTTTACTGTCATTTCCGCATTCATTTTTGCCAGCATGGTGAATAGCTGGGCCATGTCGGGTGCGCTTGGGTGAGCCGTTTCGGCAGGGGTTGGGGAAGGGTTTTGGTGGAGAGGGGGAGGGGAGGTGTCATACACCGCGGCCGCCGCCGCACCTATTTCGGGCTCTGGGTTCAGTTGGGCGAGTTCGTTTTCCTGTACAACCAACATTTCCTGCACGGGGATTTCATCCTGGACCATGGATTCTACACATTCTACATCCATTTCTAATACCCCCAGCTCCCGCTCGCCTTGAGACGCCATCTTGCTTCTTAAAGGGTTAATCTTAAAGGGTTAATTTAGCTCGCTCGTAATTTGGAGGGAATCGGGGGTCGCTCCTCTCACCCCTGGACCGATTCCCGTGAATTTAATTGGAGACAGGAGAGCCCGTTTTCCCGTTCTCCGATACCAGTGCCGCGAGGAGGGCGATGAGTTTATATCCCACTCCTGACACCAGTGTTGCGGATTCGCGCCCGCCGGCGTGCGGACGGCCACGTAACTCGAATCGCGGCACGTCGCCCACCGGACGGACAATTCAGTCGTGACCCTCTCGGACTAACGCCGGGAACTAGTCACGGGTGGACCTTTCGGTCTCACCACGATCGTGCCAATCTGCCCCCGCGTGGGATAGGGTTGCTCGCCAAATTCGACCTACCTAAGTACCCACACGGAGGGTAGACCGGGCGATCGCACCTCGCCGCAGGTCGACTTCGGACACGGGCCACTTTAAGCGACCCGTTCCGTACTATCGGGATAACCGAGCGGTGTTATTCGTCGGCCTCGACGGTTCGATTAATTATCGGGCGTTTTAGCCCACGACCAACCCTTTACGTGAAGCAAGATGGAGATTCAATGAAAGAAAAGACGAAGCGAAGCGGGAAAACAGTTCAACATAACTCACATTTATTTCGCGATGAACGGGAAGCACACATATACAATTCCACCAAAAGCACATGTAAAAGGAGAAGAAACACAATATTACACAAAAAGCAAATATAAAAGAGAGACACAATGCAGAGCTATCCGACTACCGAGCACACGGCAACACTTATACAATTTTACTTCACAGACGGCGCCGACAACACATATACCCAAAGCAAAAGAAAAAGAACCACCCTCCAGGATGAGGGGGGTAGGCGGGCCTGGGGCCGAGACCGTGTCGGGCCTACCCGTCTGATGATGAGACGCAAAGTGGCGGTGGCGCCCCAACTCCGCAGGCCTCGCGGACAGTGTCTGGTAGGGGGTGGGAAAGGGGCCCCCTTGTCGCACTATCTCAGCGCGGGGGGAAACAGGAGGGGGTTGTTGATGCTCGGGGGAAAGGAGGATATCTCCCTGTCTCGGGTCCCGCGACGAGCGTCTCCACCACGACCTCGGTCGCGCCGCCGGCCTCTCCCTCCGCAGCTCCCCGAATCCGACGCGAGCACCCCCTCAACCGCCTTCGCCGCCGCCGCCTCTCCACAGCTTCGTCCGATCGCCCTCTCCGTCTCCTCTCTTGACTCGTCCCAACTCTTCACTGGCTCCGCGAACTCCCAACTGCGAACTGCGAACTTCTCCCCTCCGAACTGAACTGTTTGGCGAGCGCGGCCATTCATATCCCCCGTGGCTTCGCCCCCCCACCTTTGACCCTTTAGCTCCGACCCTTCACCTCCAACTGGCTCCCCATTGGACCGAGGAAAAGTGGGCGTGAATGCTTTTTGATCCATGAATTTGCATATAGCGACCACACTCCAACGCCCTGGAGGCGGGGCCAAATCGCCCCACGCTCACCGATAGTACGGAACAGAAGTGGGCGTGAGTCGTTTTTGATCCGTTTTCTTCGGAAAGTCTGTGATGTTTCTGAACACGCTGCTCGGTGCGCGCCCTGCACGAGTCCAGTATCGGTGCCCACAAGTGGCGCAAGAATGGTGGTGATGCGATGGTGGCGAGTTGTGACGGTAAAGGTCGTGGTTGTTGTTGTGAAGCGGCGTTGTGGTTGGTGGTTGTTGTGTGATGGCTGTTGAGACGTGGTTGGTGGTGGTAGTAATGGCGGCTGGTCCAAAATAAAGATAGTAAAAGAAAAACGGCTATCCTGAAGAGTCGCAGCCCGACTGAATGACATTTATTCCCTCGAAACAACGGGTTTGGGCCTAACTACACATATACTTACAGAGATATCTCACCTAAGGGACCTGAATGGTGGTTTGTGAATTTCGTCAACCACAACAATATATATATATATATATATATATATATATATATATATATATATATATATATATATATATATATATATATATTTATATATATATATATATATATATATATATATATATATATATATATATATATATATATATATATATATTTATATATATATATATATATATATATATTTATATATATATATATATATATATATATATATTTATATATATATATATATATATATATATATATATATATATTTATATATATATATATATATATATATATATTTATATATATATATATATATTTATATATTTATATATATATATATATATATATATATATTTATATATATATATATATATTGTATACATTGACGAGGCTCGTGTGAGAGCTAACACACAACACAGCAAAGGGGGGTATGAGACAAGCGGGGTGGAGAGGGAAGGACAAAATAGTGGGGAACAGAGACATTAGGACATCTGTTTAAGGGAGAGGGACAGAGTGGGGAACATGGGGTACACAAGATGGACATCACAGGGACTTTCAGGAAGGAAAGCAGGGGTTTGAAGGAGGTACGTTTGGGGGTGGATTAACGGGGGTAGAAAATATCGAAGTTTTGGATGGGGGAAGATAAGAGGTGGTGGTGGTGAACAGCTGTTTTGAAGGCCTGGAGGAAAGAATGGGATTGAACAGAGTGTGGGAGGTTATTCCAAAGGTGGGGAAAAAGAGGAATGAAAGAGTGAAGGTGAGCAGTGATTCGTGATTTTGGTAGTTTTACCAGAAGGAGGTTGTTTGCGGACGTTGAGGCCCTGTGGAAATATGGTGGGGACAAATCGCTGACAGAGCAGGGGAGGCAAGACGGGAGAGGAGATGGTAGAAGACAGAAAGACCACCGACCTGCCTGCAGTGAGAGGCCCAAAGACTCAGCCTCATTGTGGGAAATACCAATGATCCGAAATGCCTTGGTTTCCACAGCGTGAAGCCAAGAAAGCTGAGAGGCAGGAGCACCAGCCCAGAGGGGAGAGCAGTACTTCATCAGGCTGCAGACGAAAACTTTGTAAGTGGTCAGGAGCTCAGGTAGGCCGAGGAAGGACTTTGCACGACGGAGGATTCCCAGTTGGCGACTGGCTTTGGAGGCCAGGTTGGACATGTGGATTTCCCAGGAAAGATCATGGCAGATAGTGAGACCCAGAAGCTTGAAAGAAAGGACTTCTTCCAGAGGATTGTTGAGAAAGTAGATAGGGGGTTTTTTTCAAATGGTCATTTCGGAGAGACATAGTGAGAGTGTGAGATTTGTCCGGATTGAAAGACATGTTCCACATGTTGGACCAGTTTGCATCTTCCACGTTATTTTACCCAGATCTGCAGTGAGCGAAGACGCTGCTGCATGCCGTTCTGAGGGATGACAGATGGGACGACAAAGGGTGGAGTCATCAGCAAAGAGATAAAGAGGATTTTCCAGAGAGTCGGAGAGATCATTGATGAAAACCAGAAAAAGAACAGGGCCCAGAACGCTACCTTGAGGAACTCCATCCTGGACAGGAAGAGGGGATGAGAGAACGCCATTGAAGGACACACGTTGGTTGCGACAGGAGAGGACGTCTGCGAGCCATGAGTGGAGATGGCCATGGATATCATAGGAAGAGAGTTTGGTGAGTTGGGCAGGGTGCCAGACCATGTCAAAAGGACGCGATATGTCTCGGGATATGGCTCTGATTTCATGTCTGGCATTGAGGACTTCCATCCATTGCTGAGAGAGCAGAAGTAGCATATCCAGGGTCGAGTGACCTGGTCTGAAGCCAAATTGATGATCGGAAATCAAGCCATTGGAGAAAAGGAAGTATTTAATGTCTGAAGCGATGATGGATTCCATAACCTTGCTGATGATTTGGAGAAGGCTGATTGGTCTGCAGTTGCACGGATCTGTTTTTGCACCTTTTTCATGCAGAGCAGAAATGTTTGCTGATTTCCAAGCAGATGGCAGATGACCTTGAGCAAATGAGAGAGTGAATAAAACAGAGAGAGGGTGAGCAAGAGCAGAAGAGCAGGTTTTTAGGACATGTGAGCAGATGCCGTCTGGACCGGTTGCAGAATCTGAGTCGAGGTTTGACAGCAAGCTCTCCACCTTGTCAGGATAAAAGGACACAGAGTCCAGGGATAGTTGGGTGCGACTGGGTAAGGTGGGTAGAGAAAGTGATGGGTTTTGGATACAAGATTTCGATGCAAACACCGAGTTTAGGCATTCAGCCTTTTCACGTGCGTTGTCAGCAGTGTGGCCATTTGAGGTAAGGGAGGGGATGGAGGGGAAACATACTCATACACGGGAAACAGTTTTCATGAGACGCCACCAGGATTTGGAGGAGGGAGAGAGGTTTGAGAGTTCAGACTTGAGCTTCGAAAGAGAATAGGAAACACAGCCTGTCTTCCAGCACCTGTATAAAGTACGGACGTCCACCACCATTAACACACCAATGAAACTTCAGCTCTACATGAGCATTGTGGTACCAATGGCAATTTATGCTGGTGAGACATGGAAGAGGACAGTAAATGTGGCAAAGAGGCTGGACGTCTTTCATTAGCGATGTCTCTGCAAGATCATGGGCATCACCTGGAGAAGATCCGTCACCAATGAGGATGTGCTGTTACAGAGCGGACAATGGCACCTGAGTGATATTGTGATGGGGAGACATCTGAGGATGGCAGGTCGTGTCCAACGACTACCCGAGAGGTGAGCTGCAACAGTCGCTATCGAATGGATTCCACCTGGTGGGAAAAGAAAGAGGGAGGCCAAAAAAATACTTGGAGAGTACCTTTAATGTGATGGAAACCACTTCGACCAGAGCTAAAGAGCTGGTTTGGAATTGGATCCATTGGAGACGATTTGCTGCCGAATGTCTCAAAATGGTGATTTCCGGGTTATTTTGTTTGGATCTGGAGGAGTGATCATCCTGGCAATGTGATGTCATCACTTCGGAGCTCTGTAATATTCTCCGCCAGTCGCGGGGAATCTATTCGTCTGGGGCGGAGCTTGGCTGACTGGCATGACTCCGCCCACAATTGGAACATGAGAAATTCAAATCATACTTCCGTCCACCATTTTGGTCGCTACTTATCAGGGTCAGGCTTCAAGCCCAGGACGTTAGACTTCGAGACTTCAAGCGTCTAGGGTCCATCTGAAGACTGAACAACTCATTGTCTGTCATGAAAGAAAGCTCCGTTTTAATTATAATGCATTCTGAAGAAAGGAAATAGGCAAGATTAATATTTGAAGTGTTTAATAATAATAAAAACAAGCTCAAATGAGCTAAGATCCTCGTCCTCTTAATGATGACGTCATAAAAACGAACATGACGTCATTGTGATGCATCAGGTTTGCGATAAATTATCTGTGCTAATGCCCAGCTTGATTCCCGCAAACAAAATTCAAACAGCTTGCCGAATTTCGGAGATAATGATGAAGGTGATTTCCATTAGCGGCGATATTATGACGTCGACTTTTTTTCTTGGAAGAATTTCCAAAATCGGAGATAGTTACTGCCTGCGCATGGGCTTTCTGCATATACACGGCAAGTTTCACGGAGATCCGATGAAAACTCTGGGTTGTGAAACAAAAAATGTCAAAAAATAAGAATGACGTCATAAAAATTTATATGACGTCATAGTGATGTGTATCATATGTGCGGTAATTTATCTCTGCTAATGCCCGGTTCGATTCCCGCAAACAGAATTCAAAAAGCTTGCCAAGTTTCGGAGATAATTTTTTAGGCGATTTCCATTAGCGGAGATATTTTGACGTCATAACTTTTTTTCTAGAAGGAATTTTCAAAATGGGAGATGGTTACTGTCTGCGCAGGGTATTTTTTACATATTATATATGTCAAGTTTCAGGAAGTTTCGATGAAAACTGTAGGCTGTGAAACAAGAGTCCACAAGAACAACAACGTGAGTAAGACTTAGAGATCCTCCACGAGGTCCTCCTCCAACTTGGCCTTTTGACGCCATTTATGCGAAACACCGGCGAAAAAAAATGGAAGGTTGTTGTACTTAATTTCGGTTTTCATCCGAGTTTTCAAGGCTGAATAGTGTGCAAGCACATAACAGGATTTATAAACAAACTGTATTTCATATGTGCTTGGACATGTATTCACATATTATGTGTTGTAAATAAATTGTTTACATCAGCATCATTTCTGCATCTGCCCAATTGCCATTTTTGGAAAGCTCTGCGTGCAGCATCTGACTCAACATGTCAAAATGTCATACCTGTCCACACCTGTGGGATTCCCACGGGTGCTGGCCTCCTTGTGTGTATATATTAAAGATGTTTCTCACCATTACAGACACTGTCATGTTCATCGTGATAGCTACGATAGACATATGGGGATGTTGAGTAAGGAAAGGGGTTGGGGTTGGGGGAGGGGGGGTTGGGGGTGGATAATGCTTCTCATAATTTCCTCCCACAAGGTGCAAACTTTTTACTTCCATTGATCACATTGGTGTAATCACTGTTTCTACATCTACAGACTGATGTCTGCATCATTATTTACATGTAATGTTATATAATGCACTAAATGATAACTTAGTTTGGCAATGACTTTGTTGTTTCAAAAAAACAAAAATGTTTGCAACGCTCTCTTATATTATACAGAGTTGGCTGGAGATTCAAATGTACAATGCCCAGTGAGTTTGGTGGTGATTTGTTTTGTTCGTGGTTTATTACGATGTGGAGTAGAGCGAGACTTGGATGTGGACAATGCGGTTAGTAGTTATTACCTCCGACACCGAAGGTGAAGGAGGTTGTTTTTACCCCTTTCTGTCTGTTTGTGTACAGGATATCTCAAAAAGCTGTGGGTGGACAGGTTAGGTGTGTGACAAGGACGAAATGATTAGATTTTGGTGAAGATCCGGATCTGATAAATTTTTTAAGTGATTCTTCACTATTGAGAGATGGGGCTACACCGATATATAGCAAGTATCTCAAAAATTTGTGGACGGATTCGGATGAAATTTGGTGGACAGGTTGGGTGTGTCGCAAGGACGAATTGATTCAATTTTGATGAAGATCCGAATCCGGATCTGGATACGAGAAATATTTCATTTATTAAGTGATTCTTCACCATTGAAAGAAAGGGCCAAAAACGATCGAGTTCTGTATAGCAAGATATTTCAAAAATGTATTGGGCCCGATATGTTCTCGTGGATCAGGTATTACGTGGCGGAGGTGTGCACTCCACCGAGTGCCCTTCTAGTTCTCGCTGCTTTCATTGCAGCTCACCTACATTAAGAAGTTGTTCAGATTAATAGTGAATTTACTTGTGTTTGTGTTCATTCACTCTCAGAATGGAATTAATGTTTACATTTGTGATTTTAAATGCGAGGCAAAGACATTGAATCGTTTCCTGTAATACAGCCATGGACATGGAACGAAGGTTAGTGCGGCTTGTTCTGCCTGTGAATGAAATACATGGAAAATTTAACTCATTTTGATGTAATTTTAATGCAATCCTAACTGTGGCTTTACTTTTTACTTTACATATTATCTTTCATTATTCACTGCAGGTCTAAAACCAAAACAACTACCGTTTATAGCTTTTTGCACGAGTTATATAAAAGTTATAAAAATGTCGCATTAATTCAGGCCATGGTGACAAGGAGGTCAGGCCACAGCTAGTAATTTCATTTAAATGATGATCATCATCATACTGGTATGTCTTATGTGGGCTTAACGGTTAAGCAGGCTGGCTTAAGATATTAGGATCTTCAATTCAAGCCCCTGTTGACTCATCCAATTAACACCAGGTGGGTTGACTCAGTCTGTTATCCTTCCAAGGTAGGCAAAATGAGCACTAGCTTTAGCTCTCATACTATTCTCGACAAGGTATACAAAAAAAAAGAGCTTACTGGTAACAGGGGCATCGCATTGGTGGAACAGCAGCACCCACAGAAAATGATGCAGCCAACCAGCCACAGGGAGCATCCGAATAAATAAGTAAATAAATAAATCATACCTGTGCCTTTACTGATGCCACAATAATGACATTACCACATTCACAAACCCCCATAACACATGGCACAACATGTGAACATGGCAATTAACAAAGAAATGATCACCAAACATGTAAACATATATATATATATATATATATATATATATATATATATATATATATATATATATATATATATATATATATATATATATATATATATATATATATATATATATATACATACATATATATATATATATATATATATATATATATATATATATATATATATATACATATATATATATATATATATATATATATATATATATATATATATATATACATATATATATATATATATATATATATATATATATATATACATACATATATATATATATATATATATATATATATACATACATATATATATATATATATATATATATATATATATATATATATATATATATATATATATATATATACATACATATATATATATATATATATATATATATATATATATATATATACATACATATATATATATATACATACATATATATATACATACATATATATATATATACATACATATATATACATACATATATATATATATATATATATATATATATATATATATATATATATATATATATATATATACATACATACACATACACAGTCATGCGCCACTTAACGACCGGGTTATGTTCTGAGAAACGAGTCGTTAAGCGACGTCGTCGTTGTGCGATCATCATTTTATTTTTTTCCGTTTTCGAACATCTTACTTTCACAAAACTAGACACCTAGGCTATATGGTGTAGCTTATTGCTCCTCGGATACAAACCTGTCCAGCATGTTACTGTACTGAATACTGTTGGCAATTGTAACACACATCCAAGAGAGACGGAAGACGCGTTAGTTTTACCTTTGTGCTGTTCATGACGGCCATCGGTGTTGTTAGCAGCAGCTTACAATCTCCTCTCGCATCGATTACAGAAAAGTGAATAAATAGCGTTTGGATTTTATAAATACGTAATCATTGCATCGATGTTATAATTTACAAATGAAGAAACGAGCACCTGTCAATTGTGATATATATATATATATATATATATATATATATATATATATATATATATATATATATATATATATATATATATATATATATATATATATATATATATATATATATATATATATATATATATATATATATATATACATATATATATATATATATATATACATATATATATATACATATATATATATATATATATATATATATACATATATATATATATATATATATATATATACATATATATATACATATATATATATATATATATATATATATATATATATATATATATATATATATATATATATATATATATATATATATATATATATATATATATATATATATATATATATATATATATATATATATATATATATATATATATATATTTTCAGAGTAGTGCGATTGTTTTAACAACATAAAAAGCTTCACGGAAAATAAACTTGTGTTTTAATGTCGACTAATAACGATTTATTCGCGGAATTCTTCAATTCAAAGGTAATTTACTTGCTCGGAGGTAAACATGCAAACATTGGTTCAGTTTGAAAGCCGATTTCCTTGAATCCCGATTTAGCACGACCCTGCTTTTTTCGCGATGACATTTTATGGACCTCAACGATCGCATTATAATGGGGCCACACTGTCGTTTATTATCATTATGAGGTACTATGTACTGTACAGTATACATAATTGTATGTGCTATTTTTATACGAGGCGACATCACTCGGCGATAAGAATTTTTCGGTTACATTTTTTTCTTTTTTTTTCAGAGCTGGCAGATCCGTCATATATGTGATCCGTCGTTGCCCAGAACGTCCTTAAGGCCTCGGTCACATTTGCAACCGTGGCCGTGGGGTCTCCAAAATCTACAGCCACTAGCAATTATATGGCGGCCGCAGTATTTCCATGGTCACACAATGTAGCAGTCACATATGTTTTTATTTTTCGGGGAGCCGCACGGCGTATTTATAAATTGTGGAGACCGAAAACGTGGGGTTGCCGTACGGTCTTTGATTTGATGTCGCACAGTGACCTTAAGGCGGCCATAGAATTTTCAAGGCAGACGCAAGGTAGCCTCAAGGTGCCCGCAAGGCGACCGCAGGGGGCCCTAAGGCGAACGTGCGGCCAGACGGACGGTAACGAATGGGTAAATTTATTTTTTTTTAACCAGTTTTTTTTTCGGCTTGTCGAATTTCTACGGCGAATGTAGAAATGAAAAAAGTTATAACCGCGTTATAATTCCACGGCGACCTCACGGCCTGTAAAATATAGCCATACAGCGGAGGGCCACCCTGAGGCCACCTCAGAAACTCTGCGGCCGCCGCACGTTTCTGTCAATTCAGAGGGCGTACGGCCACCGTATCCTCGCCGTAGAGCAAATGTGACTTCGGCCAAAGCCTCGCATGACTGTATATGTATAATTCTCAGTCCGAGTGCATCTGTGCAGGGTGTCCATTAAGTCCGTGTGCAACTTTGAACTTTTAAAACATTTGATGTGCACATGGTAGAATCAAACTGTTAGTGACATTTGAAAGACGAGTACGGGCCCGTACGTGCGGGCCCCTAGGTGCGTGCCAGTGTGTGCAGCTTCGTTCCTTCGCTCTCGTAAACGACGCCTGCATTGGGGCATTGTTTCAATTAGATCGGACCAACAGTATCATAAATGGCCATAACTTGGGAAACACCTGGGAAACATACTCAGGTCCCCAGCGTCAATTGTGACGTCATATCAAACGAAGAAGAAGAAGAATTGTGGCGCCCCCTCTCTCCCCCCCCTCTCCCCCCTCCTCTCTCGCCCCTCTCTCTCTCTCTCTCTCTGTAAATGTATTCACAAATGTCTACCAAGCACAACAATTAATTCAAACCTTGGGAAAAAACAGCTTTCAAACCCTTGGGAAACAGCTCTTTCCCTTGGGAAAATTCAAACCTTGGGATTAATTAATAATTTGAACAATTAATTCAAACCTTGGGGAAAAACAGCTTTCAAACCTTGGGAAACACTTGGGAAACAGCTGAAACGGATGAAGAACGATATCAAACCTTGAAAAGGCACATGTAGAAGGTCCGGTCCCCAGCGCAGGTCGCAGGCCCCCAGCGTCAATTGTGACATTATACCAAACAAAGAAGAAGAAGAATTGTAACGTCAATCGTGCAAAAAATAAATGAATAAACATTAATTGTGACGTCATTCGTGACGTCATAGCACCGTGTCTTGTCAATGGTTGACAGATAAATGGCCGTAACTTGGGAAGCGCTCGTCCGATTAATATCAAACCTTGAAAAGGCACATCCGCGGGTCCCCGGCAATATTCCTGGCAAGTTTCAATCAGATCGGACTGGTGGTTGTCGAGAAACAGCGGTCGCAGACAGACAGACAGACAGACAGACAGACAGACAGACAGACTGCTGGAATTATAGATAGATGATTCATCAAGTTTTGTTAATGTTAATGTTGGATGAAGCAATTGGTTCACTCTGTCTGTCGGTCTGCAAATGATCGGTCTATGAACGAGGACCTACTTAATTGCAATTGAATTTTATGTTTTGAACACTGCAGAACACAAATCGGATCATGAATCAGAACACAAACCTGCAGTTTACCAATATTGTTACGTCTGAGGGGGGGGGGGGGTATGCATTCAAAGGGGAATTAGGATGTTTAATTAGGTATGCCATGCTGTTCGAGTTTACCAGGATCTCGATGTAATAAGTCACAATTCAGTGGTGATAAGTTGTCTAGTAAATGTCCATTTCTTCAAGGGGGAAATGATAATTGTCACGTAATTAGACAGGGAGACGGGTTAGGGTAAGTGTGTCTGCATAAACCCCTTTTAGTATTCCCTGGAGGCTTGCCGTGACGTCACAGGACAGTGCTGCGGATGGCTCCGCCCCGTGATCACGATTGGCGGAAGGCGACGTTGGAGGGCCAATAAAACGGCTCGATTGGAAGTGACGAGGACTCGAGGATAAAAAGGTTCTGTTCGGGGTAAAGGGGTGGGAGGAAGAAGATCGGTAAAGAAAGACTGTTTTGGTGGAGGCTGTTGTGCTGGGAGCGTGCTGTTTTGTTGCGCTGATTAGATCCTGGATTCATCGTGTCTCCTGGCCTTGCTGTGCCTCGTGCCTCACCTTGGTTGGCTCTGGGGTTCTGCTGGCTCGGAGTATGGGGTCGAACGGCGGGCGGACCTGCCTCCCTCTCCTGCTCGCAACTTGGCGCCAGAACTGGCTCCCTGGCGGCTGTGAGCGGACTTGCGCCGACACCAGGAGGTCGACAGCACCACAGTGTCTCCTGACCCTGACGAGCGCAACGCCAGCTCGTCCGACGCCAATCCAGGGACTCTTGCGTCTACACCAGGGGCCAGCCTGACCACCAGGACCAGCTACGTTGTGTGTGTGTGTGTGTGTGTGTGTGTGTGTGTGTGTGTGTGTGTGTGTGTGTGTGTGTGTGTGTGTGTGTGTGTGTGTGTGTGTGTGTGTGTGTGTGTGTGTGTGTGTGTGTGTGTGTGTGTGTGTGTGTGTGTGTGTGTGTGTGTGTGTGTGTACCTGGCGCCTTAGAGGGTTTGAGATTTGTATATCCATTGGAATTGTTTGTGTTTTCCCCATGCCCGAACCCACACCACCATCCCGTCGAATCGCCCCGGATCCCTCCTCTTGCCGAGTGTTATTATTTCTGGTTAGAGAAATAAACGTTATTAACTCAGTGAAAAGCGACTCGTGCCACCTTCCTCGTCCCGTTTGCGGTAGAGCAGTTAAAACCGCCACCTTTGGGTAATAAGAAAATAAACCGCCTCCATCGTTTCGGCTCATTCTACGTTGGCGGGACTGTTCAAGTCCCGTGGACGTCACATTGGTGTCAGGGTGTTGGATGTTCGAACCCCTCTAAATTATATTTGGTATCGGGAGAATATACCAGGACTGAAATCTCGCCACGAATTGGAATATAAAATTACTACAGAAAAGCGCGGGAAAATTTTGGCGGGATTTTTCAAATTAAATTTAATTGGCGGCAAACGGGACTTCTGCACCATGGCGGATGTGCAGATGTTTGAGGAGGAAGGCCACGTGTCTGGCAGCGAGTCGGGGGAAGGAGGGAGAGACGGGGGTAGGATCGAAACCTCCCCCATTCCGAGCGTGGACCGTGCTTCATTGCCCGTAATGGAGCCGGCAATACCGGAAACCGGCGCGATGTCGATCTGGACAATGTTGGAACGTTTAATGAGTGCAATTACAGCACAGGGGGCAAAAATGGCAAATCAATTCGTGACACAGAGGGCAGAAATGACAGATCAATTGGGGGTAATGGGGCAACAGTTGGGTGCACGGATTGATTTAATGAGGGATGAATTGGGGGAAAAGATGGAGAAAATGAAAACTGAGATGCAGGAGTGGGTGGATGTTCAATTGGGGGAAATACAAAGTAAATTTGAGGATAGATTGGAGGAAACAAAGATAGAAATTACATTGGAGGGGGAAAATATATGGAAAAAATTGGTAGATAAAATTGTTGCAACGAACATTCGGGTTGATAAAGTGGATGAAAGCCTGGAACGTCATCGTGCCTGTGTGGATGCTCGTATGCAGCTGCAAGTAGAAGAGTGGGGAGAGCTGAGGAAGCAAGGGATGAATTTGGCGGAGGAGGTAAAAGGATTGGAGGCTCGTTTGGACGAACAAGATAAAATTATGAGCCAAGATGAAGACTTGGATAAAGGCCTGGTAGAGCCGTCTTTTGTAAGTAGAGTGTCCGGGTTGGTTGAGGAGCAGCTACAAACTCGCAACGGAGCTTTGGAGGAGGTTGTGCGGGCCCAGAAGATCCTGCGGGAAGAGGTGAATCGGTCCATTCAACGTTTGGAACAGGAGGCAAAATTGACCCATGAGACCCTCACCACAAAACATCTTTGGCCACAGTGGGCTCCGAAATTGGATACCCAGCCACAAGGGTGTTTGATCCCTGGGCTGGATTCGGACAAGGGAGAAACTGGGAAGCGGGCCACCGGAAAAGTGATCCCCCTGGTAAATTTTGACGGGTCAGGGAGCGTTGAAGCTTTTCTGACGCAATTTGAGTGCATTTCCCGACTAAACGAGTGGAATGAGCGGGAACGTACAGGGAATTTGGTGGCAACGTTGTGGGGACCAGCCACAGATGTGTTAAACGTGACCGCGGAGGGGATGTTGACCAGCTCCCACATTTGCGAGGCGTTGAGCCGTCGGTTTGGGTTCGCAGCAAACTGTGATCTGGTGCGGGCCCAGCTCCAGCACCGCAGATTAAAGTCGGGCAAGACAGTGCAGGAGCTGGCACAGGACATTTACCAATCAGTTAGGATTGCGTATCGGGACCTAACAGTGGAGGCATGGGACAGACTGGCACTAGAGAAATTTCTAGCTGCTCTTCCTGATCCTGAGGTCCGAGCGCGAGTGGAGCTACAGGATCCACCTACCGTGCATCGAGCGGCCGAGTGTGCGGCCAGGCTGGCCTCGTGGAGTCGGCCGGGTCGGGTGCCAGAGAGGCCATCGGTGACGATCCGACAGGCGGAGATTCAGGATCAGGGAGGGGGGCTGGGAGAAATTGGCATTACCCAAATGTTTCAGGAAATTTGCCAGAAACTGTCAAGTTTGATAAGGGGTAATTCGCTAGTTGGTGCGCCAAAGCGGCGGGGTCCAGCCCAGCCAATAGAGCAATTCGATTATGGCCGAGGGGGTCCGGAACCGGAAGAGACATTACACCGATACCCACGGGGGCCTTTTATGGGGAGTTGTTTCCGGTGCGGGCGAAGAGAACACATGCAACGATATTGCCGGTACCCGGCGATGGAGGGACCCTCCAATAGATTTTCAAGCCCGGAGAGGATGAATCCTCCTGTGGAACTGCCAGGTCTATCCGAGGTGCCCTTACATAGGTCGAGTCCGGAAATCACTGTCGGGGGTCGGGAAGACTAGATCGGGCTGAGCATACAGGGCCATGCTCGGCTGCTGAGATTGTGGCGAAGTGCCTCCTTTGGTGAAAATAGTGAATTGTGGGAAAATTGGCATGGGTTTGTAAGTTCTGCTGGGTTTTAGAGTGACAATTGGGACAGTGGGTAATTGGTAACAAAGCGGGCACAAGTGGCTGTCCAATGGCTGGTGCGTGGATCGGGTGAGAAGTGCTGTGTGAGTTGTTTCAAGTTAAGAAGTGAAATGTATGGTGCACACGTTGATTTTTTATTGGACATGGTGTGGTAACAGGGAAGATCATGGTCGGTTAAGTGTTAGAAATGCAGGTGTCACATGTAAGGCCGATGGGGTGGGGGAGTCATGTGGGTTTTGTGGGTGGGGATGATGTGCTTGTCCACAGGGATTGCTGAAGCTCACGGTGAGCGGGAATTGCGACCCCTTCAAGGAGATTCACCCCTGGTGGCTAATGGTGACAGTGTCTGGAGGCAACTGGGAGAGGGTCTGGTTGGGCGACCAAGGCGGGTAGGACCTTGGCGACCCAGGAAGGCCAGAGGAGCCAGTGAGACCCCTTCCAGTGTGTTGTACGGGGTTAGAGCTGATGGCTACCAGGGGGGTGGGAATCAAAGGGAGCAGGGCGGAGAAACGTCCGGGTTGGACTAAAGCTTACCTGTGGGCATGGTTGCACCTGAGATGCCCCCATCATCTTGTGGTAACCCACCCCACGGCCATGACGGGATTCAGCCTGCATCATTAAAATGGGGACCATGACCTAGAAATGTGATGATGAGCATGGTGTGAGTGTTGTGAAGATGTGTGAGTCCCACTCGATCCCGCACAACTTGACATGTGCAGCAAGGGCATGATGTCCGCATAATTTTGGGCTGAAGTAAATTTGAAAATTGGCTCCCCAGGTAACGCTGGGTCTATTAGCATCCACTGGGGGACGCGGTCAAGTGTAAATATTCCGTGAATAGTGTCGTTAAGGCTTAGAGTAGGAATGTAAAGTATAAGTGTTGTGTTTTTGTGGAACCTTTTGTTTCCCCTCCCCAGATCACTGGAAGTGTGTTGGGCAAGAGCGATGATCCAGAGGATGGAGTGCAACTTCGCTCAGTGCTCTCATGTGATAAAATAAAATAAAAATTAAAAAAAATGAATGATTGTTTAGGTGAGGATAAGGCCATAAGGGGGTAGTACATTAAGCAGGATAGGTAAGTTCGCTGCGGCTCGCTGCCCATTGCCCCTCCTACTTTATTTCGTTAGGTTAAATAGGTGTGAGTCAGTAAGTGTTAAGGCTGGTAAGTCAGTAAGTGTTAAGGCAGGAGCTGCAGTACCAGAGGAGGGGGTAGTGTTACGTTTGAGGGGGGGGTATGCATTCAAAGGGTAATTAGGATGTTTAATTAGGTATGCCATGCTGTTCGAGTTTACCAGGATCTCGATGTAATAAGTAGCAATTCAGTGGTGATAAGTTGTCTAGTAAATGTCCATTTCTTCAAAGGAAAAATGATAATTGTCACGTAATTAGACAGGGAGACGGGTTAGGGTAAGTGTGTCTGCGTAAACCCCTTTTAGTATTCCCTGGAGGCTTGCCGTGACGTCACAGGACAGTGCTGCGGATGGCTCTGCCCCGTGATCACGATTGGCGGAAGGCGACGGCGGAGGGCCAATAAAACGGCTCGATTGGAAGTGACGAGGACTCGAGGATAAAAAGGTTCTGTTCGGGGAAAAGGGGTGGGAGGAAGAAGATCGGTAAAGAAAGGCCGTTTTGGTGGAGGCTGTTGAGCTGGGAGCGTGCTGTTTTGTTGCACTGATTCGATCCTGGATTCATCGCATCTCCTGGCCTTGCTGTGCCTCGTGCCTCACCTCGGTTGGCTCTGGGGTTCTGCTGGCTC
Organism: Eptatretus burgeri; assembly: GCF_056783735.1. Classification (NCBI taxonomy): domain Eukaryota; kingdom Metazoa; phylum Chordata; class Myxini; order Myxiniformes; family Myxinidae; genus Eptatretus; species Eptatretus burgeri. Next base: position 34,072,281 of record NC_140972.1, on the reverse strand, counting down.
GGAGTACGGGGTCGAACGGCGGGCGGACCTGCCTCCCTCTCCTGCTCGCAACTTGGCGCCAGAACTGGCTCCCTGGCGGCTGTGAGCGGACTTGCGCCGACACCAGGAGGTCGACAGCACCACGGTGTCTCCTGCCCCTGTCGAGCGCAACGCAAGCTCGTCCAACGCCAATCTAGGGACTCTTGCGTCTACACCACGGGCCAGCTACGTTTTGTGTGTGTGTGTGCGCGTGTGTGTGCGTGTGCGTGTGCGTGTGCGTGTGCGTGTGCGTGTGTGTGTGTACCTGGCGCCTTAGAGGGTTTGAGATTTGTATATCCATTGGAATCGTTTGTGTTTTCCCCACGCCCGAACCCACACCACCATCCCGTCGAATCGCCCCGGATCCCTCCTCTTGCCGAGTCTTATTATTTCTGGTTAGAGAAATAAACGTTATTAACTCAGTGAAAAGCGACTCGTGCCACCTTCCTCGTCCCGTTTGCGGTAGAGCGATTAAAACCGCCACCTTTGGGTCATAAGAAAATAAACCGCCTCCATCGTTTCGGCTCATTCTACGTTGGCGGGACTGTTCAAGTCCCATGGACGTCACAATATTTTGGCTCTGAATTTGGTAAATTGTACGGAATCTCGTATGCACAGAGAGGGGGATGGTAATTATTTTTAATCTGTCTGTCTGTCTGGAAGTCAAACAAAATAGAAAATCGCTCCAACCAGGAAACCGAGCTGTTTTTATGGAAAACTTTGAGGGAACGACTCATCGAAAATGAATGTTATAATATTTTTACGACAAATCAGAACATGAATCAAAGACAAGTCTGTTGTTTTACTGTACCTTGGCTCAGAATTCCTCCTGACCACACATGTGCAGAGAGGAGTGAGATAATCTCTGAGTGCCTGGCAGTCAAACAAATTTGAAAATCATTTCAAACAGGAAACTTGTGGTTTTAAAGCACGTCATAAAGGACACAAACAGCAGGCATGAAGAACTAATGTAACGCGTTAGATCGGGTGATGCAATAAACATTGGGGGAAACGGCAGTAAAACCCAGAATTAAATTATTTATCTGACTTTTTCCAATCTTTATTTTATTTCAATTGAATAAATATACTTCAACACTGGAGAACACAAATCGCCTTCGTAATACTCCCAAGAACATCAAGTTTTGCAGTACTTAGACATGTTCTATAGGTTGGTGTATAAGCATGTATATAATACATTAATGCATTAAACTTACGGATTTTTTTCATAACTATCATTAAAATCATTATTTTCTTAAAATTGAAGTATGTACCTGAACACTGTGTGGGGTATCATGTTCTCTGAACTCCCGAGTAATTGCTGTTGTTAAATCAACATTTCCATGGGTTTCTTGACAAGTTTACATTTTTAAATGGGAAAACTTGTACATCAGTGGTAAAGTCAACCAACAGGGAGGAAGGGGGGGGGGACAGAAAAACCTCAGGAATTCTGGCAACATTAAAAAGATTTACCTAAAGTCAGTCTGGTGTTCTCTCAATGAGTCACGCATCACTGGTTCATTGTTGTGTGTTTTCGGAAGAAACAAGTCCATGGTGAACGTTACTTTGCGATATTGTAAAATGTATTTGTTCCTCGACTATGATGATTAAATCTTTCGCATATCACCTTGTACCAGCAAGACTAGGCTACCTGCCACTATGCTTTGAACGTGCGACGGTTCTTGAATGAGATATTCACAGATAAGTGGATCAGGCGATGTGGAACAATTGCTTGTCACCTCGTTCACCCGACCCGTCCCCATTCGACAACATTTTTGGAAGCTCTGTAAAGCTGTTCTTTACACATCAAGACAACATAATTTGTATGAAATTAGAGCTACCATCACAAATACAGTTCATGAAATTACTCAGCAGCAAATGGAGAATGTCTTCACCAAGGTGGAAGATATGATTGAACGATGTATTACGAAAGATGGTGGTTCTGTTGAACCTAAAAAAATTGAACTGTCTTGAGTAATTTATGGATTGTCTTTCCATGCACCATTTATAGTTTGTTTCTATCATGTGTCCATCAAATGTTAGAAAAGTTCAGTTGCACAAAGACTTCAAATGGACACGAGTTACAGCTTTACAGATAAATTATAGTGTTGTGAAAATCCAACGTACATCGTAATACATTGGGCAACACAACACAACAAGCATTTAAAGGCCATTTTGCCTGCTAAAGCAGGGGTTAGCCTTGCGGGCCCCATGACAACCTTCTCCACTTTCCCCTATTTTCTGCATCTCCCCTTCTTCATCCCCTTGCCCACATTTCTTCTTCCAACACCTTTAGCCAAGTTTTTCTCGGTCTTCCACTTCCGACTACACTCATTTCCAACACTCCTCTCACCCAGTCACTTTCACCCTTCCTCAGCACATGACCCAGCCATCTCAACCTGTTTCTCTTCACAACCTCCATCACAGACTCTATTCCCATCATCTTCCGCAATTCATCATTTGTATTCCTCTCTCTCTCAACGATACTCCGCACATCCACCGAACCATTCGCATTTCGACCCTTTCCAGCCTTTGTTGCAGCTCTATGTTCATTACCCAAGTCTCACTCCCATAAATCATCGTACTCCTCACACATGTAGCATACACTTTTCCCTTCAGCTTCAACGACACTCCCCTCTTTGTCAGCACGCCACTCAGTTCCCGAAACTTCTTCCATGCACATCTCACTCGAGCAACCGTCGAAGAGTCTGATCCACCTTCTCCATTCAGCATGTCTCTGAGATAGCAAAATGTTTTCACCCCTTCCAGCTTCATGCCGTCTCAAAGATCCAACTCAACAATTCCTTCATCCGCAGCTCCTTCTATGCACATCTTACACTTGAATGTAGCTGTCACACTGGTTAATGACCCTCTCACCCCACTACATTTTCGATGAACCCATTCAGCACACATTGTACACTGAATGGAGTTCACTCCGACACCCTTCCTGCACACAGCACACGGCCACTTCCCAGTCCTTTCCACCTCACCACATGCTTTACCACTTGCCATCACCTTCGTCTTTCCGATATTCACCTTCAAACCTTTTGCCTCCATACATTCTTTCCACTTGTTCATCTTCTCCTTCAGTCCATCCATACTCTCTGCAATCAACACCAGAGCATCTGCATGCAGCAGCTCCCACGGTAAACCCTCCTTTACCCTCCGAGCCAGCACCTCCATCACAACTACAAATAGAAGTGGACTTAGTACCGACCCCTGATGCACTCCCACCCTCACCTCAAACTCACCCACTGTTCCCGTCCTTCATCCTTACAGCTGTGCGTGCTCTCTCGTACATGGCCATCACTACTCTGTTCAACCATTCCTCCACTCCTAACTTCCTCAATGCCCATGCCATTACTTCGCGTGGGACCCTATTAAATGCTTTCTCCAGATCAACAAACCCAAAAAACAACTTCTTCCTCTTCTCCATGTACTTCTCCTGCAACTGCCTTACAATAAAAATCACATCTGTCGTTCCTCTTCCTGGCATAAATCCAAACTGCATTTCGTCAATCTTTACCTTCTTCCTTATCCTCTTCTCCAACACCCTTTCCAATACCTTCATTCCATGCTCCAATAGCTTTATTGCTCTATAGGAGCCACAGTCCAGAGGGTCACCTTTCCCCTTGTACAGAGGGACGAGGGTACTCGGTTCCCAATCCACTGGAATGCGGCCTTCTTTCACCACCAGATTACAGATCTCTGCCATTCTCTTCACACCCCAACTTCCTGCTGCCTTAAACATATCTCCCACAACTCCATTTGGCCCTCCTGCTTTTCTACTCTTTATTGCTCTTATAGCTTCCTCATATCAACTTCCTTCTCAGTTATCTTCTCTGCTGGTCCTAAAACCGGGTTACTCTCGATGTTTCTATCCCATTCATTTTCTACATTCAACAGCCTTTCCATATATCTCTTCCATCTTCCTTTAATTCCATCTGAGTCCACAACGATTTGTCCCACTTCATCCTTCAAGCAACTCACCCCCATCACATCAAATCTCTCTCGCAATCTGCTTTGCAATCCTGAATACCGCTCTCTTACCCTCCTCCAAATCCAAGCGTTCTCCGAACATTTTCCTATGGGCCTCCTGTGCCTTTGCTACCTCTTTCTTTGCAGCCTTCTTGGCTACCTTATAACTTTCATGTGCTGCCTCTTCTTCGCCTTTTGCCATGCCTTGAGCTTCTTCCTCTCCTCTTCAATAGTCTTTCCAACTTCATCACCCCACCACCATGTTTCCGAGTGCCTCGGTGGTCCTTTTGTCCATCCACATACCTCACCAACGGCTCCCAATAGACTATCTTTCATTGACATCCAACCACTTTCAAGCTCAACCACATCATCCTCAACCATACTCAGCCTCTCTCTTAATGCTTCCTTCACTGTCACCTCTTTCAACCTCCACACCTTCATCCTCGGTTGGTACTTCACCCGATGAATTCTCCTCGCACCTTTCACCCTTATATCGCAGACAACCAGGTGGTGCCGTGAAACAGTATCCTGCCCTGGGATCACCTTTGTGTCCCGGAGGTTTCCCTTATCTCGTCGACGCACCATCAGGTAGTCAATGGTTGTCGTCGACCCACCTGATGTGTAGTTAATAAGCTTATTATCCACTTTCTGGAATTGAGTATTACAAATGAATTAATCAGCTCCATCAGCAAACTCCAAGATCCTTTCACCTTCTCCATTTCTCACACCATATCCATAACCCCCATGGACTCCCTCAAAACCATCTGGACTCCTTCCCACATGTCCATTCAAGTCTCCTCCAACCACAACAACTTCCTCATCTTTCACATTTTCCATCAACTTCTCCATCGCACACCAGAACATGTTCTTCTCTTCATCGCTTCGACCGACCTGCGGGGCATATCCCAAGATGACGTTCACCAAGAGATTTCCGATCACGATTCTCACCATCATCAACCTTTCACTCACTCTAGTCACACTCACTACACTGTCTACAAACTCCTCAGAAAACACGACACCAACACCACGCATGCCTTCTGGGCACCCTTGCCACATAAACTTGTACTTCTGCCCCTGCCTTCCCTTCACCATTCTCACACCACTTCCCTTCCACGTGTCTCCTGCACACAACATATGTCCACTCTTCTTCTGACCAATGTTTCAACCACTTCTCTAGATCTCCCTGTCATTGTTCCTACATTCCATGTACCAAACCTCAGAAACCGATCTCCACGTGGGGCATCAGACAAGATTGGTCATCATGAATGGAAAAATTTCCTCCCTTGCTTAGATCAGGTTCCCCACCTTGAGTTTTAACGAGAGGGGGTGAGGACCCCCACGGGGTACCTCGGGCTGTACCCTGCCCATCAGTTGTACTCATCATGGTTTCCTTTTGAGGCGATGTTTTTATGGCTGGATGCCCTTCCTGATGCCAACCCTTTTAGTCGCCTCTTACGACACCCAGGGATACGGTGTACCTATTCTAACCGGGGCACACACCGGAGCATTCAAAACTTTTATAGGAATGAGATTATAACACTTAATTATTTTTCAATAAGTATATTTGATTAGTAAGATGAAAAAAAAATTATTTCGTAATTCCAAAAACCTATTTGTTGAAAAACAAATAAACAGTTGCCATTTTTTTTGACCATTGCATTTGACCTTGTTCCGAGAACCTTTAGGACACCTCCTGTAATCCCAAAATAATCCTCCGTGTACTGTTGGCAGAATAACTCAGCTGTCACTTGCTTCCCTCTGAGAATTGTTTCCTGTTGATTTAGATTTCCAACAGAACAGAATCTTGATTAAAACTGTTTTCCTGGTGGTCACGGATTGTGCCATCCTTCAGAGATCACATTAGGAATAGCTGTCTTCTCTGCTGGCATTTCCTTCTGGATGTTGAGGATTCCTTTGTGGAGACTCCATCATGAAAGTGTCTGTACAGACAGAGTACAGACAGTCCCATAAGGGATGGTACCCATGGCTGAATCCAAAATTATTCCTTCCTTGGCCACAGTGTTACTCGTCTCCAATGTTACAACAACCTCCCTGTGTAATCGGGACATCAACCAAAGAGATTGGTTGTGTGGCTAACAATACTACTGCCACTGAAATACCATCATGCCAAAGTTGAGTGTCCTCATTCTGAGAAAGCAAGAGCTCTCTCTTCTGTCAATCAACAAGAATATGAGGGTATGAAGTTTGAAGCAGTGGTACTATCTCAAGGTGACCACCAAAGGACTAACACTCGAAGGCCTGTTCTGGTATAAATGAGGGTTGATTTGACCACCATCAGCATACCGCCCCAAGAGTCTGAGGCCAGCTCATAGCAATCACACCTGATCGATTGATCAGTAACACAAAAGGATATCACCTCTCTCTCCCTTTAAATGGATAAGCTCCCTCAACAATTCTGAGTAATCCAGAATACATACACAGCCCAACCTCATTGGCACGAGCATGAGTCAAGCCAAAATTGACAAATCAACCACGAGGTAAGTGGTGAAGAACAATATGGCGTTCGATCACAAATTCAACATAACGAGCTCTATCAATTGAGTCCAGAACCGACTCAGCAGAAGGCTCGACTTTTGAGTCGACTTGCTCTCCACACCATTCAGTGGCGCACTGCCTAGAAGCAATCTTCTCAGGTGAGGGCAGACTTCCTGGCATCAATACAGGGCTGGTTGCCCTTCAGAAGCAGTTTCCATTGACTCTTCACAGTTCCTACCGAACTTGAGCTTAACTCCCGGTTCTGCCAAGTCAGACTGAACGTTGTGACGGTGGCGCACACAATCCAAATGAAGACGACACGTGCAGCCATCCAATAACTGCACCACAACTGACACTGGCCCAGTTTCATTCACCACCTTCATGGGTAACCATCTTGGGCTTAAAGCAAAGTTTCAGATGTACACTGAATCACTGACCCCAACTGTACACATCTTCGCATGTTGGTCATGAGACACCTTTTTCTTGGACTGCTTGGCTCCCACCTAACAACACAAATGAGGCCAGAGTAGATCCAGGTGTGTCTTTAACACACAACGCATGGGCAACTCGGCAGTAGTGACCCCAGTGGTGGAATGAGTTGTCCGATATTTGAACAAAAACCTTGAGACCCACAATTCAACGCTCCCTTTCTCAAGTTTCTTCTTCACTCACTTAAAAGTTTGGACAGCCTGGTCAGCTCGTCCATGAGAGGTTGGGTGATGTGGAGCCACAACAAAATGTGACACACCCATTTTGTGATATAAACAACAGGAATTTTTCACCTTATGAAAATGATGCCATTGTCTGATACGACTACAACAGGCAAACAATGAGTTGCAAAAACTGCTCTCAATTTTTACACTGTTAAGGCCATAGTGGTTGTTGGCATTACAGCCACATCAGTTCACCTGGAAGTAGGTATCCACCACAATAAAAAAAACCATATTTGCCAATTGGACCCCACAACATCAATATGAACCTTGGACCAAGGTTTTACAAGCCATCTCCAAGGATGCAAAGTACGTCTGCAGTGTCCTTGGCATTCACCTGGCACATATATGCCTGAACACAAGACTGAATGTCTTTGTTTATATTTGGCCGCCAAACAAACCCTTGAGCAATTTCCTTAATGTGAGTAAAACTTGGGTGACCAATATGCAACTGCAACAGGATCTTTTGCATCCCATGTGGGGAACGATGATGTGTACACCCCAGAGCAAACACCCATCATAGCCTCTCAGTCCGTTCTGACATACCTGCCCGATGTCCAGGTTCCCAGGGTAAATTTCTTCATATGTGACAAAACAGGATGCTGGGGTATACACCTTGGGGTTTCCTTCCCATTAGTGTATGTATGTTCTTTGTGGTGCTGAACCCAGCTAATTCTCTAATGACTGCAACCCAAGGTTTGCGCTTCACAAGTAAGAACGATTGTACCGGTCAGCTACCAATCAAATGGAACTTTGTCAGTCGGGGTCTGTGACTTCTGAGTGACGTTAGTTACCACATCAATAGTGTAATGTTTTTGAAACTTGTTTTTCAAAAAAACAGATACAAAGTCAAATGAGAAAGTTCACCATTACACACAATGTCCAACTCTGATTCCCGCGTCGAGTTGTTTCCACTCAGTGTCCCTGTCCTGCCGGCTCAACTCACGTGTGTTCACCTCGTCCTCTGGGTTCTGTCGAATGATCGAGTCCTGTCGCGTCCGTCGTTCTCTCTCGTGTGCTGACTGGTTTGGGATGACTAAAGAGCTCAAAGGGATTCCTTCTTGATACACAATCTTAATGAGTTGTAATATATAATGGACTGACTATAATGGACTCCACACATTAACAATCACTCTGGACATTAACACGGCAACATACGGCTCGTCACATGTCACCCTTCTCTCTACACCTCCCTCTCGCAGGTTTCACAGTATAGTATCACAGAACAATCGCGTGCCTTCCAGCAAATGCGATTCTCGTCCATACTGGAAGTTTCATCTGAGAACGTTCCAGCACCTTCACGAATCTCACCAGGCAGTTTGCAGTACAATACCACCATCTACAGTCGAAATTAGCTCGATACATCAAGCAGTATATATTACAATTTACCGATCCATGCTGCAAAAACAAATAACCTGTAACCATCAATTTTAATCGTTCATGCATAGGCATTTACTTATGCTTATCTACAAATCCCAAAACATCCAGCTTTTAACTGACAGGATCACAATCGGTGCATATTTTTATCTGAATAGCCTTGATCAGTCAGACAACTTCTACATCAACAACACTGAGAGTTTGAGAGTCAAACGAGACTGAGACAAGACTGAGAGTCAGACAATGTCAATAACAACCCAGCATCACTGGGTAATGAAGTGTTTTATGGGGCTTTCCCCAAAATGTCTAACTTGGTGAGCCAATTACGACCCATGAGTGTCAGACCTCAGCCTTAATTACAAACAGAGGTAAAGTTGACCTCAACTCCTGCAACTCCACTGATGCAAATGCCTAGCCTACCATAGGAATTATTTCACCAATGTAGGTGTGTAATGTAGGTTCTAAACCTTATAAGATGGCTTCACTGCAGGAGCTGACCTGTCACCTCCAGGCCACAATTCCTTGAAAGTTATATCACAACCTGCACTTCTAATACCGTATTTATTCTAATAGAAGCCCCCTTCTAATAAAGCCCCCCCCCCTCTTTGAAAAAATTTTCATGTTTCAAGGGTGTCTCTAATAATAGCCCCCCTACCCCCCTGTCACCCAGTGTGAAATCATTGAGACAGCTGTAGTCGGTAAAAGGAGCCTGGCCCGCCGAGCCAGGGTGGGACCCGGCTTTGTTGACAGGTGTGTTTGACGGCGGTCAAGTCAGTGTGGTGTCATATTCTGTATAATTTATACCCCTCCACCTTGACAATACTTGTATCTTCATAATAAAACAAATAAATAATAATTAAAAAAATTGTATGTTTGTAGATTGTCTCTAATAAAGGCCCCCTCCCCTCCTTGATAAAACTAGTATTCTAATAAACACCCAGGGCTTATATTAGAATAAATACTGTACTTGCTTTACCCCCTGATGTCACATGGATTGTTACTGGAATTCATCAAGGGGTGTGTGTAATGTACTGAAATGGGAGATGCTTAGCAGGCAGACACGAGCGGGAGGACAGTCGAGCCGGGCTGTGTTGTACAAGTGCGAGCGCGGGCGTACTCTGCCCGGCGGCTCCCCTTTATTCCGTATTCGGCACACTCACGAGCCGGGCGACTCCAGTATTACTACAACGCCTCAGACGGCGCGCACACCTTATATCCCTTGCAGATACGATGACCACCACGACCACTCCTCCCATCATCACGCCCATCATGCATCATCATCCTGCCCCTCCCCGTAGGCCCGCAGACTACACCACACTCCTCCCTCCTAAAAGTATGATTATTAAATGATCACCATTATAAGAAGCATTATAAGGACTTCGGTATAATAATCATGAAAATAAAATGAAAAATAGCGAAGTATAATAGCACACCACATCATATAATGTGTCGATGCGAGCGAGTGGAGCAGCAAAGGCCAGGTTCCAAAGACGGAGGTGCACAAAGCACCCACCAAATTCTGACCGCGTTACCGATATGAAGCAGCAAAAGGAGAAGCACAGCAGCACTACGCAGCAAAAACGCCCCCAGGCGGCCCATGCTGACATGGCCCTCGCCGAGGTCGTGACGACCTTTCGAGCCAACCTCCCCCGGCACCATCAAACGCCTCCGGCCCACTCCCCCCAGGCAGACCCGACGTAGATAAACATTCCGAGGCCGGAAGCCCGCTGTCTGGAAGCCGCGGCGCCAGCCTTGATCCACCTTGGCCGGGGGCACTGAACAGCGCCGCTGGCTGTATGCATTTAATGCTCCAAAACAACTCACGCACCACAATCAGTTGAGACGCCAACGCCTGTCCAAACAGCCTTGAGCGAACACAGAGAGCTGCGCTCGCAACCAGAGGTGGGGGTAACGCCGACCAGGGCACCAGTCTTGGTTCCGAGTCGACCTCCGAGACCCACACGGCAGCTAGACGGGAGCAACTCCATTTAAACCACACTGCAATCATAGGCTCGTTATAAATCACTATGAACATTATTCGAAGCATTGCAAACTCATTTTTCCGTACAGCGCGCTTTTTTGATAAAATCCCAGCACATGACAAAGCAACTACCTGCGGCCCAGGACAATGGAAGGCCAACCCAACCATTTTATTCGCCACCACCGCTCCTGAAGCCCCCACATCACATTGATCATAACACAACTCCCATTGACTGATCTCCGCCAAATCCACTTTCACACGGGAACTGCTGGCATTTATTTCAACAACGTTAAACTGCATCACTAGAGCAAGGAAAAACACATATGCCATGAACAACCCACAACCCGCATCACGAGTCCGTTTCTTGGTTGTCAACTTGATGTTGCGACTCGCGACTCCCTTTAACGCCACGGGCTCACCGCCACCTGTTGAAGCTGCCTGAACAACACTGACGCGCATTGCCTCACGAACCCTGCCGAAGCGCGGGAACTCATCGCGAGCGAAGCGCGGGAACTCATCGCGAGAGCTGATACGGCTCTCGCCGCTCCCGAACCGCACATCACCGCCGCAGGCAGTAACAAACGGTCGCTCCCACTGCATCGACGCGGCCCCCGCCGCCAGAGCCTCGCCCTCAGTACTCGACGAAGGTCTCGAAGAGAGCACTGGCATATCTGGAGGTACGAACCGGAGCCCGTTCCGACCCAAAAGGGTCCGGCTCGCCGGGTGCGGCTCCTGCTCCGGCTCGCAGGCATCGTCATGCCCCGGTTGCAGGCCGATCTCCAGGTCACTGGGGTCCTGCTGCGGTGCCCCTTTGCTCCCGGTGCGACCGTGCTGCGGTGCCCCTTCGCTCCCGGTGCGACCGTGCTGCGGTGCGCGCCCTCGTCCCGCACCGCTAGGCGCGCGAGCACCCTGCGGCACTTGTGCCATCGCGCGGACTCCGGGCTGCGCAACCTGCGGCACTTGTGCGGTCACCGCGTGGACCTCGGGATTAGCCACCATGCCCCAGCTGGAACTACTCATTACGTCCTGGCCAGCAATGGCGCGGACATCCGTGAGTGTCTGCTCGACAGATGAACCAGTCGCGACCGCCGAGTCAAATGTGATGTCGGTCAACCGTAGGATGGCTGCTCGCAGACCAGAAATAAAACGATCTCTGAGCCGTGCCGGACGCTCCTCTGTCGTGAATTTGCACGGCACAGCCGAATGCGATGCGCGGGCAGCACGAGTGGACTCAATTCGACACCCGATCCGTGCCTCGATCACTTCAACCTCCCCTGCCACTGATCTTGTCATCTCCGGATCAATTGGAAGCAGGTTTCGACCCGGGACGGAAGGATCGCTTCGCACACCGCCATCTATGACCGTAACAATGGGCGATGACCCTCGGCCCACACACCGTAGACGACCTCGAGAGCTCAGACCGCCGTCCGAGTGATTGCATTACCACGCTCGCCCACGACCCGCGCCGCAGACCGTGCGCATGGCCGTGCGTGCCTGGCCCATCGCGATGACCCCCAGACCATCTGCTGTGCCCCGACCATCGAGACCTCGGACATTCTCCAGAGCTTGCGCGACGTCCCACGCCGCGTTCGAGCCGAAACGCGTGTCCTCGACAAAACGAACAGTGAGCGCGGCCGTTGCCCACTCGACGTGGCCGAAGTCGATTCCGACGAAGGCGGGCACGCGTACGTTTGCCGTGCACCGACCCTCTGCCATGCTTGTGCTGGCGAGACCTTTGGCTCCGTAGCTTGGAACCGCACGGGTCATTTGCCGCCCTTACACACGCCGATCCGAAGATCCTCGTTCGCCAACTGTAATGTACTGAAATGGGAGATGCTTAGCAGGCAGACACGAGCGGGAGGACAGTCGAGCCGGGCTGTGTTGTACAAGTGCGAGCGCGGGCGTACTCTGCCCGGCGGCTCCCCTTTATTCCGTATTCGGCACACTCACGAGCCGGGCGACTCCAGTATTACTACGACTCCTCAGACGGCGCGCACACCTTATATCCCTTGCAGATACGATGACCACCACGACCACTCCTCCCATCATCACGCCCATCATGCATCATCATCCTGCCCCTCCCCGTAGGCCCGCAGACTACACCACAGTGTGGACTGGCCCCCACATTTTTCAGCACTTGTATCAACTCGATTCTGGGGACGATGTTGGAGAGATCAAGCTGCAGTGCATCGTTTGGGAATGTCAAGATCTCTGACCTTGATTTCACAGATGATGCAGTCATCTTTGCGGAGATACTGGATATCATTTTGGGGCACTCAAGGCACTTAGTGAGGAGTCGGAGCCACTGGGATTATGGGTTTTCTGGGTCAAAACTAAAATCCAGGCTTTCAATGACATCTTGGATGCTGCTATCTGTACCTGTCTGTGGTGATGATGTTGAGGTCACACAGAGAGTGACTTACCTTGGCAGTGATATTCATGTCTCCACATGTTGTGAGCTCGAGGTCGATAGACATCTGAGTCAGGCCTGGGGAGGGCGTGGGCGCTGTCGTTACCGATGCAGGAGGATGAAAGTCCAATTCTTTGAGTCCTTTGTGCTTCCAGTCTTGCTCTATGGATGTGAGACTTGGACTCTAACCAAGGATCTGACACAAAGATTTAACTCCATCGGTACCAGGTCTCTTCGGAGAATCCTTAGCTATTGCTGGTCAGACTGTGTCCAACAGGCATTTTCTGAGAGACTCAAATGAGATTTGTTACTTGTATAATCCGTGAATGTCAGATGCAGCTGTATGGACATGTGGCTCATTTTCCTGGCATTGATCCTGCTCACCAAATTCTCTCAGCGAGGGAGCCTTGTGAGTGCAGGTCGTCAATGGACCAACAACGTGCCTCATGCTTGGAGCAGGTTGATCGGCATCTCAAAGAGATGGGGATGGACCAGGCATCTGCCTGGGGGGTGGCCAGACAGAAGCCCATGGAATACTGGTGGAAAGTGGATGTTGCAATGCGCTACTGTGGACATTGCGATGTGCTACATGGAACGTAGACGTTGTGACGTGCATGTACCCGTATCTGACCTGACCTGTTGCATGGAACTTTGTATACTTTTCTTGCTTCAGTTCCATGGTTGGGCCACCATGCTGACCCTGTGATGTGGAAACAAACTTATGCACCTTTGTGGTCTCACTTCTCTCCGGTTTAAGCTTCCACTTTTCTCCTTGGCCTTGCACTTTGCAAAACAAGCTGTTGAAATGCATAGCTTGTTCTTGCAAAAAAAACACACACTGTCATTGTGTTTACAACCACGTGAAGGAAGTTGGTTCACACAAGGGAAGCACTTGGATGTTTTGTCCCACTTGGCTGTTGTTTTTTTTTTTCCTGTCATCAACCACCTGATACATGTCTGATGAGGAATTGGGTCCAGCAAGTTTCTGTAACTCCTCAGCATTCAACTGGGTAGTATCCATTCCCTGAGCGATCTCTTGTGCTCTCTTTAAATGGAGGTTTCTCTCAGAGAGTAAAGGGCATTGAATTCTGTCCGCTCCAAATCCACATCCCAATCTGTCGCAGATCAGAGAGTCCAGCATTTGATCAGTCACAAAATTCAGGTAACCATCTTAATTTAGCCACATACTGTGCTACAATCTCCCCTGGGTGAGAAATTAGAATTGAACTTGAACCGCTCCACAGTTACGCTCGGAGTTCGACTATAATGGTTGTGAAGAAAATGAACCTGTTTTGTGAACGATTTGTCACCAGGTGTTGTTTTTTTAAAGGTGATAACAGGCTTCTCATCAATTCATAAGTTTGGGCACCACATATGCTTCCATGTTTTGGAGGATAGACCTCTTCTTACTCTCATCTCTTATCTCATTGTCCTCGAAATAGTGCTGCACATGTTCAATGTAAAGGCCCAGTCATCGCCTTCAGAAAACTCTTCAATCCATCCATACATCACCATCATGTGTCAATGTTCACCAACAAAGCAACAGCAACCACTCTGGACCTTCTTTTACCTTGGCACCGGTGTAGTATCTCCCAGTGATTCAGTGATGTTCTCTCTCCCAGTATTGCCAGTGTGCACCTCCCATTCACCAACACAACTCATCGCCGGTGTACTATCTCCCAGTGACATCTGGAGAATGAACACTTAGGGCCCGTTCTGGTCAATCTGAGGGTTTATTCGACCGCTATCAGCACACCAACCTGATTAGCATGTGGCCAGCTCAAAACAATCACACCTGATAGATCAATCGATAACGCAACAAACAGGATATGATGTGGAACACGAAACAAGACATCCTTAACCTAACTAAACACTTAATTGGACAACATCATCCCACCCAGTGGTTCTATGAAAGACGACTTGGCACTAAACATTGACCTTAACACAGGAAAAGAAAGCTGGTTTCTTACCGCGATTGTAAAATGGGTAAAGGCCTTATTTCCATCAGGGACATCGCCCCACTCGACTCCACTCCCTCCTCCCACCACCTGCAACCCTGACCCTTTCCCCATGAACATAACAATATATCACCTGTTGTGCAAAGAATTTTTCCAATATATATATGACCCTTTCCCCATGAACATAACAATATATCACCTGTTGTGCAAAGATAGTGGAAGAGACATCACTAATTTTACATAATTTACACAGACATGAGGAGCAAATGGACAACCAACACAGTGGGTAAGATTTCAATCTGGGGCCGCAGCATAAAGAGCGAATTGCCAACATGTAAAAGCCAAATAGACCGAGTGAAAGTTTTAAATTTAAACTATTAATCAACAGAAACAGTTAAACAAGATCCAAGAGAGTGGGAGGAATAGGTAGAATGCTACGATTTCGGTTGAAAGAGCATCGGGATAAACTGTGCCGAGGGGACTCTGTATGCTCTGCAAGTGTGGAATGTGTGTTGGATACAGGCCATGGGCCTAACTAGTATGGAGTGTGCATTTTGGTGCGTGTGCCACGCAACATATGGTGAAGCTTTCTTGAGGATTGGCTTATGCGTTAACACCAGACTTACCAGAGACCACAAATTATATTATGCCTCCTTTCAACCCTGTGCTGAAGCATGAATTGTGGATGCCATTCAAGTAGGGTAATAGAAAGGTGGTAGTGCTCTGGGGGAATATGTAATGAAAAGGAATGAAGGTCTTCCTGAGAAAAGCGGGACATCGGCAGTCGGTCGAGAACCACAATGCAAAGCAGCTGAAACATTCACCAACACTATCAATTGGTGGCAATTTTAATAACCAAGCAGCAACTGCATATTTGTATGCATTATAGAGAGAAAACACTATAAAAAAAAATTAAAAGCTTCATTAACTCATCTCATCCACAACACCCAATTATTATGGTGCCCCACAAATGGCATTCCACGATATTTTCTGCTTATGACAGGAGATCCGGCTGAATAAAGTTCCTGCGTTCTGGGAAAGGTACTCAGACTGGCGATGATGGGCATGGTGGTGTGCACATTGCTTGAAACCACTCGAGTCGTAGTCGAGCTGTTTCTGCATGAGTAAGTCAGAGAATGGATAGACACACAACACAGTGGCACAACATGCCAGAAAAGTGCCCCACTTGGTTTTATGCAGGCTCTGAAGGCCATGATAATTATCATTCGAATGCAATTCCATGAGAATTTACCAAAGGCTTGAGTGGAATTATCCATTGTAGCTAAATATCTGAAGGTATTCCAAAAATGTTGCACAGGGTATGATCATCTGACCTGGATATTTAATAATTATATGTACTATAGGTCCTTGTATATCTGGCTAATTTTCATTGGAAAGTTTAATGATTGGAGAGTTGGCTCCGAGTCTGAGAGGTTGGTGGTTCAAACCCTGGCCAAGTCATACCAAAGACTTTTAAAATACAACCACTGGACCTGTAGCTTATCTCAGCCCTGGCCAAATGTTCTAACCCAAATTTGGTAGCATTCTGATTGGTGGGCCTGGAGAGGATGAATGATGAAGGAATTTATATGATTTTTCCAAAAGATTTACCAAGTCTGCCATTTTGACACACTTCTGGTCTTGTGATCGGAATGACCTCCGCAATTTAACATCATAACCCTGTCCTAATGTTGCAACCCAAATTTGGTAGCATTCTGATTGGTGGGTCTGGATAAGAAGATTTTGGAAGGAATTTGCATTATTTTCCCATGACTTTCAAAGTCTGTTATTTTGACACTTTCGGTCAAGTAATCAGCAAGACATCCGCAATTTAGCATCAGGAATCTGTCCTAATGTTGTGATCCAAATTTGGTAACATTCTGACTGGTGGGTCGAGAGAAGAAGATTTTTGCAATAATTTACGTGATTTTCCCCAAAATTGAACAAGTCAGCCATTTTGGCACACTTCTGATCATGTGATCAGCATGACCTCCACAAGTTAACATTCCCACCCTATCCTAACGTTGTAACCCAAATTTGGTAACATTTTGGCTGTTGGGTCTGGAGAAGAAGATTTTTGAAGGAATTTATGCGACGGCCATTTTGACACTTCCGGTCATGTGATCGGCATAGTCTCCACAATTTAACATCAGGACACTGTCCTAATGTTGTAACCCAAATGTGGTAGCATTCTGGCTGGTAGGTCTGGAGAAGAAGATTTTAAAGGAATTTACGTGATTTTTCAAAAAATGACTAAGGCGGCCATTTTGACACTTCCAGTAACGTGATCAGTCTGACCTCCTTAATTTAACATCCCTACCCTGTCCTAATGTTGTAACCAAAATTTGGTAGCATTCTGATTGGTGAATCTGGAGAAAAAGATTTTAAAAAATGTTTACTAAGTTGGCCATTTTGACCTAATTAAAGTCACATGACTGGTCAGGACCCTGTTACCAGTCAGGAGAGGAACGTTGTTGCCAAGTTTCAGCTGGATCGGCTCAGCGGTTTGGCTGGAGAAGTCGATAGAGGAGACGGATGGACGGTGTGTGATGACAATACCTTATCCGGAATGTAAATTCCAGATAAGCTAAAAATGGAACGTGCTGCTTCCTTGCTTGCCGTTCAGCATTAAAAAAGGATAAGAGCACCCACAATCGCCATGTGTTGACATCCATGGGGAGGAGGAAATTCCTCCTAAGGAAATTCCCCCCTGAGTGTGGTGAGAAAGCCGCATCACTGTTGTGATGTTGCTGGTACCCAGAGTGCCCCAGGAAGTGACGGTACTTCCCCCAAGCTCAGTGGTGGCTGTGTTTGTCTCGTCTAACAGCCCTGTGTTCTATCTCGTGTATTTGGTTTTATGTCCATGCGTGTGAAATGGATGTGGCAGCTCCTTTAAAAATAAAAAAAAACATAAGTAATTTCGAACCTGTAGAAGTTCATACAGTTGGGGGAGATATGCCTGACAATCGGTTTGCTCAGCTGGTA
>NC_140972.1:33976871-34044371 GCF_056783735.1 Eptatretus burgeri | reverse complement strand
GTAAACCCTCAAATATCATGGGGTTAGGTTCCTGGAAAATGCGACGATAGTTAAAACTGTGATCGTGGAAACCAAGGACCGATGAGAAAAGGGGGGTTCAGTTCTTGAGCTTCGAGAAGATATCGAGGAAGTTCAGCGGCAGCCAGAAATAAACACATTAAAAAATACAAAGCATGTTACATTGAAATAAACATGAAAATAAAATAAATACGGTATAAATAAAATAAAAACAAGAATTTTACCTTTTAGATTTATTACAAAACAGTGAGGTAATAACAAAACGTAATAACATTACGTACTCGCACTGTACTCTGACGTAAAGAGAAAACACAACACTTAGCTCGGGATCATGATGATGCTGTTATAGTGGAGAGCGGGAGAGTGAGGGAGCAGGGGAAGGGTGAGCGGGTGAGCGGGTGAGCGGGAAGTGGGGGAAAGGTGAGTTGGGAGCAGGTAGCGAGAGAAGGCGGAGCAGGTAAGGGGGAGCGAGAAGGGGGTTTTAGCGATCGGAAGAGCAGCATTAGCTTTACGACGAAGTCACCTGCAGCATTGCCACAATGGAGAAGGGTAAAACGATCCTTAACCACATTACCTTGAATTCCGGAGCCGATCTTTCCTGCTTGGAGAGAAAGGTACGAAGTGGCATCCTTATCCAAAATAATCCTGTCTCGTCGGTGTTAAAAACCTGCTCCGGCATAAATCCCTTTGCTTCATTTAGTTCCATGAGCTGCGATGGGGAGTTTTTCGCAGCATCATAGTCGGCCGATGCTGCTTCCCCGATGAATTTTACATGATGGAGGCCAAATCCTCCTTTGAATTTCTCAAACTAACACTTGCTAGCATGGAACGTGTAGGTAGCAGTGGTTGAACTGGAACCTTTGGCTTGGTTACCGCATTTCAGGAAGTGCCTGTTTTGATCTGATTTGACTGGGATGCTGAAACGGTGAAGAACCCCGACCATTCCAACACTAAAGTGGCGATTATTTGGTTGAAACACTGGTGAGGTGATGGGGTTTGAGAACGAAGCATGAGAATGGGGGTTCAAGTGCGGGTGTCAGATAATAAGGGTTTGAGAATGTGTGTCTGAGAACAGGAGTTTGAGTACACATGTCAGAAAGTGGGGGCTTCGGAATGAGGTTCAAATACAGAGTTCGGGAATGAGGTTTGAAGGAAAATGAAGGTTTAGGAATGAGGAAGAGACCTTTGGGGGAAGGTTCTACCTCCAATCACTGATCCCGTAATAGCGGCCAACAGATGCCGCACTTTCACCTTGAGGCAACCGATCTTACAACTCGATATTTTTGCCCAGGGTCATAACCTTCTCTGCCTTTTGGCACACTAACTTTGTCCGTCGCTTTACGTTTGGGTGTCATTAAAAACGGTGCACGAGAAACGCCACAAGGCTCGTAATGGAAGGTAATCGTTCACGCACGGTACGATTATCTCCCATTACACTGGACGCAAGCGATGGGTCACCTTATCTCAAAAACCCCGATTGGTTGAAATGAAATCCCATGATAACGAAATCAGAACACAATAGGTTTCCTGCAATAGGTCGAAACCCACGATATTCGAACCCATGATATTTTAGGGTTGACTGTATCTCCAAACTGAATCTTCATTGAATGAAACGTTTCTTCCTTTAAAAGCTTTTAAATACACTTTAAAATGCTTCACTTTCTTTTTTTCTCCATCATGAGCTTTCCACGTGTTCTTCTACTTCATCAGAATCTATTGCTCTTCTTCTTTCTGAGTCCGTGAGCCCACGATCCAATGATGGCCGTTCTTATTTTTTCAGACCACCAAATGACTTTGACCTTCCACAGTTAAGGATGGAGTATAAATAAAAAAAATGTGTCCCCATCTACAATCTATCCAGAGGATTCAACATTGTGAAAATTGGAGGAAAATTATTCAAGTTATGATCAGAAATGTGTTTTTTGTTAATTAGGTCACAATCTGAAAAAAAATTGGGTCAAGGACATGAATCAAATATCAGGTGCACAACTTCAGTGCAGTGCACTATTATGATGTAAGAACATCTTGGAAGACCGAGTGGTCTTTGAGAGTCCGTTTTGGCAAAACTGAGAAATTGAGCAATGACAAAGAAAATGCATTATCTTTTCAGACCACCATTTGGCCTTGACCTTGAACCTGGGGGAGTGTGGGTGGTGGGGGGGGGGCGTTGATGGAAATTAAGCGCAAATGAGCTTTGCTGTAGGTTATCTAGAAAGGACAATTTCATTCTGATCAGACAAACCTTCATCAAGTTTTGGTATAAAAAAAGGTTAAAATGTCTATAATTGGGTCATGACCGTAAAATTAGGTCAAAGTCAAAAATATGTCAACCCTGCATACTTTTTATTCCCTTTATTGATGAAAAATTTAATTTTGAAAATCCCAGCTGGATCTGCGATACGGCTCGGACATTGGCAGAATAAAGGGAGAAAAAAAAATGGTGGTTTTAGTACTCCGAGGGATCTAAGACCTTGACCTTTAACCTGAAGCGGTATGATGTGAATAATTTGACAATGTGCCTTACTCTAGTCTATCTAGAGAGGGCAATTTTGTTTCGATCGGACAAACCTTAGTCAAGTTATGGTAAAAAAAAAGTTAAAATGTCGATAATCACGTCATGCCCTTAAAATTAGGTCAATGTCAAAAAGTTGTTAACTCCAAAAACTTTCTATTCACATTATTGATGCAAAATTTCATTCCGAAAGTCCCAGGCAGCTCTGAGATACAGCTTGGAAATTGTTTGTGGTGGGAGTGAGGAAGAAAATAAAAATTCTAAATGGTGGTTTAGTATTCCGAGGGGTCCAAGAAACTCTGTGGTACCATTAAAATTGAGGGGGGGGGGGCAATTGCAGAAACAAACCCCACAACAAGTATAAACCTTCCTCTATCGTATAGGGGGAGGCTTCATAATGCAACCTGGACCTTGATGCCACACATTGTCTTGCATTAAATTGATCATCCTCAATTTGGTTAAACAAAAAAAAAAACCTTTTGTAAATGTTTCGTGCCCAAAGTTGTAAAAGACAATTTTGGGAATGGGTTTCAGAAGCAAACTGTTCCTGATGGAGCAATGTGAAAATACTTCCTGAAATTCATTTTTGCCGCAATGTAGTCGAAAATTGTTCCTTTTTGTTGATGCACATTTTTTTTGATACTCTATTCAGTCAGTTCCTCTTTTTGGCCACCTATCATCTGCAAACAAGTAATCAAACATCACTCCCCTAAACAAGAGCGTGCACAAACCGTCCCTTCCAACTATAGGCCGGTGAGTTTGCTTCCAATTACGAGCAAAGTCACGGAATCCATGATTGCTTCCAATGTCAAAGTCTTCCTGTTTTCAAACAACCTGATCTTTGACCATCAGTTTGGTTCCATCATGGTGATTCAACTTTGGACATGCTTCAACTCTTCTCTTAGCATTTGTTGAAGGCTCTCAATCTCAAAGAAGAAGTTAGGACCGTCTCTTTGGGCATATCTCTTGCATTTGACACAGTATGACATGTTGCTTTGCTTGGTAAGTTCTCTGCCTGTGGCATAAAAGGCCACCTTCATTCGTGGATTTCTGATTTCCTACACTCGCACATTCAACATGATGCAATCAATGGAACTCTCTCTTACCTTCTCTCAGTGGAGGCTAGAGTTCCCAGAGGCAGCGTTTTGGGCCCTGCCTTGTTCCTCATCTATATTGATGACCTCTCTGATGCTCTGGAAAACCCTCTCTTCCTTCTGTTGATGACTCTACATTAAGCTGTACAGTACCCACATCCTCTGCTATGCAAACAGCAGCTGTCTGTCTCTCTGTCTCTCTCTCTCTCTCTCTCTCTCTCTATCTCTATCTCTATCTCTCTCTCCTGTTCTGGAAATGATTATCCTGTGGTCTCTGATAAATTGAACATGTTCTTCAATTCTGGAAAATCAATTCTGGAAAATCCCAATCTCTTTGAGTGATCAAACAAACTCTTCTATCGATTTCCTTGGTGATTCACTTGACGAGGTTCAATCTCTTGAACTTCTTGGTCTCGCTATTAGCCATGACCTTTCCAGAGCCGATGACATAGCAAAGCTGGCCTCTAAAGCCAGCAGCAGGTTGGGCATCCTCAGCTGATGCAAGTCTTTTCTTGGAAAATCAGAGCTACTCACAATCGACAAGGCCTTTGTCCTAGCTCACTGGAGCTCTTTCATGGGATGCATGACTGATAAGTGTCAAAATATCTCCACTATGGGCTGGCGCTCCAGCATCACATTTTTCTCTCCTGGATTCTGTAGAATCTTGAGGTCTCAAAAACCATTGGAATCTCCCATGATGGGATCGACGCACAAGGTCTCTTGCCGTCACATCACAAGCAGGTCGATGGTCTCTCGGTTTTCTACCGTCTACTTTCTAACATTCCTCCCTGTGCGCTCTTAGTCCTCCGACCCTCTACAGCAACTCCAGGAAGCTCATGCTCTTTTATTATCCCCCTCCTGGTTAAAGTTCTAAAATCCAGGCTGACTGCACACTTCAAGTCTTTTATTCCTCACTTCTCCCATCTATGGAACTCACTTTCAGAGGCTGTTTTGTCTCACTCTTCCCTCCAGGACTTCAAGCAGGCAGTACCCTGCCACATCATGTTATCCCCCATCCTGACTCATGACCTTTATTACGCCCGTTAACACTTCTTAACCCAACCCTCTTATTTGATGATTTCTGTTTTTCCTCCCCTCTCTCTTTCTTCATTCCCCGTTCGTTATGTCCTTTCCGGTTGTGCCCAGTTGTTGCTCCACTGTCAATTTAACCTTGCTCTTCCGTAAGCCTCACTCTTGTCGAAAAAAAACAAGAAAATACTTGTTCACTATTAAAGTTCAGTGCTAAAAATATATACAGCAAATTCAACCACAAACGCAGCTCACTTTTGTAATTGAACAGAATTATATGTTTGGCATTATGAGAACAATCATCAATATGTGAGAATCTCTGAAACAACATATAATTTTTAAAAAGCAATTATTATAAATCCTACTTTGCAGCAGAACAAAAAAAAACACAGTGAAATAATAAATAATAGCTATTCTCATTCACAATCATCCACAAGTTCAATCACCAAACAGGAAGAAACTTCTTTTTTTCCCCTCTCGTGTTCAGAGTATGGTATAAATATTTAAATGGTGGCAGCTTATCAAAAGATTCTGTACATAAAATGTCCATCACTCGGTTTTGATCATGGCGAATTCTTTTTAACCAAATTATAAATTTTTATCGTTTTCAATCTTACCTCAAAAAAAAATAAAACACTTCTTCATAGGATGATGCATGACTGCACGAGTCAAAAGCCAGGGTTACAATTTCAAAGCCGAAGCATTTATTAACTGGAAAGTAGAATTTGACACGAATGCATCAGTGGATGTGCCTCTGGGCTCTGCCCACGTGTGATGTCAACCCACTGTTACGTTTGATCTCAATTCAAGGTCACATGAAGAATTAGAATGGCCACTCGGTAGAGTGCATACCTCCAACAAGCTGAACAGTTTATGCTCGGTATCCCACTGACAGGCCGGATCTGGATTCGGACCTGAAACAAAATTTGATGAGCTTGTTCTTGTCACCTAACAAACTCATCCACCAAGTTTGGTCCGAATCCGTCCATAATTTTTTGAAATATCGTGCTATATCCTTTTTAGCCTGATCACTCAATGGTGAAGAATCACTTTTTTTTAAAAAAGAAAATTGTTTTTTTTTGTAAAATTTTTGTAAAAAGAAGAATCAAGGTTCTGGATTCAGATGTTCACCAGAATTGAATCAATTTGTCCTTGTCACACACCCAATCTGCCCACCATGTTTCGTCCGAATCCGTCCACAACTTCTTGAGATATCCTGTTCACAAACAAACAGATAGACAGACAAACAGACAGGGGTGAAAACATAACCTCTGTCCACCTTCGGTGGTGGATGTAATTAAAGGTCTCTTCTTGAGAGAAAGAGACAGAGACAGAGACAGAGAGACAGACAGGAGAAAGAGAGAAGAGGGAGCGAGAAAGAGAAAGAGAAAGAGAGAAGAGGGAGAGACAAAAAGAAAGAGAGAAGAGGGAGAGAGAAAGAGAGAAGAGGGAGAGAGAAAGAGAGAAGAGGGAGCGAGAAAGAGAGGAGAAAGAGAAAGAGAAAGAGAGAAGAGGGAGCGAGAAAGAGAGAAGAGAAAGAGAGAAGAGGGAGCGAGAAAGAGAAGAGAAAGAGAGAAGAGGGAGCGAGAAAGAGAAGAGAAAGAGAGAAGAGGGAGCGAGAAAGAGAGAAGAGAAAGAGAGAAGAGGGAGCGAGAAAGAGAAGAGAAAGAGAGAAGAGGGAGCGAGAAAGAGAAGAGAAAGAGAGAAGAGGGAGCGAGAAAGAGAAGAGAAAGAGAGAAGAGGGAGCGAGAAAGAGAAGAGAAAGAGAGAAGAGGGAGTGAGAGAGAAGAGAAAGAGAGAAGAGGGAGCGAGAAAGAGAAGAGAAAGAGAGAAGAGGGAGTGAGAGAGAAGAGGAGAAGAGAGGACAAGCCAAAACCAGATTCCTCTGATTGACTGATTCAACTCAAGTTATGGTCTCCAAAATTATTTTCAAAGGGCACATGACATTTGACCTTTAACCTGTTCAATCTAAAGTTGAATCAGTTGATCTTTGTATTGTAGTCCATATGTGTGTCCAGTAACATTGAAATCTCTTGAGTGGTTCATAAGTAATCGCAGTCACAGTTTCAATTAAAGGGCACTTGACATTAGGCCTTTGACCTTTTGAACCCAAAATGCCATCACTTCATCTTCGTATTATAGTCCATAGTTATGCTAAGTTTTGTACTAAAAAAGTTAATCCCTTCAGTGGTTCACAAGTTATCGCAGTAACAAAATCATCACGCATGGACTGACGGACAATGCGAAAACATGATGCCTTCTGCGGCGCCTCCAGCAGCATTGCAATAATTGTCTTGCAGCTGATTCTTCAAGCTGAGGCCAAGAAACATTTGTGAAGGAGAGCAGTCGTTTCCATAGTCTCAGTCTATACTGTAAATGCCCCATTTCTTTCAAGAGCAATCATCTGAAGCATTTTCATTAGTTGGTTCCTATTTTAATTCTCATTTGCAGGGAAAATATCCGAGATACACCAATTTAAAGCTCTGGGACCCTTGGTCCTCAAGGCGTTAATATAATGTAACAAGCCCGTAGGCGGCGATGGGTCGCCGAGCATGGAAACTCTAAGATATAGAACAAAATGGATGTCATACAGCGGATAGGGAATCACCTTAAGATTATGCATATCAAATCTCATCCAGTACCATCTACTGATAACTACTCGGTATCCATTTGAATGAAAAGTACCGAAAATGCGGTTTGAAATTGGAAATCCCCAAAGTTCGAGGGGGTGCTGTGGGTGAACAAAGATCTAAATCGAAAATCCGGCTCAATCGTTTGTGCATAATGTACTCCAGATGATTAGTGTGAATTTTCATGACAATCCGACCATAACCCTAGGAGTAGCATTTGGCGCGAAGGCACCTCCAGCACTCGCATATTATCGATTTTTGCACTAATTGACCTTTCACCCCTTGACCTAAGCGAAATCGGTCAATATGTCCTGAGGAAAAGTTGTAGTACTCGTTGAGTACCATGAACCTGCAAAGTTTTTCGTATCGATGCACTCACCTGGTTGCTCAGGGACCTTCAATTTTCGCGCATACCCTAATTGTAGGGGGCGCTGCGGGTAAAGTATTCCATATATCACAAAAACCGGAATATATTTGATAGAGCATCACCTGTAGATCATTCATGCCAAATTTCATAACCCTACGTGGGATAATGGATTTCGGAATTGATTTCACGTGAACGGTACTGATTTTGAAGGTTTTTCGGTTGTTGCGAGGGAACCAAAGCGTCCCTAGCAACCATCGCAATTTCCAAAGCACTACGTCATAAGATGTACCTACCCCCCGAGTTTGGTCAAAATCCGCCCACGTTTACTACCAATTATGCTGATGACAAATGAACAAACAGACAGAATTACTGACAATAAGGGTCACCTATTTCGGCGACCCAATAATGCATGAAATCAACAGCCTGTTGATTGAGGTATGCCAACTGCCGTGAGAAGCAAGAAGCTCACGTTTCGGGGGATAACCCTTCGTCGGAGCAAAAGAGGGCAAACTAAAAATAGAGATCTGTGCTGTCTGGAACAAATAATAGAATAACCTCAAAGTTGATAAAAATTGAAAGTATGTAGAAGCAAATTGATGATCCGTATGAAATTCACGTGATGATCCAAAATCGAACGATCATAAGAGTTTCGTTATGATCCAAAATGGTAGGTTCATCCGAGTGATCTTCAGAGCCCAACGAGTCAGTCTCAATAATCGAAAACGGTTTCAAACTGAACCTCTTCATACTTGGCTGGCTGAGTGTCATGTTGAGAGGCAGGTGCTGCCTGACACAAATGACAGCTCGACCTAAACAGCAGCTTGTTCTAACAGGGACACATCTTTCACTGAAGGCCCATGCCATAAATTCTGGATTATGGGATTATGAGGATCTGGGTATCTTCAGAGGATTCCAAGTTCGATCACCAGACTTGGTGGTGTAAACGGTTAGAGCGTCTGCTCTGAGTCAGGGAGGTTGGTGGTTCGAACCCTCGCCGAGTCATACCGAAGACTTAAAAAGGGTATGTGCTGCTTCCTTGCTTGATACTCAGAATTTAAAAAGCAAAAGAGCCCAAACAAACAACCATAAGTTGGCAATACTAGTGCAGGCTCTGATGGGCCGAATGACCTGTAAGGGAACATTTTTTATTTTATATTATTACTCTGAGCGGGCACTCCCACCCTCCTGGCCAGAGCACCCTCCTGGGCCAACCTTTGGTTTGCAATGTGTTGTGACACATTCTTGGAAATGCACGGTCATTTTTTTTCTTCATTTTTGAAAGAAATTTATTAATCACAACATATCATACTCCATGTCATAATTTTGAGAAGGTTCCATTATATTATGAAGAGAATAAAGGAGGATGATTTGTAATACCGGCTACCACGAAAGGTGACACAATTTCCGCCTCATATCTCTGTATACAAAAACGAAAAGCATGGTGAAGCCGTGAAGCCATCCCTGAAGCCGTGTGACAATATGCCTCGTAATTACTTCCTGTTTGAATGTTGGTTTCAGACTACATGTACGTCTGTAAATTACGTACTATTAGAATGTACCTTTCGTGGTGAAGTTGTGTGACCATATGTCTCATAATTACGAACTGTTTGTACGTCGGTTTCAACCTGACTTCACATATGTACGTCAATTAATTATGTACTCGTTGAATGTACCTTTCGACCCTTTAGACTGCTTCGACCCCATTCGACCATTGAAGACCTATTAAGACCCCAGGCACCCAAAAGACCCCAAGGACGAAAAATATCCCGAGGACCCAAAAGACCCAGAGGACCCAAAATACCCAAATGACCCAAAGATCATTTAGACCCCTTAGCTTAGACCCTTCAGACAAATTAGACAGCTCAGACCCTTGACCATTTAGACCACTTGGACATTTTATTACAAATAAATAGAAATGTTTGTATTATGATTGGTGTAAAGCATGACAACACAGCAAATCTGTGACGTCAATCTCTGCAACATGTGGAGAGGCAAGCGTAGCGAGTGGATCTATGCTTGTACATCTATAAAACATATTGTCATGGACATCACCTCTGGATAACTCCAAGAGAGCGGCCTGTCCCAAGATACCACGAACGCCAACTGCAGCCCTTAACTCGGGTCGGACCCTTGCGCCCAAAGTTACTTTACCGTGCCAGTGAATTAAGTGTGGCAGATGGGGAATCGTGCCTGTGACTACGTGATGGTTAATTATTTGGCCAAGTGAACCATCACCATGTGCTGCATTACATGGACTATCATTACCATTGGGAATTTGGACCAATTGCACACCAGGCACGTTATTCGGACCAACCCCAATCAAGATAAATCATGACGCATTCAACAGTTCAATAATTTTGAACACAGCAGGGAAATGAAAGAGTGAGGAATGATTAAAGTGTTGATGAAGAGAAATGTAAAGGAGAGAAAATGGCGAGGGGTATCATTTCCTTAAAAATTGGTGAGGGAAATCATCCATGAAGCTACAAGGTTCGAACACATATAAATAAAAGCACATTAAACACACATATACATTTTCTATTAGGACTTTGCAAACCTTACCGCATGGCAAAACTTGGAACATTCACTCAGTGCCTGGAAACGAAACATGGATCTTGGACACCCGAAAGGAGGGAAAGAATGACAATATATAGAGTCAAGGAAGAAAGAAATGAGATGATGGAGGAAATAGCAGGGAGTCTGAAC
Organism: Eptatretus burgeri; assembly: GCF_056783735.1. Taxonomy (NCBI): domain Eukaryota; kingdom Metazoa; phylum Chordata; class Myxini; order Myxiniformes; family Myxinidae; genus Eptatretus; species Eptatretus burgeri. The sequence goes on along the minus strand of NC_140972.1, from coordinate 34,034,015 downwards.
CCCCACCCCCCAATTCCCCACAGCGAACCTTCGACTGCTTCTGTGCAAGTGATCGTGACCTCGTCTCTTATTTTAATCCACACCTCGCATCTCCTCCGGCTCCATCGGTTCCATGCAAATGCCTTGTGCCAGGGGTGAGGAGCTGATTGCATTACTGGAGGGTTCGTGATCTGTCCAGGGTACTAGAACAATGTGCCATTATCGTGTAAATGTGTGCAAAGCCGCGTAGAAAAACAAACAGGTAAAACATCAAAAAATTTAAAAAAAGAGTGTCGCAGTCTAAGGCAAACAAATGGAGTGTGTGTGAATGTGTTTGGAAATGAAAAAGATGAGGTGGGGGAGAAAGTGAGGTGAGTGAGGTATGAAACTCCACTCTGGTGGAACGAAACGAAAGGTGGAAAATGTCTCCGGGAACAGGCTCTCAAATCTAGGCTCTGGCTCAGGCATTCATCAATCATGGAAGAGAGAGAGAGAAATCGTTGCACTCTCTGAGTTTTATACACTGCCCCTCTCCACTCCCCCCCCTGCCACACACACACACACACACACACACACACACACACACACACACACACACACACACACACACACACACACACACACACACACACACACACACACACACACACACACACACACACACACACACACACACACACACACACACACACACACACACACATACACGCTGGTTGCTCCTCATTGGCTTCGCCGTGCCACATTCGTGTCACACTAATGGGTGGGTTCATGAAGGGGTTGAAACAACCTCTGTCTGAACGACTTCTGTCTCCGCAACTTCTGTTCCAACATATGTCGCCCCTGGTTCTGGGGCATGGGTGGTGTTCTGCCTCTCGGCGAGCAATGAGTGAACAGGATTGAGAGCAGGCGTTGTGAAGAATGTGAATGGTATAGAATGGTGTTAAATGAGAGAGATGCCCCAGGCCACAACCATCACGATATATAGCTATATACGCATCTGCTCTGTTATTAGATACATTGTCTGAAGACCTTTTCTCACCAAAAACTTCAAATGACTGACAATAGTACCTGCATCTGCTTGTCTGTACGTAATTAACCTCCGCCATCGAAGATGGACGGAGGTTACTGTTTTCACCCCTGTCTGTTTGTTTGTTTTTGAAAAGTATTACGGAAAAACTGCTGGACGGATTTCGACGAAACTTGGTGGGGGGATTAGGTATGGTCCAAGGATCATGCCATCAGATTTTGGACTTGGTCCAAAGTCCAATATGGTCGCTATGGTGGCCATTTTGAAAAAATATTTTACTTTTTTTTTGCATTTCTACATGTTTTAAGTGATTTCCAATCCCCAAAAAAATTGTTAGAGAAAAAAAAAAAAGCAGAAATTTTGCAACTTTTTTTCCAAAAAAAATTCGATTTTATTTTTTGGGCATTTCTACATGCGCGTCGATCTAGTTTAGTTCATTCAATCGTGGTTCAGTGGAGTCTGATCTGTTTTGACCTACAATGAATAGGATATCAGGTTCACTTAAGTGACCCAGCAGTATTGGCAGCGGAGGTTTTGCACTCTACCGATGGTTCGCCGTCTAGTTCATTCTGAAGAATGAGGGCTTCGTCATAACCTGCTGAATGTGTACGTCACAGATCAAAAAGCTCCAAAAATATTTATAAAAAGAAGTGATGTGTGGATAAAGAAAGAAATTTTTTCAGAGCACAAGTGCAAAAATTTTGAATGGGACATATGAAGAATAAAAAAAACATTTCTGCAAAAGGTTTTGAAATCTGTAACGAAGAAAATTAAATAATAATGGTAGACATATTTCATGACCTGTCGTGTACATTTTGTAGCGAAGGAAGCCAAGCCTTCCTAGCCCCCCCCCTTTCTAGTAAACGGTGCTAAGACGCATTGCTGATACAACCCAGGTGCTCCTGCTGATTGAGAGCTCATTAGCTCTGTGTTGGCCATGCTACCCAAGGGATGGATGGCCACAGCTTTAAACGAGAAGGGCACTCAGAAGAACGCATACCTCCACCACGTAATTCCTGATGAATGAAAACATATCGGGCTCAATACATTTTTGAAATATCATGCTAAACAGTACTCTCGTTTTTAGCCCTATCGCTCAATGGTGAAGAACGACTATAAAAATTAAATAATCCTCGTATCTGGATCTTCACCAAACTGGAACCAATTCTTCCTTTTCACATACCCAACCTGTCCATCAAGTTTCATCCAAATCCGTCCCCAACTTTTTGAGATATTGTGCTATTTACCATTTTTCATCCTATTCCCCAATGGTGAAGAATCACTGAAAAAATTCTAATAGTTGGATGCGCAGCCAGATCTTCAGCAAAATCGAAACAGTTCATCCTTGTCCGACACCCAACCTGTCCACAAAATTTCATGTGGATCCGTCCACAACTTTTTGAGATATCCTGCACACAAACAGACAAATGAAATTGCTCGTTGAGCAAGGAATTGCCAGAATAACTTTGTCATATCTCCATGATCCCTGAAAAAACAAAAACCTGGAAATCAATTTGGTTCTTATCAGTCGATAGTGCTACTGTTTACTGAGTTATAGCACTTAGTTTGCTCATGATCATAACTTGGAAGTCAATCGGACTTGAAATGGCGTTTTTAATCGCAATTTTAAATTTTTGACCCGACCCCCCTGACATTTGACCTCCGACCGCTCAGAAGGGTATTGGTGTGACATCCCAATGAGACATATGGTTGGATGCAGAATTGGAAGATGCACATTTTGGATTTGGTTTGAAGTCGATACGACCATTTTAGCAGACGTTATTGCGAAAATAAGAATGTCAGTTTTCGGTGACCTTGACCTTTGACCTTGATTCACAAAAAATGACAAGTGCCTAAGTTAGACCATGGCCGACATCTGTACCCAGTTTGGTCATGATCACTGAAACGGTGTGGCTGCTACAGGGTAAACAAACACACAAACAAACAGACAGACAGACACACAGAATGACACACACAACCGACCAACATAATTGCCGAAATCCGAAGGATTCCGGCAACGAGTGAAAAATCACTCATAGAGTGACAACTTGGCAAAACAGCACAAAGTAGAATGGCACTCGGGAGAGGGCATGCCTCTGCCAGCTGGAACAGTCCACGTTTTGTTTCCTACTGATGGGCTGGATCCGAACCAAAATCCAAGCCGCTTGTTCTTGTCACCAATTCAACTCGTCCACAACTTTTTGAGATATCGTAATATATTTAGTTTTTGGCCCTGTCTATCAATTTTAGAAATTAGGCCTGTGGTGACCTTTTGACCTTAAAATTAATTGGTAGTTGAATTCAGTGACCTGACATGAAAATGCTCTTCAAATTTCAAGTCAATCAGATGAAATTGAGAATTTTAGAAAATTTGGCCCAAATTTGCCTTTTGGTTTATTTTGACCTTTTGGCCTATGTTTATTTCAAAATTAATAGGTGGTTGAATTCAGTGACCTAATTTGCAAATGCTCTTCCAATTTCAAGTTAATTGGATTAAAATTGAGGATTTTAGAATTTTGGCCGATGTTTGCCTTAATTGGTCTATACTGACCTTTCGCTTATAAAGACCACGAAAAATAGGTGGTTGAATTAAGTGACCTGTTATGTAAATAATGTTCAAATTTCAAGTCAATCGGATGAAAATTGAGGATTTTAGAAAATTTGGCCCAAATTTGCCTTTTGGTTTATTTTGACTTTTTGGCCTATGTTTATCTCAAAATTAATAGGTGGTTGAATTCAGTGACCTGACAGGAAAATGCTCTTAAAATTTCAAGTCAATCGGATGAAAATTGAGAATTTTAGAAAATTTGGCTGATGTTTACCTTAATTGGTCTATATTGACCTTTTCGCCTATGGAGACCACAAAAAATAGGTGGTTGAATTTAGTGACCTATTATGTGAATAATGTTCAAATTTCAAGTCAATCGGATGAAAAGAGGATTTTAGAAAATTTGGCCCAAATTAGCCAATTGGCATATGTCGACCTTTTGGCCTATGTTCACCTCAAAATTAGTAGGTGGTTGAATTCAGTGACCTGACATGCAAATGGTCTTCAAATTTCACGTCAATCGGATGAAAATTGACAATTTTAGAAACAATTTAATAATTTCACCTATGTTGTGTTGATGTTATGGCCTAGTTGACCTTTTGACCTAAGATAACCTCAAAAGTAATAGGTGGTTGAATTCACTGACCTGATATGCAAATTTTGTTCAAATTTTAAGTCAATCGGATGAAATTTAAGGATTTTAGAAAATTTGGCTCAAATTGGCCTTATTGGCCGATGTAGACCTTTTCCGTCGACCGAATTTTACGAAACTTGAATGCGCGACCGTCTTGGTGTCGGTGACATTAATGTCTGAAATTTTCAGAACGATCGGTTGAGCGGTTTGGGCTGGAGGCGAGCAGACAGACAAATACACAAACAAAAACACAAACAAACAAACTTGTCAAAAAACATATTTTTTTGCCAAGTAACAAATGGACAAACAGACAGACAGAAGGGGGTGAAAACATCACCTCCTTCACCTTCAGTGGCGGTAAAGATATCCTGTAATTATTTTAATTTATATACATTAATCCTGTAAAGATATTTAATCCTGTAAAGATACATCGAGTTCTTCTGCTTGAAGGACTGTGATCGGCTGGGAGATTTAAACAATAAAGAGCAAACCAGACTCGTAACACAACGGCACATATAGCAATAACTGAAATATGTTTCGTACATTCATTGGGGAAAATCATGGCTATGTTATATTCAATGAGGTTTATAATCAGTTTCCGGTCAAAATAATTGGACAATCCACACGTATTATGGTGTTTTTTAATCATGAGGGGTCGTGTACTGTTTCATCGCACTGAGTGTGCATATAATTAGCACTTGCAGTTTTGAGAACCTTTTACTGCACAGCATGGGTAAGCAGCAATAGCGATGCGACTTCACAAGGGTAACCAGGCGATGCTAATAACAAAGACAAGCCGAGATGGCTTCGGGTTAGATGAGGAACCTTTGTCTTCATGTTGGCCTTGTTGGTTGACCAAGTGAGTTGCACCTTAAAACTCCTTAGATAAGTGGGGGAGCTTAATTTTTAGCTCACCTGGAACGTAGTTCTAGGGAGCTTATGGGATGGCGCATTGTCCGTCTGTCTGTCTACACTTGCAACTTCTTCTCCAAAACTACTGATGGGATTTTGACCAAACTTGGCTCAAATAATACTTGGTATGTTGAAACTAAAGTTTGTTGATGGCACGGGGAAAAAAAAAATTGGGGTATAAGGGGGTCTACCGGGTGGGTCCAGGTTTGACCTCCAAAAATATGGATTTGGCTTTTTCTGTGAAACTACACACACACAATTCTGATGAAACTTGACTACAACCTTCATCACCCATGATATACCAAAGATTGTTCATGGTATTAAGAAAATCAGGGTTGAATGGATTCTAATGGGGAGGGGGTAATCGTGGGTCCAGGTTTGACCCCTCAAAATATGTACTTGCCTTCTTCTCTGAAACTACACACACAATTTGGATGAAACATAACCACAACCTTCATCACCCGTGACGTACCAAAGTTTGTTCACGGCATTAAAAAGATAAAACAGACCCATAGCATTGATTCATTGGTACATTTTGCTGATTCCGCAGCCAAGAGGCCCAAATCAACACAAATTACTAATGATTTCAAACCAATTTTTTTAGTCCAGACAATTGTCAGGAATAACATACGAAAAGCCCCCCAAAATCCCATTGGTGGAATGTTCCTAAATTTGCACAATTCAAAATGGCCACCGTATGAATTAGCAAATACTGTTATTGACCATAGCCTGGTTTTGGAGTGAATTTCCAGTTGAGGTAAAGTGCTAAACATAGGTTTTCGGGTAAGAGGAACCCAATGGAGATATGTAGGAGACTTTATATTTATCTTAACAAAAAATCTCGACAACAAGATGAGCATCCAGAGGTGGCTGAGCATGGCTTCCATGTCTTGCGATGTTCTGACACATATTGGGCTGGCATTTCCCCCGATCTATGTATTGAACAACTATTGATGGAGTGTGAAAACTGTTGGTGGAATAACAAGAGGTCGGGGCAAGGAATGACATCGACGCTTGGTACGGCTCTTATCTACACCGGTGTGTGCCAGCGTCAATGTGCGATGCAAAACTTCTCCACCGTAATGTACCAAACAAGTGAGCAACACCAGATGGGAAACACTCGACAGAAGCGTGACACAAATGATGAACGACACAAAAGTAGAGCAGTTCCATCAATGTAACGATCCTTTCGATGATAACCAGTGCCTCCGGAACATTTCTACTGGTGTCACAGCAGACAGAGCAGTCAATGTCGATGACGCTGCAGAGGTTGGGATAAAGATACTTAGGGCAATGGCAGGGGAAAATGTGCTCGACCATGAAATGGAAGAAAAGGCACAAGCAGTAACCATGGCTACCCAACATCAATTAACGTTGGCAAGGAAAAGGTGAATTAATACACAGTACATCCCAATCTTCTGTTCCAGTGCATTGTGATCATGGTGATGCGCTACAGAGGCATGCAAGACACATTTCGTACTGAACTTTGTGGATACCCTTCTGCTCTATTCGAGTTGGGTCATGCAATGCTTCAAGCAGCCAAACCCTCAATAGCGGAGGCGTTATGGTTTGCAGATAACGCATGATAAAGGTACACCGATGCAAGCACCATTTTGGATGGTGTGCCTTACTTTATAGAAGGAAATCAAATAAAACGACACACTTGGGAAGTGATATGTGAGAACTAAGCTGCTTACATTTGTAATCATTATGAAGAGGCCAGCATCGTATTTGATGGCCTCTCAAGCAAGCCTTCGACGGTGGACTCAACTCACATTAAACGCTCAAAGCACTTCAATGGCTCAAAGGTTCATTTTACAAGCAGCATGCAGTGTGTTCTGAAGCGAATTTCTTGCAATGTCAAAAACAAGCAACAGTTCATCTATCAACTTGTTGACTCTTCAAAATAAAGGTGGCCAAGTCATCCATTCTAAGGGTGATTCAGATTTATCAATGGTGCAGACCATGATGAAAGCAGCAGATGAAAAGCAAGCCATCTTGGTGGGAGATGACACAGATCTGCTTATTATTCTCCTCCATCACACACCTGTGAATGCATCACACCGAGTCTCCTTTCATCCAGAATCTCAGCTGAACTCAAAACGGACACCAAGAACTTCAGGAGCTGCGGTAATACATTTGATTGAACGAGCAAGTTGCCTATGCCCACATGGGATTCTAAACGGGGTAAGGATGGAGGAGGCAAAAATGCTAACGGTGTCTTCCGTCATCGAGCTGGCAAGCGGGGAGCAGCAATTCGGATTTCTTGCCACATCTGATACAACCTAAATGCTCTAACGGTGGTGAGGTGCTCAATTTGAAACTGTTTGATGCCTGTGATCCATAATAAAAAAATTGTATCGGTGTCAAAGCAAGTGACCAATTGCAAATTAACACTAGGATTTTTTAGAAATAAACAATTTTCAGAAAACTACATAGATGTGTCTATTGGATTCCTCAGACCCAAAAAACTATGGTTAGCACTTCAAATCATCTGAAAATTAACTCCTATGTCCCAGGTTATGGTCAATAACAGTATTTGCTAATTCTTATTTTTCAATATTTGCGGCCATTTTGAATCATGCAGATTAAGACATGTTCCACCAATCAGATTTGGAGGGGGGGGAGGGTTGTTGGTATGTCATTCATGACAATTTTCTGGACTAAAACAAGCTCAAATGAGCTAAGATCCTCGTCCTCTTAATGATGACGTCATAAAAACGAATATGACGTCATTGTGATGCATCAGGTTTGCGATAAATTATAATCTGTGCTAATGCCCGGCTTGATTCCCGCAAACAAAATTCAAACAGCTTGCCTAGTTTTGGAGATAATGGTATAGGCGATTTCCATTAGCGGCGACATTATGACGTCAACTTTTTTTCTAGGAAGAATTTCCAAAATCGGAGATGGTTACTGACTGCGCGTGGGCTTTCTGCATGTACATGGCGAGTTTCACGAAGATCCGATGAAAACTCTGGGTTGTGAAACAAAAAAGTCCACAAGAAGAAGAAGATGAAGAACAACAACGTGAGAAAGACTTAGAGATCCTCGTCAAAATTTGGTTTGAAAACAGAACTAATTTGTGGTGGGCAAAATCATATTTTAATTGGACTATTAAAGACTCGTTTTATATTGTGACGTCCACGGGACTTGAACAGTCCCGCCAACGTAGAATGAGCCGAAACGATGGAGGCGGTTTATTTGTTTATAACCCAAACATGGCGGTTTTAACTGCTCTACCGCAAACGGGACGAGGAAGGTGGCACGAGTCACTTTTCACTGAGTTGATGTTTATTTGTTTTTATTATTACCAGAAATAACAAGACTCGGCAAGAAGAGGGATCCGGGGCGATTCGACGGGATGGTGTGGGATCGGGCGTGGGGAAAACACACACAATTCCAATGAATATACAGTTCTCAATCCCTCTAAGGCGCCAAGCACACACACACACACACACACACACACACACACACACACACACACACACACACACACACACACACACACACACACACACACACACACACACACAGTAGCTATTTCTGGTGGTCAGGCTGGACCGTGGTGTGGACGCAACTGTCCCTGGATCGGCGTCGGACGAGCTGGCCTTGCTCTCGTCAGGGGGGCAGGAGAAACCGTGGTGCTGTCGACCTCCTGGTCTTGGCCCAAGTCCGCTCACAGCCGCCAGGGAACCAGTTCTGGCGCCAAGCCGCGAGCAGGAGAGGGAGGCAGGTCCGCCCGCCGCCCAACCCCGCACTCCGAGTCAGCAGAACCCCAGAGCCAACCAAGGTGAGGCACGAGGCTCGGCAAGGCTCCAAGACACGATCAAGAACACGATCGATTCAGCACAACCACAAGGACGCTCTCTGCCGCCACAGGGAACCACACCAAAAAAACACGATCGTTCTGGTTGTAATCTTCTTCCTCTCCCTTTTCGACCCCAAACAGAACCTTTTTATCCTTGGTCCTCGTCACTTCCAATCGAGCCGTTTATTGGCCCACCGCCATCGCCTTCCGCCAATCGTGATCACAGGGCGGAGCCATCCGCTGCACTGTCCTGTGACGTCACTGCCAGTCTCCAGAGAATACCAAAAGGGGTTTACACAGACACACTTACCCTATCCCGTGTCCCTATCTAATTACGTGACAATTATCATTCCCCCCTTGAAGAAATGAACATTTACTAGACAACTTATCACCACTGAATTGCTACTTATTACATCGAGATCCTGGTAAACTCGAACAGCATGGCATACCTAATTAAACATCCTAATTACCCTTTGAATGCATACCCCCCCCCTCAAACGTAACAATATTAAATGTCAGAACCATATCAGTCTAAATGTTCTTCACCTTTCAGAATATCCTACGATAGGAGTTCAATGATTGCAACAACCACAAACGAACTGGTTCAGAAAGTCCAACTCAACGTTTCGGTGATAAACAAATCACTCGGTGTAATGTGAAACCCGGAAAAAAAAATCCCCGATTGCAAAAAGGCTCTTGATGTGGTGTTGATAAAAAATAATAACTAGAACAGCATTGGGTAGAGCACATACCTATTGATGGAGAAAGATAAACCAGGCTGAACAGTGAACAGTTTAGGTTTTGTATCCCACCAAGAAGCCAGATCTGGATTCAGACCTGAACCAAAATCTAACCAGCTCGTTCTTGTTACTTACCCAACCCATCTACCTCGTTTTGTCACAATTCACCCACAATGTTTTTGAGATATCATGCTATATATCGTTTTTGGCCCGCTCTCTCAATGGTGAAGAATCACTTAAAAAAAGTTCTCGTAGTCAGATCCGGATCTTCACCAAAATCTCATCAGTTTGTTCTTTTCACACATCAATCCTCTCCACCAAAGTTCGTCGGAATCCATCCACAACCTTTTGAAATACCCTGTTCATAGACAAGCAGACAAACAGGACAGACAGGCAGACATGGGTGAAAACATAACCTCGGGCACCTCAAGTGGTGGAGGTAAAAATTCCCCTTTAAGGTGAGAGCACCTCAATTTGCTCACTCACTGGAAACCGCACTGCACAGCGGACCGAGTGTTGATGGAATTACGTTTGGGGCAGGGAAGGTCTCACAAGGCTGATCACATTAACTCTTGCCCACTCGACTGTCTGATCAATATTCAGCCATCGCACCATATTTCAGGTAGTCAAGGTGCCCATTTCGTTCAACCACAGAGAAAGCAAGATATGTCAGGGAGGTGTTATGATGTTATTTACAATGAAGAGAAAGCACCAGAATGTGACTTAAAGAGCCACGTCAACAAAGGGTTAATAACCTTATGTACAAACGGTGGCAAAATCAAATGGAAAACGGTTAAAGAAGAAGAAAAAAAAAAAGAAGTCGATAACCTGAAGTTACCCATTAGGAGTATCCTCTTCAATTATCATAAGTGGCACAATACTCGATTTGAAAAGTGAAACAGCTCCAAGAACAACCACATGCTGGTAACCCAGGATCACATACCATATTCTTATCAGGTTCAAATCCTTCTGCACATACTTGTCCATTGTCTACTTTTGTCAATGTAATTTTTTTTTTTGTAAACATTGTCGAGGCTCATATAAGAGCAAACACACAGAACATATATATATATATATATATATATATATATATATATATATATATATATATATATATATATATATATATATATATATATATATATATATAACAATAAAGGGAGCAGGAGACAAAAGGGGCAGGAGAGGAAAGCTCAAAACAGTGTGGAACAGGGATGTGGTGGGGTACACTACAGGGACTTTCAGGAAGTTTGGGGTGGATTAGCTGGGGTAGAAAAGATCATGGTTTTGGATGGGGGAAGATAAGAGATGGTGGTGAACAGCTGTTTTAAAGACCTGGAGGGAAGAGTGGGATTGAAGAGAGTGTGGGAGTTTGTTCCAAAGGCTGTACCAAAGCCAGTCAGTGGTGAGAAAGCTTTATATGTGAAAGATAAACATATACGTATATACATATATATATATATTGTTGCGGATCCGGGGTGGCGGGATTCTCACCCGATCCTCGGCGCCACCCTCACCACCGCCGTCTCTGGGGTTTATAACGCCGGCCGACTCAGCACAGGCCTCGGGTCACGCGTCTTCAATCGCGATACCAACGTAATCCTTGTACCTTACCAGTTGGGGAAATAGAACCCCGGTTACAGACTGGTTTTGTCAGATGTCGAGCGTTTTCTGCCAGTCTGTAACCATTTTTGGTTTGATATGCCAATCGAACGGATCGTTCCTCAACGCGACACAAATTAATCCATAGCGGCAACTTCAGACGAACCAACCAGATTTATTGGGGAACATCGGGGAACACGACACAAGCAAAATTCACGACAATGTTTTTATTAACAATCCTCAACCCGTTCTAAACTAGGGAACCACGGACTACATGTTTCGAGGGGGTCCCTACCGAGATATGCCTTATACAACACGTGCAGACAAAGACAGACAGATAGCATGCATGCAAGACAAGACAGAGTACCTGGTGAGGTTTCATGGACGAGAGGACGATAGGACGGTGTCAAAAATCACGAATGTCGCTCGCAACAGGCGGATGTCCACGGATTCGAACGACGCCGCGTGGCGAAATGCCGCTTGTCCTTTTGTCGCAGAACTCGCACACGGGTTCTCTGAGCGCTCTGGCCCTGCGCAATGTCGACGGCACAAGTCCGCCAGATCAACGAAGGGCCTCAGCCGATCTCTCTCACGGTCCAGCACACAAGTTCAGGCCTGGCCCGTTCCCCAGACAAGGCCCAAGTCGAGGTGCCGAGCTCCTCAGGCGGATCGACGTGTCCAGCACACAAATCCAGGCCTGGCCCATTCCCCAGACAAGGCCCAAGTCGAGGTGCCGAGCTCCTCAGGCGGATTGACCACGTGTCCAGCATACAAGTCCAGGCCTGGCCCGTTCACCAGACAAGGCCGAAGTCGAGGTGCCGAGCGCCTCAGGCGGATCGACAACGTGTCCAGCATACAAATCCAGGCCTGGCCCGTTCACCAGACAAGGCCCAAGTCGAGGTGCCGAGCTCTTCAGGCGGATTGACCACGTGTCCAGCATACAAATCCAGGCCTGGCCTGTTCACCAGACAAGGCCCAAGTCGAGGTGCCGAGCTCCTCAGGCAGATCGACAACGTGTCCAGCATACAAATCCAGGCCTGGCCCGTTCACCAGACAAGGCCCAAGTCGAGGTGCCGAGTGTAGTGTCGTGTAGAAGATGCTTAGCAGGCAGACACGAGCGGGGGAACAGTCGAGCCGGGCTGTGTTGCACAAGCGCGAGCGTACTCTGCCCGCAGCTCTCCTTTATTACGTACTCAGCACACTCACATGCCGGGCGACTACGGCATCACTACGACGCCTCAGGCGGTGCGCACTCCTTATATTCCTGGCAGACACGATGACCACCACGACCACTCCTCCCATAATCATGCCCCGCCCTGCATGCCCGCAGGCTATACCACACTCCTCCCTCCTAAAACTATGATTATTAAATGATCACCATCATAATAAGCATAAACAGCACGAAGGACTACGGTATAACAGCAGACAAGGTACAAAAAAAAAACAGCGAAGTATAAAAGCACATCACATCACATAACGTGTGGAAGCGAGCTAGTGGAGCTGCCACGGCCAGGTTCCGAAGACGGAGGTGCACACAGCACCTACCAAACTCTGACCGCGTTACCGATATGAAGCAGCAAGGCGAGAAGCACAGCAGCACTACACAGCGGAAACGCTCCCAGGCGGCTCATGCTTACATGGCCTTCGGCGAGGCCGCGGCGACCTCCCGAGCAAACCTCCCCCGGCACCATCAAACGCCTCCGGCCCACAAGGCGGCCCACCTCCCCCAGGCAGACCTGAAGCAGATAAACATTCCGAGGCCGGAAGCCCGCTGTCTGGAAGCCGTGGCGCCAGCGCCAGACTCGATTGACCTTGGATGGGGGCGCTGAACAGCGCCGCTGGCTGGATGCAACCAATGCTCCATAACACCCCACGCACCACAATCAGTTGAGATGCCAATGCCCGTCTAAACGGCCTTGAGCGAACACAGAGAGCTGCGCCCCTGGCGCCAGGCACGTCTGACCTTGCCGAAACCAGAGGTGGGGGTAACGCCGACCAGTGCACCAGCCCTGGCTCCGAGTGGACCTCCGAGACCCACACGGCAGGTAGACGGTAGCAACTCCATGCAAACCACACTTCAACCATAGGCTCGTCATAAATCACTAAGAATATCATTTGAACCATTGCAAACTCATTTTTCCGTACAGCGCGTTCTTTCGGCAAAAACCCTGCACATGACAAAGCAACCACCCGCGGCCCGGGGCAATGGAAGGCCAACCAAACCTTTTTATTCGCCACCACCGCCCCCAAAGCCACCACATCACATTGACCATACTGCAAAACCCATCGATTGATCTCCACCAAACCCACTCTCACACAGGAACTGTTGGCATTTATTTCAACAAAGTTAAACCGCATCACTCGAGCAATGAAAAACAAATATGCAATGAACAGCAACCCATAACCCACATCACGAGTCCGTCTCTTGGTTGTTGACTCGATGTTGTGACTCGCGACTTCCTTTAACACCACGGGCTCACCGCAGCCCGTTGAAGCTGCCCGAACAACACTGGCGCACCTCGTACCATTAACGCAGCCGACGCGCGAGAGCTCATCGCGCGAGCTGGCACGGCTCCTGCTGCTTCCGCACCGCACATCACCGTTGCAGGCAGCAACGAACGGCCGCTCCGGTTGCATCGATGCGGCTCCCGCCGCCAGAACCTCGCCCTTGGGTCTCGACGAAAACATCGAAGAGAGCATCGGCACACCTGGAGGTACGAACTGGAGATCCAATCCGAGGTGCGCCAGCCAGCCCCGACCCAAAAGGGCGGGCCCCTCCCCTCGCACCACGAACCTCAGAAGCGCAACCCGCTGGTCCCGCTGGGCAATCACGACGTGCGCCCCGCCAACCGCCGGCAGCGCTTCACCGGCACACGCGTGCGATGCGAGGGCAACACGAGTGGACTCAACTCGACACCCGATCAGTGCCCCGATCACTTCGACATTCACTGGCATCGGTCCTGTCACCGTAGGACCAACTGAAACCAGGCTCAACATGGGCAGCATCAGTGCCCCGGTCACCTCAACCTCCCCTGCCACTGATCCTGTCACCTCCGGATCAATTGGAAGCAGGTCTAACACCGGCAGCATCTCCCGCTCCGGGTCGCTGGAATCTCCATGCCCAGGCTGCCAAACTCGACCCGGGGCGTTACCGTGCACGCCATGCACCGAACACCATGCCTGCAGTAGGTCTTGACCCCGGACGGAAGGATCGCTTCACACACCGCCATCTATGACTGTAACGGTGGGCGATGACCCTCGGCCCACACACCGTAGACGTCCTCGAGTGCTCAGACCGCCGTCCGAGTGATTGCATTGCAACGCTCGCCCACGACCCGCGCCGCAGACCATGCGCGTGGCCGTGCGTGCCTGGCACATCGCGCTGACCTCCGGACCATCTGCTGCGCACCGACCATCGAGACCCCGGACATTCTTCAGAGCTTGCGCGACGTCCCACGCCGTGTTCGAGCCGAACCGCGTGTCCTCGCTCTTTAGCCGTGGCTTTGCAGAAATCATTCCCCCGATTTGTCGTGCCTCAATAAAACGAACACTGAGTGCAGCCGTTGCCCACTCGACGTGGCCGAAGTCGATTCCGACGAAGGCGGGCACGCGTTCGTGCGCCGTGCACCGACCTTCTGCCATGCTCATGCTGGCGAGACCCTTGGCTCCGTAGCCTGGAACCGCACGGGTTATTCGCTGCCTCCCTGCACACGCCGATCCGAAGATCCTCGTCGCCAACTGTAGTGTCGTGTAGAAGATGCTTAGCAGGCAGACACGAGCGGGGGAACAGTCGAGCCGGGCTGTGTTGCACAAGCGCGAGCGCGGGCGTACTGTGCCCGCAGCTCTCCTTTATTACGTACTCAGCACACTCACAAGCCGGGCGACTACGGCATCACTACGACGCCTCAGGCGGCGCGCACTCCTTGTATTCCTGGCAGACACGATGACCACCACGACCACTCCTCCCATCATCATGCCCCGCCCTGCATGCCCGCAGGCTATACCACACTGAGCTCTTCAGGCGGATTGACCACGTGTCCAGCATACAAATCCAGGCCTGGCCCGTTCACCAGACAAGGCCCAAGTCGAGGTGCCGAGCTCCTCAGGCGGATCGACGTGTCCAGCACACAAATCCAGGCCTGGCCCATTCCCCAGACAAGGCCCAAGTCGAGGTGCCGAGCTCTTCAGGCGGATTGACCACGTGTCCACCATACAAATCCAGGCCTGGCCCGTTCACCAGACAAGGCCCAAGTCGAGGTGCCGAGCTCTTCAGGCGGATTGACCACGTGTCCACCATACAAATCCAGGCCTGGCCCGTTCACCAGACAAGGCCCAAGTCGAGGTGCCGAGCTCTTCAGGCGGATTGACCACGTGTCCACCATACAAATCCAGGCCTGGCCCGTTCACCAGACAAGGCCCAAGTCGAGGTGCCGAGCTCCTCAGGCAGATCGACAACGTGTCCACCATACAAATCCAGGCCTGGCCCGTTCACCAGACAAGGCCCAAGTCGAGGTGCCGAGCTCTTCAGGCAGATCGACAACGTGTCCACCATACAAATCCAGGCCTGGCCCGTTCACCAGACAAGGCCCAAGTCGAGGTGCCGAGCTCTTCAGG
Organism: Eptatretus burgeri; assembly: GCF_056783735.1. NCBI lineage: Eukaryota > Metazoa > Chordata > Myxini > Myxiniformes > Myxinidae > Eptatretus > Eptatretus burgeri. The sequence goes on along the minus strand of NC_140972.1, from coordinate 34,018,148 downwards.
CGGATTGACCACGTGTCCACCATACAAATCCAGGCCTGGCCCGTTCACCAGACAAGGCCCAAGTCGAGGTGCCGAGCTCCTCAGGCGGATCGACGTGTCCAGCACACAAATCCAGGCCTGGCCCATTCCCCAGACAAGGCCCAAGTCGAGGTGCCGAGCTCTTCAGGCGGATTGACCACGTGTCCACCATACAAATCCAGGCCTGGCCCGTTCACCAGACAAGGCCCAAGTCGAGGTGCCGAGCTCTTCAGGCAGATCGACAACGTGTCCAGCATACAAATCCAGGCCTGGCCCGTTCACCAGACAAGGCCCAAGTCGAGGTGCCGAGCTCTTCAGGCGGATTGACAACGTGTCCAGCCGTTAGGTGAGTAAGGACCGTCAGAGGCTCTGGCGTCTCCTCTCCTGCCTTCCCGCCTCGTCCTCTCAGTTCCTCTGTCGAATCACCTTTTCTTTTCGGCCGATGACAGACTCGACCCTCAGGTTCAGCGTTCTCTCCCGACCGATTCACCACTGCCTTCCCTTTTCTTTCCCGCCTCGAAGCCGGCTGCCGTCCCTCTCACGGCAGAATCCTCGACGTGCAGGTCGGTTCAGCGTCTCTCCCGGGAGATCCAACACTGTGCATCCTCCGTTCGCTGGCTTCGACGCGATTCCGAGCCTGCCTCGAGAACCCAACCGTTCTTCACACACGACGACACCTTCTCTCAGCGACCCCGTTTTCCAAACTGAGAACTCATTTTTTTTTTCTTTCGTTTTTCTTTCACTCGTTTCACGAGCACCCCTCTCGGCGAAACCGGCAAACTCCTCCCCCTGCGCGTCACTTCCTCCCTCTAGCCACGCCCTCTCTCCAGGCCACACCCCCTCAGCCGACTGGGAGGGGCCTATCCCGGGATGGGGTAGGAATAAGAGGGATCTCTCGTTTCACCACCACTGTACGAACATAAAAACAGTCTCTTACACCTCCCGACACACATATAACGTCCCTTTTACCACACAACCTCGCTAAACAGGCATTTCATGGGGATCTGAGCTAATCCTATATTTAGTAGTCCCATAAGGGCCATTTCCATAACAATATATACATACATATACATATACTGCGACAGTGCAGACAGCAATGTACATCAATGAGGCTCGCAGCACGTACCACATGCAAATGTCAAAATCGGAGAATACATCAATAATACAGAAAGACCAACGCACATCTCTCACCTGTGAATGGAGGGGATAGCCAATCAGCTGTTAGCTAATCAACTAAATCCAGGTGGCTAGGATTATATAAATAAATTGACACCTCCCATCGGTACCTGCTTGGGAGCCTCGTTGGTACGCATAGCTGTCTGTGCTGTCACTGATGATTCACCAATAAGCAATGAAAGCGGTCCGGCAGCTGACGGGGTGTGTGGCATTGGGATTCTCATGTGTGTGCCATGTGTGAACGTCTTTATAGTTGTGGAGAAGCTCTCGGAAGGGTTTGAGATAGCAAAGTGCTTACCTTGTGTCGGCCTTCTTGGTTGCTTTGTGCAGCTTCTTTGGAGAGCATGGTACACACACACACACACACACACACACACACACACACACACACACACACACACACACACACACACACACACACACATAGATATATTGTACCAACTCTTGTCCGGATTGGTTTAAATAGAAATCCTCAAATGCACTCAGGATCAGAAACCTGAATGTGGCGTGTGATTTAGACCTTCGACCCCCTGTGGAATCTGAAGCAAAAATCAAATTTAATATGTCAGGGTTGTGGCTCGGCATCATTTTGCCAATTCTTCACTAGATTGGTTGAAATACAAAGGCATGACAATTGCCAAAAGCATTAATTTTGTGACCAATTTTGGCTTTTGTCCCTTGTATGATCCCAAATTCGACTCAAACCCGAAAAAAAAATCAGCTTTGTGCCAAATCTCATGTTTATGGCCTCAAATCTAATGGAGTGGGGGAAAAGGTATGATTGTTTTTTTTTTTTGTGTGTGTGTTTTACCTGTGATCATTTACAATCAGAATGGGGGTAATAAATCAAAACAGAAGATCAAGAGATCTGAGTATATTGTAACAAAGTAGCACCAGGAACGATTCAAACAGTATTCGCTCAGACATTAAGGAATGGTGTGCAATTGTATTTCTCTGGAAAGAAAGAAAGAAAGACTTAAAGAAAGAAACAGGAATGACATTCATCTCCCCTTGGTTATAAATTCCATTTTCAGGTTTCAAAAGGTGGAATGGAACTCTCCCTCCCAAGATTCAAAGTATCTCCATTTTCTTCAATCCAACATGGCCACCGAACCACGTAATTGATCTCCATTACCTCCATTTCGGTGAAGGATCACGTTTCAAGGACCAGGTTGTGGAGGTTTGTTGTGAAGTTGTTCCCGTATCTTTGTTCGGAAGGTTATTTTCAGTCTCATCACCGAACCCTGGACGGCATCCAATTGTTGTTTGCTCTTGCAATCCCTGTAAATACCAGCAAACCCAGTGGAGTCACATCATAGCTGCAGAGCTCATCACAGACAACAGATAGGCCACATACAAATTCTTCACTCTCCTCGAAGCCATCGAAGTCTGGGTTTGAATCCAGACCCAGCTACAAACAGTCATCCTGGTGTTTCACAGGTAGGGTGATTCATCAATGTGTGTGCCTTCCCTCGGATGGACGTTAAACAGGTGTCCCATCTGCATGCATTAGATAGTGAGCTTTAAAGATCCCACATTATCCTTCACAAAGAGTAGGCGAGCTATCGCCAACACCATGGCCAAATTACAAATTCCTGTCCTGACTTACATAGGGCATTGCATCAGCAGCACAGCCACACCCTCAGCCAATGATGCTACCCCGCAGATTTATGCTGATTACAAAAGAGGAAGAATGCAAATTCTTTCTACTGAGAAAACTCAATTTGGGTGTGCTCACATCGGTGACCTTCATTTCTGAATGATCTGACATGGTGTCCAGAAAGATAAGGTCTTCAACAACTGAAAAGGTACAACAACAAACGTTTTACAACCATTTGCCCCCTTTTTCAGGGGGTTGGTCGAAAGAGCTTAGTATTCTTTCTTTCAGACACAATGCATTCATTCATCGTATCATTCACATCTCTGTTGCTTCCATTCTCTTTGACATCTTCAATCCACAGTGCCCACGTCAACACTGGTCTGATGCAGACTTTATGAGCTCCAACATTGACAGATAATGGAATGTTTCTGTGTTTCGTGAAACCACCGAGTTGTCTCCACTAATTTGACTCCTCCTGCTGCCTCTATCAAGTCTCCAAGGTGACATGGACCTTTGATCTCTGATAAATGGAATTGTGAGCTCATGAGCAATTCTTTTTGTTCTTCACCTTTCTCTTGAAATTATTGATCCTTACATATTTTAAACAAGGAAACTCCAGCATTTGTTCCCCAGTTTCCTGTGATACCAGCACTGCACCCCTTGTGACACGATCGAGAACACTGCCGGCATTGAATTGAATTCCGTCCAACTCCTTTTCCGCATGTTGGACAATGCCATTGTCCGCTTTCTTTCCTTTCTCCTTACTCACCACCATAACATCCGTCTCATTCATGTTAACACAGAAATATTTATTCTCTAATTGCACTTCCTATTTTTGAAACTTCTCTTTTGCTTCTTTTTCACTTTCACCATTCAATACTAAAGGTCATCAACATGTAATAATTTGCATGGGGATTGCAATCTTTCATTTTTTTATTATTATTATTAATTCATTCATCACTATTACAAACAGGAGAGAGGATTTAAAACCGATACCGATTTAATCGGTTTAAAAACCGATAAAACCGATTCCAAAGAACAGATTTCAAACTACTCTAATCATGTTGGCATTTTGAAGAAATCCATTTTTATGCCTCCAGTGATGATGTTGTCGGTGGCATTATGTTTTCGAGTTGTTCGTCCGTACATGCAAATTTTCTCTGTTTTCTCTTCTACAGCTTATCCGATTGACATGAAATTTTGACCATAGATGTGACCCACCATGTAGAAATGTTTTAGTGATAATTATGACGTCATATGTTATGTGGAGCGGCAGCAATGTTGGAAAAACGTAAAAACTTTGAACCTCTGTATCTCCTAAACCTCAAAATGCAAAAAAAATTGAAACTTTGGACTTAGCAAGTACTCTGCATGCGGAATAAGAGCAATTTGACTATGACATCATTGGTGAAGTGCTATCTGGTCAGAATTCGACAAATGGAACGCTGCATTCGATCAGGATGAAAATTTCTGTGGTTCATCAAGGGAAAGATGTGAACACAGAACAAACTAGAGGGGGAGTACTCGGGAGAGTGCAAAACCTCCGCCGCCAATACTGCTGGGTCACTCAAGTGAACCTTATATCTTATTCATTAAATATGATGTCAACAGTGCTGACAGTTATAGTTCTTTTCTCCAACATTTTTTTTGGGGGGGGGTTGGAAATCACTTAAAACATATAGAAATGCAAAAAAAGAAATCGAAATTTTGTTGAAAAAAAAGTTGCAAAAATTTTTTTTTGCTTTAACAATTTTTTTTTTTTGGGGGGGGGGGGGGGTGGAAATCACTTAAAACATGTAGAAATGCAAAAAAAAATTTTCTCTAACAATTTTTTGGGGGAGGGGTTGGAAATCACTTAAAACATATAGAAATGCAAAAAAAACATTTTTTTTCTCTCACAATTTTTTGGGGGAGGGGTTGGAAATCACTTAAAACATGTAGAAATGCAAAAAAAAAATTCTTTTTTTTAGGGGGTAACAAATTTTTTTGGGGGGGGGGTTGGAAATCACTTAAAACATGTAGAAATGCAAAAAAAAAAAAATTTATTTATCTCTAACAATTTTTTGGGGGAGGGGTTGGAAATCACTTAAAACATGTAGAAATGCAAAAAAAAAAATTTTTTTGGGGGGGGTTGGAAATCACTTAAAACATGTAGAAATGCAAAAAAAAAAATTCTCAAACAATTTTTTTTTGGGGGGGGGGAACAAGTCCAAAATTTAATGGCATGATCCTTGGACCATACCTAACCCCCCCCCCCCACCAAGTTTCGTCGAAATCCGTCGAGGAGTTTTTCTGTAATACTGTTCACAAACAAACAGAAAGGGGTGAAAATAGTAACCTCCATCCATCTTCGAAGATGGCGGAGGTTAACTAGAGGGGGCACTCGGTAGAGCACATACCTCTACCACATAATGCCTGATCCATGAGTAACATATCAGGCCCATTACATTTTTGAAATATCATGCTATAAAGTACTATATCATTTTTGGCCCTACCTCTCAATGGTGAAGAATCACTTAAAAAAAAATTCGAGTAGTCGGATCCGGATCTTTACCAAAATCTAAGCAGTTCGTCTGTGTCACACCCCGAACCTGTCCTCAAAATTTCATCCAGATCCGTCCCAAACTTTTTGAGATCCTACACGCAAACAGACAAACAGACAGACAGGGATGAAAACATAACCTCCTTCACCTTCGCTGGCGGAGGTAATGATTATGACATCATCCATCACGTGGTTTGGCAGCCATATTGTTAAAAAAAAAGGGGGGAAATCTTCTCCAGAAACGCTTTACAGATCTAAGCGAAACTGCACCCAAATTATCGATTTGCCATGTTTAATAAAGTTTGATAACTATGACGTCATAGGTAACATGGTCTGGCAGCCATCTTGGAGTTACCCAAAAACCTTCAAAAAACTCCAGAACGGCTGAACAGATTGAGGGGAAACTTCACAGACCTGTTCAACATGAGTTGCGGATACTAGGGTGATAAAGAATAATTGATCAATCATGTGGTTCGGTGGCCATGTTGGATTGAAGAAAAATATTGAATAATGTTTTCTCAGGAACTGCTTATGTGATTAAAATGACATTTGCCAAGTATCTAACACTACAGCTGTATACAGTGTATAAATGATGACATCATAAGTCATGTGGCATGGCAGCCATGTTGGATAGAAAAAGGAACATTTTCCTCTCAAAACGAAACTTCACACACACGTGATCCACCAGCAAATCTTCGGCAGAGTCAAACTTTTCAATGCCATAGGCCACGTGGTTTGGCAGCCATGTTAGTTTGAAAACTGAAATTTAAAAACCTTTTCCTCCAAAACCGTTTTACAGATCAATATGAAACATATTGCATTACACGGAGCAAGGGCAGTGGATCACAACTGCAAACATTCATATCGATTGCTGTAGCGGTTTCCAAAATATAATTTTTTTAAATATTTTCCTTGCAACCAATGTTGCTGCGACACCACGTGACTGATCACATCATTTTAAAGTCAAATGTATGCAGCAAGCGCAGTGGATCATAACTGCAAAGGATAGTATTGATAGGTTCAATGGTTTCAGAGTAATACTTGTCCTTAAAACAAATATGGCTGCCACATCATGTGACTGATGAGGTCATTGTTATATAAAATTTTGCGGCAACATTAGTGGATCATCATTCCAAAGCCTCCCCTCATAAGGTTAAGCGATTTCAGAGAATTTTTTTTTCTTAATATGATCGACTTGGCATGGAGAATATTTGTTGAAAATCTCAACATCATCGGTCACATGGTCTTGCAGCCATGTTGGACAAAAAAAACCTTATCGGATCAACACGAAACTCCAAAGACGCGATTGGCCACCCATTCTGAATTTGATAAAGAGGACGTCGTGGGTCAGATGTCCGATCGAAGCGGGCCGGCATGGTTTTGTTTTTCACCATAGATATTTAATGAAATTTTCACCATATATGTGACTACTCATGTAGAATGTTTTTGTGATAACTATGACGTCATAGGTCACGTGGCATGGCAGCCATTATGGAAAAAAAGAGAAAAAATTTTGACCTTTATATCTCTGAAACCTCTCCATGGAAAAAATTGAAACTTGGCACATGTGAAGTACAACCCAAGATAATAGGTGTGATTTTTTTTGATGATGTCATACGTGGCTTTGTTACGACATCATTGTGTATGTCAAACACTGCATCCGATCAGTGTGAAAAATTTTGAGGGTCACCTAGGGCTAAATTGTAATTGGCAAAAAAATTGATGACGTCATCAGTCACGTGGTTCGGCAGCTATATTTTTTTAACATAAAACCTTCAAAAATCTTCTCTGCAATGGCTGAACAGACCAAGGCGAAACATTACAAATGTGATCGTCTGTACATGAGGAAGTAAAAGTTCTCCACCTATGACGTCATACGTTACATGGTTAGGCAATGATTTTTTTTGAATAAACATTTTTAAATCTTCTTTTCCAGAACGCTTGGCAGAACGGCTTTTACATTTGAATGTAAAATGTATAATATTATGTTCCACACGTCTTGCCTCATGCATATTTATGCTCCACCACGTCTTGCGTCATCTCCGCTGCAGAGGGCAAGCAGACTTTTCCCAGGTCTGGTGGGATGTGTGCATGTATCTGGAAAGGGCACGGTTTATTACCAACGTGATTTAAACCTCTGTAAGTGTTGGTTAAACTGCTTGGAGCATTCTTATTCAAGAATCGGGACACATAGGCCGTCCCAGGATACCATCCACCTGGCTATTTTGAAATTTTTCTTCTTACCTTGGTTGATGCTTTTCCTGATGTGGTTAAGCTTTTGCCTCCATTCTTCATACACTGTTCTTGCTATCATTATCTCTTTCTTTGCTTCCTTCTTCAAACATTTATAATCTTCTTTATCTTGAGGGGCTTTACTCTTTTGCCACTTTTTTGTAAACCGTTTGAGTGTATCTTGGACTCTAATGTATCTTGGACTCGAATATTCCATCACCACGTTTCTTGTTCCTTTTTGAAACCTGCCGCTGCTTACTCGACAAATATTTCTAGCTTTTTTCCATCCACACATTTTTCATTTGAGTCCATCTACATCTTTAAAAGTTACAAACTTCATCTCATTTTTTAGATTCTCTTGTTTCAATTCAAAATTTGCATGAATTAAAATCAAGTCCAACGATCATCAAAACAATGAGCTAATTACTGTTGCATAATCATTTCCCCAACACATTATGAGGACTAAACAGTGCCAAACTTATTGATTTATTTCAATAAAACAAATTAAGTAAGGGATTTTTTTTTAAATTACTGAATTGGCCCATTCCTGGCTGTGTGCCAGATCCTTTATCTTCTTCTTCTTCTTGTGTACGGCAGCTTGGCTGCCAGGTAGCTATCATTTTGTTGGGGCATGACAATGCCGCTGATGCTGTGCCCCTCGACCAGTACACTGGTACTAATTTCACCAACCTCAGAAGGATGACGGGCTGAGTCAACCCCACCTCGTGTTAATTCAGCAGCCAACAAGGTTCAAACTCAGGACCCTAAGATCCCAAGCCACTAGCCTAACCACGAAGCCAACACCAGGCTTTGGTCATTAATGAAGACGATATACTGTAAATACATTTTTATTTACTAGTAGCCGATTACTCCAATTTTATATAATGTTAATTACATCACAATATCAAAATGCAATAACTTCAAATATACTGGACGTGTGACATTTGAAAATATTCTTCCCTAAATCCCATTCCAAAATGTTGAAACAAAACAGGAAACAGGATTTTGCAAATAGGAATTTAATTTAAAAAACATCACATTTTCCAAATGTGTATTTAAATCATGTACACGAATGGAGTATTTCCAAAGGTAAATCAAGCAATTAACACAAAGGAAAGGTATTTTTTCCATCGGCCATTTGGCCAAACGAATGCCATGGAGTCATCAAGATAAGATGGTGAAATGACATCTCCACATATTTTGCCACAATCCAAGAGCCTGTGTTTTCTTGGAGTCGAACCTGGAGACCAACGCAAGGCTGAAGGATGATGCTGAATTAGTTCATTCAAATGGTGGAAGCTGTAGCACATCCATTCTCTTTATGGGAAGATTTTAGGACATCTGTCAAATTGTTTGGAATCTGCAAATGTACCTACATTGGCTTGGACTTAGAGCAGGCAGGACAAGAGTATGGGGGAGATCCCCCATATTAATTAATTACCATAAAGTTAAAGTGGAAGGTACGACAACATCTCATAGCCTAAGGATTTCTCAAAGGGTGTAGCATGGTTCCATTGTTGTCCAAAAATGAAGAAAACATAGCTAGTTCACCATCAGAAACCTGACTTCACATCATGGCTTACGTTAACTGTGAGGTGTGCAAAACCTGATCATCCACGTGAGCCATTAAACCAAAAGGGTCACAAAACTATCGTTTAAAGGCTCTGAAGCTTGTTACAAGCTCGGGAAGTCTAGGAAGCCACAGTGAGTGCAGTTGTTTCTCTTCATCATCCAGATTGCGTCTTCATCAAAGCAAAACAACCTTGCAGAGTCATAGGCCTTTCATAAATTTTCAGCTGAAGAAATAGACCGAGTCCATCACTTGCTGCAATCTAAAGTCACCTGGGAAGGGGAAAACAGGCTTAGAGGTTGCAAAGGCTGTTTAAGGGGTCATAATTCTTCACTATTCATGATACAGTACAGACTTTGTCCAGAAACAAAGGCAGAATTGTGGACATACCCCATCCCCATTCAATCCCCTTAAATCCTAATCTACATGACTATCTATTTCTCATATTTTTTTTTCATCTTTTCACAAAATGTCTTCATTCAATCCCACCCTGCCCTCACGAACACATAATAGAACATATGTGGACCAACTCTGAATTGCCTATCAAACCAACACTGAATTGAGAACAATGAGTGTACTGCACACACGAGGGTATTTGATGATAAAAGATGGTGACAGCCATTCTGGATAGAAAAGTGTAATGCAATTGGCATGATGAGGTGCGACGAGGTATGATAGTGAGCAGCTTAGAGCAAGAGCTAAGAGGAGTTACAATGTTTTGTCTGAGGCCATAAGGGTTGATGGTATTTTCTAATAGGGCTTTCAATGGAACTTGTGAAAAATTATTTCTTATGGACACCATCCCGGCCAGATACGCACAACACAGGGTCAAAGTTCATGTCCGCCTCATGTTTTACGTGAAAATTGGAGCGCACCAAGTGAAGCCGAAATCTGTCAAAATCGACATCTTTCCACTTTTCACTCATCATAGGCATATTTTTTTGATGAAAAAGAGAGTATCATCTACCTGTATAAAACACAATATGTACAGAATTTGTGTATTTGTCTGTCCCCCTTCATAAGGACGATTTAAGAAGTGCTTTAAAGGCCAATCTTTTAACACGACTGTGTTCACTACCATCTATTTTTCAAGATAAAATAGAGTTGAAATTTTTTTTTCATCAAAGAATAATTAGGTTTCTTCTATTGGAATTGTACACGGTTACTTGCAACCTTCCTCATGGGTGGTGTACAGAAGCATTTTCTTAAATAACAAGTACAAGGCACAGGGAGGTGCTGCACATGATGAAATTTGCTGCACATGATGTGAAACGTGTGCAGAGTAAAACGAGTGGTCATTTACGTCTGCAGAATGTCTAATAAATGAAGAAGATAGAAGCACACCCAACGCTAGGCCGAGGCTTCAGACTTTGGCATGCTCGCGAAGCTGTAGCATCAAAATGAAACACCCGAGTAGGTAAAGAAAATAGGGTCACATTTGTGCACTTGTGCTTAAAAATAACGCTTCTTCCTACGAAATGAAGCATCATATCTTCCAGTCTCCTTGAATATTTAGAATAAAATAATTACAACACATTATTTTTGATGGGCTTTCATACAAGTATATAATAACACTTCCGGTTTTGGGTCTGAGGGCATTGGACTTTGAGTCGTGCAGTTCCTCCTATCAGTTCATCAAAGCTCAGTTTTCCGGACCAGGTATGTCGTGTCTTTCTATTATCTTTTCGTCTCTATGTTGCCGGTTGTGTTTTCATTCAATGTTTGTGTTTAACCATACCTTGTTGTGGTATACGAGGTCCGTCAGAGTTTTCATCGGATCTTCGTGAAACTTGCCATGTATATGCAGAAAGCCCACGCGCAGGCAGTAACCATCTCCGATTTTGGAAATTCTTCCGAGAAAAAAAGTTGACGTCATAATATCGCCGCTAATGGAAATCGCCTTTACCATTATCTCCGAAACTAGGCAAGCTGTTTGAATTTTGTTTGCGGGAATCAAGCTGGGCATTAGCACAGATAATTTATCGCAAACCTGATACATCACAATGACGTAATATTCGTTTTTATGACGTCATCATTAAGAGGACGAGGATCTTAGCTCATTTGAGCTTGTTATTTTGACAGCTGTGGTTGTAGTGAAGTTCCTTTGCGACAAAATCAACATTGCCAATTTTTTTTTTTTATCATCATAGCTGTATTATTTAAATCTGTGCTGCACAATTTAATCTTGATCTCTGTATCATACGTTTCACAATCTTTGACAATTTCTTTTTTGTGACCAGCTCTTTTTTGCACACAATTGCAAAATATACACATTCTTAGAAAACTTCCAAATGAAAAAGGTTTTATTGTCAAACTTTCAAGTTGTGAGCGTAAAAAACCTTGTTGTGGGACACCAGGATGCTGAACAGCATCCTGGTGTCCCACTCTGTGGTGTCCCACAAACTGGGCTTCCTTTCCAGCACTCTTTTTCAGAATGACTGAAATTTTTACAACTGCTATGATAACCATGGTTTTCTTGGTAGGTTTCTGGTAGCTGTTCCCAAATGTTTGTACACTTAGAAGGGCTCTTTTACACCTTTATTTTAATTAAACTAATGTTTTCAGCTTCCTTAGTCTGCTGCCGTGTTTCATCGTTAAACATGATTCCTTCTTTCTTGTGAGTTCCAACACGTAAAATGCAAAGTTTGTTTTGTTCACAGCAGGTTTTGGTTGAGCCTCTGTACTTTGTTCTTCTGACATTTTTCTGTATTAATTATCACCTGAAACAAATGTGATTCAAGAGTTGTTATCCTCTACCAATAAGGCGAGCATGCAAGTTAAAAGGGCCTAAAGTTACAGAAGCCAAAAGCATGGTATCTGATCTGTGGTCATTTTGATCTGGAATAGCAAACTGCGAATAAAATTTTATTACACGTGCCTATGTTCCTGTTCGGTAAATTTTGAGAGGATCCTTTCCAACCGGCAAGCAACATATCACAACGATATACATTACATATAGAATGTCTTATTTTAAAAAAACGAAGTGAAAAGGTTACAAAAACTGCCAGTACAATAAACACAAGACTGTCACATTACCAACATTTTCTTTCAACCTGTAAACACAAGATCATATTGTCATACATTTAAAAATAAATGAAAGGTGATAATGACTACCCAGTATATTGTAATGTGGAAAGGGGGGGGGATCCATAGTTTGACTGCGGTAAGTGTAGTGTGGTCCGTGTGTTTCGCCTCGGTTAGATTGCCATGTAATTCTGTTGGCAGAGCAAGTCATTTGTTACACGTTTCGCTGAGGAGGCAGCATATGTAATTTATAGAGAGGGTAGATAGATCAATTATTGATATGCAAAACCTCTTGTTTGTGGGCGAGGCTAGATGTGGACTTCCTATCACAGATGCACACGCAGAGGCACACGTGTCATGTGTGTGAAAGGCCGATTACGATATTTTTGGTCTGTTTGTGCCAGCCATGGCAGTGCAGTGGGCTGTTGAGCCCAGAAGAAAAGAAGTATATTTATTTTATATTGGGCCTACCCCCGTGTGCGGGACCTGCGAGGAAGACTCTGCCCAGGAGGAAGAGGAGGACCAGAGTCCGAGAGTGGAGAGTCCACGAAAGAGGACCAGGAGGTTCACGTATGAGAGTCCACAAGAGAGGCTCAGAAGAGAAAGAACAGAGAGGCTCGTGCGGAAATGAGGATGAAGACCTCGCTTGGAGGAGAAGCCTTGTGTGGAATTGACCCAAACTGAGATCACCCTGTATTCTTAAAGGGCCAGGAGGCATGTCTAAAATGATCAAAGGGGACCACGTGGCCAGGTTGAAGGCCTATTTATCGCTGGCTCTGCTCGTGGCCATTTTACTTCATCTGGGCACCATCATTCCTGGCTCTCGTCTTGCATCTGGTTTCTCTAAAACAGGATGCATTGCATTAAACTGCGTCCACCCTATGCATCAGAGAAAAGGGAAGCCTGCATTATTGTGTTGTTGTACAAGTGTGATCTGTGGCGCCTCATGGGTTAGGATTTGAGCTTTTATTTCTCACCATTGTATACAAGTTTGCATATTCCCATTCTCCTCTTTGTGTCTTTTGACTCGCTTGGTTTGCTCCGTTTATTAAAGCGTCTTGTCGACCCTCTTCCCTGTGCTTTTCGATACAAAAAAGAAATCCTTTAAAATGTGATAAAGCGTGTTTCAGCTATTTGCTATCCGTGTGTGTTTGCTGACAATTTGGGTGACCTTGGGGAATGGTAAGTGGAGTAATATTGAGCGTAGTGCCTTTAAAACCAGTTTTGGTCCATCCGTCCAGCGTCGGTGTTAATCGACATGGACACGACAATATTAAACAAAAGATTGTCAAACAATGCTGCATGTAAAACACCCACTACAATTTATATTTTACCAGCAACATGTCGCAGGTCTAAAAGAGCTCCGGATTGTTGTTGTTGTTGTTGTTGTTGTTAGGGTTCTTGTTGGGGGTCGATTTTTGAAAAGTGCACCCATTGGGTGGAGAGCTGCCAGACCGCTTGACTCCACACACCATCTCACCAAGACAAAATGATATGGCTGCCATCTTGTTTTTCTGGTGGGCCTCTGCTGGTTACACACTGCCTGGGTTTGTTGCGTCAGATTTCCATTGGCTTTGTTTGGGTTGAGTATTAACCATACTGAGGGACCCCAAAATATTTAATCATGTGTCAAATAATAGGAAGGTTTAATCAAGTCCTTCAGAACACACGGTATGTCAGAACGCTAAATTACCAAAAAATATAAATAAAAAATTGCGTTACGTAGTTTTTGATCGCCCCATTAACAATCAATCCATGACCGTGTGTCAAATCACCTCGTTCTGATATAACCACGATGGAGGCTGATATGGATAAGAGGTGTCACGTTAATCTTTTAATAGAGCAGGTAATGTGTGTTTCACAATCGAGCTGTTCATCTTTTAAAAGTACTTTAAACGTGCGTTTCCCAATCGGCCTGTGACCTGATTTTTAAAGCTACTTCACTCGCGCCTAATGGAGTTCCCATACCTCACCATGACCACATACAGGTTTTTATGAACATAAGGTTTATTACAACAGTGAGTGGGAGGGTGGAAGAGTGGGAATAAGAGAGGGACATCACTCTGAATGTCATCTATCCAATGTTATTCATTCACTTGGGAACACGGGACAGACAGCACAAGGTTAATAAGACAGATAAGAGAATGTAATCTGAGCCCTGGGTAATGATTTAAAAAAAAATTCTCAGACCCAGCTTTCACTACATAGACACGTGTTACATGAGCAAGGATGAGGGAGGTGAGTGGACAGAGGAGGTGAAATGTACAAATTTTGTGACCACAGTGCGGTAGTCTTTTTCTTTCTTTTTTTTATTTCCTCTAAGAGGTATTATTTTTTTTATCATGGAGGATATTATAATTGCTCATCTCTCTAGAATAGGTACGCACTGCAGTATGTACCAACAGTAGGATTTATTTGATTTTTTTTTTTTGCTAGCGTTTAGGATCTGCTGGTTTTTACTGAAAACAGAAAGCAGTAGCTGACATTGACCCCATGCTGTGGTACTCCGGCCATGATGGTGCACAGAAGAAATATTTTTTGGTAAAATCTACTGATCGCCTTATCAAAAAATACCATCAAACCTAATGGCCTCAAACACAAGATTAACCACCCCTTCCCCCTCCCAGCCCCTTAGCTCTAAAACTAGCTCTGTTATGCAAACTTCAGACAGAGGATCACTAATGGATCACCCACGGCACTTGCAGCACTGAACAAATTGGCGTGGAAGCCTCATTGGTTGCACATTATCGCAATGATGGCTACATGGGCAAAAGTGGAACCAAGTAAATGGCTTTCCCATTGGCAACCTCGCTTTTCCATGACCGAGATTATGTATTAAATAAGAAGCTCATGGTTGCTTTTGCTCATATCTAAAGTTTGAAATGACTGAGCACTTCTTCAGAGGGAGGAAAAATGAAAAGAGAAATTTAAGTATTTATGGGATGACATATTATTACAATTGAAGTTTTCAGAAAAATCCTATATGACACAACTCCCACAACATTTAATTATAATAACTAGCGTAGAACCTGCCTTACAGATGGGTTTATTCCCCCAGAATTACAGAAACAATGGGTTGTTAATTCCCCCACCAGTGGCAATGATATACAATACATATTTTAATACAAAGAATTGGCATGCTCCCCCCACACTGAACTCCCAGAGCAAAGATTTTTTATTTAATTTTTAATCACCTAAAACCTGCCTGGGTACACCCTGAGTAAAAACACTAGTTTTGAACTCATTCTGTCCAGCGGTTCACCAATGAATACAAGTCAAACAAACTCACAAATAAGTGGTGAAAGACCAGTACTTGCGAAATCAGTCACAGCAACATTGGCCTTTGGACCTCAAAAACAATAGGCTTCTAGTTTTTGATTGGTGAACCAATTGAGAGACCCATTATGCAGATTCTGTTCAAATTTCAAGTCAATTGGATGAAAAATGACAATTATATGTGACCGTGACCTTCGACCTTTGGACCTCAAAAGCAATAGCCTTCCCGCTTTTGACTTGCTCGACTATGTGGTTAAGTTTTGTGAAGATCGGTGTAGACGTGCGAGCTGTAGGTGATTGATTGACATCATACAAACAAACAGACAGACAAACAGACACTTCTCAAATTTTTCACAGTCCGATTGCCTTCATGGATGCTGCAATGCCAAGCTTACTGACATTACAACTAGCTCACCTTTCTTGGGGACACGAGTCAGCACATCCAGAAGTTTCAAGTGCCTCTCACGTTCTTTTGTCTTCTCACTGTCAGATGAAGGGTGTAAGCAAAATGGTTACTGGATACTGTAATCCCTGGACAAGGAAAATAGAGCACTTAGGTGTCTGACATTCAGCAGATTCATCGATTTAATTACCCGCTTGCATCTGATGTTTTTCATCACTTATGCACAACAACATTATTTCTCTCTGCATGCAAAAGCATTCATACTACGGGTGACACCCTTGATGAGTTGTGACTGAGTGAACAAGTGGCACAGTAGAATATGAGACTGAAAAAGTTTAGGGGAGTATTAAAGGAGGTTTGGGGGTGGAGTACAGTAAAAAAAAAATTGAGCCTTACGGTAACAAACCACTGTGCTTTCTTAAAAGAAACTTGGACAGGTTCTCCAGGATTGGTTGGCTATGTAATGCAACAAATTGCTCACGGCACACCTACGCACAAACAAGCAGAAGAGGACCAAACGAGAGCAGTTACTCAAACAAGCAATTTTTTACCAGTTTTCCTCAAAATATTTTGAAGGAAAGCAAATAAATTGAAAGATTCGGTGAAAACGATTATGGTTTGGTAGGTCGAGACGAAAAAAAACACACACAGCATCGAAAACAACGAGTGACTCTCTCAGAAGACTGAGCAAAAATGTGTTCCCACCAAGGTCAAACAATGCCCACAAGGTGTGCATCATTTCAGAGGCCTATTTTTACCGCAAAAATATTAACCTCTCACCTGGTTCATAATGTCGACTGTCTTTGCATGTGTCCAAAAGCAATCGTGGATAGAGACAAAAGTCAGGCCCTTTCTGCAAGAACATGCAATACGTACATTTCACTTTGTCATTTCAAAATTGTATTTCTGTCACAATTGCAGTTAACACATTATGCAGACAAATCGTGAAGAATTGGTTTGATAGGCCAAGATACTGGAAACATTTTAAACTAAAACGGCACTCGGTAGAACGCGTACCTCCGCCAGGCTGAACAGTTTACGTTTTGTATCCCTCTGATAGATTGGATCTGAATCTGGACATTAACCAAAATCTAATCAGCTTGTTGTTGTCACCTCCCCAACTCATCCACCAAGGCCTGTTCGAATCTGTCCACAACATTTTGAGATATCGTGTTATATATTGTTTGGGCCCAATCTCTCAATGGTGAAGAATCACTTTAAAAATATGTCTCATAATAAAACTCTAAAACACTTGGTTTCAGGTGTTAGTCCTGATATCACAAAAGGTGGAGAAAAGTCTGGCGCCTTTAACTCAGATTCCTCTAGGTAGGTGGAGCTCATCAGTGTTGGATGGCAATCCATTTAAGAGAAGGAAAACTCAAATCCTTAAAACACCCTTCGGCACCAGGTTAAATGCTGAGGTCGTCAAACAGCAGAACAGGTGGAGGAGGTGACTTTTTATGGGATCAAAATGGCAGTGAAGGTGGATGATGGCAGTGCAGAGTGGATGCGCAAAGGAGGCAGGACTCAAGAGACTGGGTCATCAAAAGTCCAATGTGACTGAACTGACTCTGGCAGTCATCGCGGATAGCTGTGCCACCAAGTGAAGAGGAAGTCCAGCCAAGTTGTGGGGTTATAAAGGTCGCATCTCTCTCTGTATGCCTGGTGTTGGCTTAATTATGAAGGTGGTGGGCTTGGGATCCCACTCGGCTTTTGAATTAATACCAGATGGGGCTGACTATGCCTATCATCCTTCCGAGGTCAGCAAAATGAGTGCCAGCATGCTGGTATCCTGTGTCGGAGTGGCGACCCATCCAGTATTGTACCAAAATAGCCAATGAGATTGCTTAGGCAGCACCAACGCTCTGCACGGAGTATGGTACCAATGGATGGATGGATGGTGGGCTTGGAATCCTAGGGTCCTGAGTTAAAATCCTGCCTACCGTTGAATTAATATCAGGTGTGGTTGACAGCCTATCATCCTTCCGAGGTCGGCAAAATGAGTGCCAGTTTGCTGTTATCCTGTGGCGGAGTGGCGACCCTTCCAGTATTGTGCCCAATAGCCCACGAGACTGCTTCGGCAGCACCAACGCTCTGTACAGAGTATGGTCCCAATGGGATGGATGGATCTATCTCTCCAACATATAAACAAATTCATCCACAGCACCAGCTATTTTTAACCCTCTTAGTGAGACCCACTCTCTTAGCAATAGAGTTGTCAAGATACAATGTGGACATTGCTGCAATAAACGAAACCATAGGTGCAGATGATAGCCAGTGCATGAGACATGGACAGTGCTGAATAGTCCTTATTCAGGGGGCTGGCAGGATGACCTAAAGGTATGTACAATCATCTCTGAGCCTTCTAAAATAAGTTTGAATCCTGGCTCAGTTATAAACAATCATCCCTGTATTTCACAGGTTGGGTGGGTGGTCATCAATGTGTGTGCCGTCTCTCAGATGGATGTTAAACTGGCATCACATACGCCAGAAATAGTTTGTGGATGATAAAAGATCCTGCGGTGTACTTCATGAATAGTAGATGAGCTATCGTTGGCACTCCCACCAAATTCCAAATTCCTGTTGCAACCGACAGGACAGACTGCATTAGTGGCACAGCTGTACCCCAGCATATGTTGCTACCTGCAGCCATGTGCTGCACATTAAAGAAGTCATTCTTCTGGAGGGGTAAATCTGCAGGACAGCATCAGATCCATCGAGTTAGTTTCACCATCAAAGACATTCATACATCATTTGACCGAATTGCCTGGTGGTATCAATGAGCGTCTCATGGCCCTCCATGTACCCTTAGATAAATCTCGCTCCATCGTCTTCATACATAAGTGCGTACTCACAAGCATTACGTGCTGAGGATGACGTAAAAGAGGAGCACTATGCCTGCCTGGAGTGTCCTCACAGCTGTCCACAAAAAAAGAAAAGATCATCCTCCTGGGGGAGGACAGGTGCACCGGCTCCGCATATTAGGCATGAGCTTAGCAGAGTTAGGAGCTCCCTGCTTCTCCGTAGGATTGTACTACAGCCATTACTGGGAAGAGGATTTTCCCAGTATTGGCTGTCATGCTCGAGTAAGAAAATATGCAGCCCATTGGTCTGGAATTATCAGGAAACATGGAGTTGGAAAAACCGAAGCTAGTAGCTTCTTCATTCTTAACAGATGCACGGAGCATGGTCTAGTCATTTTGCAATCATTGTTTCAACAGAAAGACAAGCACAAGACTTATTGGGTGTACCAACGGTCAAAGCACTGGCATCGCAATAATTATTTAATTGTGCACGTAGGTGATCACATCATTCTCATTGCAAGAACCATGCGTGATGCAAATAACTGTTGGACAGACCAAACTGCTCAGATAAAAGCTCTCTGCCGTGATTTATCCGAAACATCGAAGGCAGCAAGGCTCCAGAAGGAAGATCAACGTGAAGCGTCTCGAAGACGACGAAGCACGCCTTGGGTTTAAAAGCCGTCTTGGAGGAAAATGAAAATATCTGCCAAGGGCTGCCCTTAAACGAGGGAAATAGAGAGGGAAATAGAGAGGGAAATAGAGAGTGCATGCATGCATACCGATAGCAGTTCAGCGCTGTAAGCATCATGTGTGTGGAGTCGAGTGAGTGAATGAAGTTGGGAGGAAAAGCGTTCTTCTGTTTCATTGTATGTGGCTTCCTGTGAAACAACACCATACAGGAACAACAACAACAGGACTGAGAAAATATCCTGCTTCATTATTGATAAACAGTACTACAATGTTCGGAAAATGACGTAGCAGGTAATTTCAAAAGTAAAGCTCCTCCTCCTTTGTATGCAGCACAAGGTTGTGGGTAGTTGCGTATGCAGCAGGAATGTAAAGGCTAAGGCCGACATCATCATTGGATGTGGGCAAGGCTGTGCCGCTGATGCAATGCCCCAATTACCAGTACAGTGGTACTCATTTTGCCGACCTCGGAAAGATTACAGCTGGAGTCAACCCCAAGCTGCAAATATCACTTCAGCGACTTTCCTAATCATTTTAGTGGAGGCAGCCAATGTCTTGTCCATAATTGGCTGTGAAACGCACAGAATGTCATGTGTGGTATTTGGCCAATCGTGGACAACATGCGTATAGATTTTGGACACAGACATGATTGGAAAACGAAGCCTGGTGTTAACATAGTGGTTAGGGTGGCTGGCTCAGGATGTCAGGGTCCTGAGTTTGAGCCCCGTTGGCTGCTGAATTAACACCAGGTAGGGTTGACTCAGCCTGTCCTCTTTCCAAGGTCGGTGAAATGAGTACCAGTGTACTGGTATAGGGGCACAGCATCAGCGGCACAGCCACGCTTCCAAGAAATGATAGCTACCCAGCACCCAAAGCAGCCATATGCAAGAACAGATTGGAAAACTTGCTAAAGTGCCATTTTCCGTTTAATGATAAAAAAATGTTTTTCTTACTTTCAATATTGGTTCACGAGTCAGTAAGTGACCACTATATTCGTTATGGGTGTCTGTCTGTCTGTCTGTCTGTCCCGAGCATAGCTCCGTGGGTTTTGATCCGATCTTGATAAAATTAGGGTGCAAAGTTTATATCATGATCTAGTTGTGTTCTCCGGAGAATGGGCGTGGTGCGCCCATTATGGGCGGAGCCACGCCCAAAAAACATGTGTTTTTAGGGGGTAGCCGGTTTCAAGTTACATCTTCTCCGAGGGGGTTTGTCGAAACTGGCAGGGGCTTCAGTATTTGGTTAGCCCAATGGCACCTGCATAGCCCCACGGAGCTCGATTTTTCATTTTCGTGCCAAGGTCACAAGGTCACTAACTTAGAAAATTACCCCCGTGTGAGGGTGACGGTCATCTCTATAATACCACAAGTTCTCAATGTTCAGTTATGACCGAAGACTACTGCGCAGTTCTACTGCGCAGCTCGAACTGCGCAGTTTGGTTAAAGATGACTCGGCATTTTGGCGCACGCGCACAAAATTATATTTTGAAAATAAATGCCGACGTTTACATTTTGGGTTTTGAAGTTTTTGCACCTTCAGCGGAAAATGTATAAATATTGTTGTGGTTACCAAATTCGCAAACCACCATTCAGGTCCCTTAGGTGAGGTATCTCGGTAAGTACATGTGTAGTTAGGCCCAAACCCGTTGTCTAGTGGGAATACATGTCATTTATGCGTGCTGCGACTCTTCAGGATAGCCGTTTTTCTTTTGCTATCTTTATTTTGGACCAACCGCCATGATTACCACCACAACCACAACATCAACCACCAACCACAACGCCGCTTCACCACAACCGCCACGACCTTCCCGTCACACCTCGCAACCGTCGCATCGCCACCGTTCTTGACCCGCTGTGGGTACCGGTGTTGGACTCGTGCAGGGCGCGCGCCGAACAGCGTGTACAAAATCATGGATTTTGTGCTTCAAAAACGGATCAAAAACGACACACGCCCACTTTTTGCCGTCCAATCGGTGAGCGAGGGGCGAATTGGCCCCGCCCCCAGGGCGATCGATATATGCAAATTTATGGATCAAAAAGCCTTCACGTCCACTTTTTCTCGGGCCAATGGGGAGCGAGGTGAAAGGTCGAAGGGAGGGGGTCAAAGCTGAGAGGGCGAAGCTACGGGGCGGATAAAAGGACCGTGTTCGTCAGTCCAGAGAGTCCAGAGGCGGAGAGTAGGAGAGTAGGAGAGTCGAGAGGCGGAGAGTAGGAGAGTAGGAGAGTCGAGAGGCGGAGAGTAGGAGAGTAGGAGAGTCGAGAGGCGGAGAGTAGGAGAGTCGAGAGGCAGAGAGTAGGAGAGTAGGAGAGTCGAGAGGCGGAGAGTAGGAGAGTAGGAGAGTCGAGAGGCGGAGAGTAGGAGAGTAGGAGAGTCGGGAGGCGGAGAGTAGGAGAGTAGGAGAGTCGGAAACAGAGAGTCAAGACTTCGCGGGCGGTGGAGTTGGCAAGAACGAGCTGGTCGTCGTGTGCGTTGGAGTCGGAACGGAGGGGACGGAGCTGTGGAAAGGCAGCGACACCAGACGAGGGGGTGCTCGCGTCGGGAGCTGCACCCCAGGGAGGCCGACAGCGCGACCTGGCCGAGGTGGAGACGCTCGTCGCGGGATAATAAAAATCCTCTATACCCCGAGCATCAGCAACCCCCTCCTGTTTCCCCCCGCGCTGAGATAGTGCGACCAAGGGGGCCCCTTTCCCACCCCCTACCAGACACTGTCCGCGAGGCCCGCGGAGTTGAGGCGCCATCGCCGCTCCGCGTCTCATCACCAGATGGGTAGGCGCGACCCGGTCTCGGCCTCAGGCCCGCCTCATCCTTGAGGGTATTCTTTTCCTTGGTTTTGGGTATGTGTTGTCGGCGCCGTCTGTGAAGTAGAATTGTATAAGTGTTGCCGTGTGCTCGGTAGTCGGTATTAGCTCTGCATTGTGTTTTCGTTTTTACATTTGCTTTTTGTGTAAATTACATTGTGTCTTTTCTGTGTGCATTTGGTGGAATTGTATATGTGTGCTCCCGTGTGCCGCGAATAAATGTGCTTTGTGTTGAACTGTTTCCCGCTTCGCTTCGTCTTTTCCTCTATTGAATCCCCATCTTGCTTCACGTAAAGGGTTGGTAGTGGGCTGAATACGCCCGATAATTAATCGAACCGTCGAGGTCGACGATAACACCGCTCGACTATTCTGAAAGTACGGAACGAGTCACTTAAGTGGCCCGTGTCCGAAGTCGACCTGCGGCGAGTTGCGATCGCCCGGTCTACCCTCCGCGTGGGTACTTAGGTAGGTCGAATTTGGCGAGCAACCCTATCCCACGCGGGGGCTGATTGGCTCGATCGCGGTGAGACCGAAAGGTCCACCCGTGACTGGTTCCCGGCGTTAGTCCGAGAGGGTCACGACTGGATTGTCCGTCCGGTGGGCGACGTGCCGCGATTCGAGTTACGTGGCCGTCAGCACGCCGGCGGGCGCGAATCCGCAACACTGGTGTCAGGTCGTGCGATACAAATTCATCGCCCTCCTCGCGGCACTGGTATTGGAGAGCGGGACAACAGGCTCTCCTGTCTCCAGCGAAATTCACGGGAATCGGTCCAGGGGTGAGAGAAGCGACCCCCGATTCCCTCCAAATTACGATTCCCTCCAAATTACGAGCGAGCAAATTAACCCTTTAAGAGAAGCAAGATGGCGTCTCAAGGCGAGCGGGAGCCGGGGGTATTAGAAATGGATGTAGAATGTGTAGAATCCATGGTCCAGGATGGAATCCCCGAGCAGGAAATGTTGATTGTGCAGGAACACGGACTCGCCCAACTGAACCCAGAGCCCGAAATGGGTGCGGCAGCGGCCGCGGTGTATGACACCTCCCCCCCCCCCTCTCCACCAAAACCCGCCGACCCTTGCCGAAACGGCTCACCCAAGCGCACCCGACATGGCCCAGCTACTCGCCATGCTGGCGGCAATGACAGCGAAAATGGATGCAAACGCAAATGAATTTATAAACGAAATGAAAAGCATGGGCAAGCAAATGAAAAAAGAAATGAAAGAACTACGGGGTGAGACGCAGAACATGGGCCGATGCCTGCAGGCGGGCATGAAGGCCGTGAGCAGGGAACTTAAAATGGCGACTCCACGTGTCGGAACAAACGAGCTGGAAGGGGGTGCAACGAAAGGACAGGCCCGCGGTGGAGGCGGGTAAGGAAAAAGTAATTCGGGAGACAAGAGACGAGGTGAAAGTAATTGCGAGGGAGAGAAAAGAACAATTAATACGGAGAGCAAGGATGAGGTACGCGGAGATCGTGAAAGAGCAAGGAGTGAAAAACAGGGAAGGACGGGAGCGACTTAAAGAGAAAGCAAGGTTGACCTACATAAAGATAAGGGAAAGACGCCAGAAAGAAGCAGAGACCAATAAGCACGATGAAGACGGGGTAAGTGACGCACACACACACACGGAGGTAGTGGAGGATAATGGGGGTGAGCTGGCGGACTGGGTAGGGACCCAGTGCGAGCACCTGGATGGCCTCCTCCAGGAACGAGGGGAGGGAGTATGCCCCCTTGAGGAGAGTCACGACCAGGTGAGTTCGGTCGTGCTTTGCGAGGTTGAGGGGAGGAGTGCTGCGAACGGGTGCTTGGAGAGCTTGGGGGGTATAGAGGCCCCGGAGACCCTTGTGGGGACACGAATCCCCAGTGTGGTTGTCCCTGTGTGTGTGGTGCAAGGTGTGAGTGCGTCCCCGTGTGTGGAAGCGACCCCGTGTGTGAGTGGTGTGGTGGCGATGGTGCCGGAGTGCGTGCTTCCCAGCACGCCGTGTGTGGATGAGGCACCGTGTGTGAGAGAGGCCGTGTGTGTGGATGAAACGGCCAGTATGAGTGAGGCACCGCGGGTTAGTGCCCCCGCGTGTGTGGGTGAGGCACCGTGTGTGGATGGGCACCGCGGTTGAGTTCCCCCGCGTGTGTGAGTGAGGGACGGTGTATGGATGAGGCACCGCGGTTGAGTGCCCCCGCGTGTATGAGTGAGGCACGGTGTGTGGATGAGGCACCGCGGGTGAGTTCCCCCGCGTGTGTGAGTGAGGCACGGAGTGTGGATGAGGCACCGCGGTTGAGTGCCCCCGCGTGTGTGGATGAGGCACGGAGTGCGAGTGAGGCACCGCGGGTGAGTGCCCCCGCACGCGTGAGTGAACGGCCGTGTGCAAGGTCGCTGTGTGCAAGGGAGACCGTGTGTGTGAGAGAGCGGTATGTAAGGGAGATGTCGGTTGGCATGCGGGAGCACGCAGCCGCGTCTCCCGGTGTGAGTTTAATGGAGTGGACTGTGTGCGTCGTAACACGCAGGTATGCGTGTGTGGAATGGAGACGGAGACGGCGACAGAGGAGAGAAAGCCGAGTAGCGGCTGTATTGTTTCGGGGACCGTGCCGGGTTCACCCAGCAGTGAGCACGCGGTCCTTGCTGTGCAACGCACGAGACCACCACGTGCTCGCTTGCGAGAGTGAAGTCCCGGTCCGGAAACGCACGCGGTGGATTTGCCGATCCCGCGGACGGACAAAGTTTAGGCAGGTAAACGGATTTGGACCGGACGGGTTCTCCACGCGATCGTGTGTGTTAAGCTCCAACGGGCAAAGCACATGTGTTCGCGTGGGGAACCCCTCGAGACGTGGGGCTTGTGTTTTTTTTTTATGCGCACGGTGACGCCATGGCTGCACGTGGGGTTGGAATCCGGCAGGAGGGGTATCTCTGCCGGATGGTACCGTCCAAGGAGGGACGAGGAACACGTGCAGCTGCATGACGTCACGGGCAGGTGTAAAGTGCGCGAGCTCTGAGTTGCCGCGCAGGTGCTGCGCATGGAAAAAAAAACAAAACAAAAAAAAAACAACAAGCCTCACTTTCGGGTGCACAGGATTCCTGGGCAAGGTGTGGAAGACCCCCTTGGCTCCTGGGCACAGGATGGAAACTAGTTAGGGGGAAGGGTTAGCTTAGCTAGACCGACTTCATGGGGCAGGGGTAAGTCCTCATGGAGTCCGTGGAATGGATTAGAGGGATTGTAGCCAGATTTAGGTTGGGAAATAAAATGATTTATTTGAAGACAGTGACAGACTTGTGAATGTGTAGCGGGGACGTAGTTTAGCTACGTAGTGTTAAAAGGAATGTGCTGTAGTGTAAGGGACGACGTGGGAGCACGAGTTAGTTAGGGGTGCAGATAGAAGGATGGCAGAGTTCAGTGGTGTGTGTGTTGAAGAGTTGGTGAGTGAAGTGGAAGCATGTGCTTGGTGAGTGAGTGAGGCCAGCGGGTCTGTGTGTATGGAGCGAATGGGGAATGCATGGTGCGATGAGTGATTGGGGGGAGGAGTGACTCCCGCCCAAGGGACCCCGGGGTCAGAGTAAAGTGAGTTAGCTGGGTTAGTCAAATTGAAAAATGGAGGTCGTTTTGCTGTTGGTGGGAATGTAGGCTCGAGACCCATTTGGAGGGGTGCAGGAGCCCTGTTGACGGGCTTGGGAGCGTGGCTGCGAAAGGTGAGTATCGCTGAGTGGGTACCCCGGGCACCAGGCTAGTCGGCCGTGGTAGGCCAAGGGCCCATGGGGGGCCGGGATAGCGTAGTGGGCACGGGTGCGCCTGCTTGGTGCGGGGGCCCGGGGCGCCATTAGCCGCGTGGGCAGTGTTGTGGGCACGGGTGACCCTCGGAAAGGGGCCCGGGAGGCCGGCCTGCCACGTGTGCGTTTCAGGGGAGGTGCCATGGGGGGCACTCCCCGGTGTTAGGGAGCTGGTAGGCTCGGAGGCAGTGTAGTGCCCGGGGGTGCCATAGCGGGAGAATCGGCAGAGGGTCGTGCCTGCCAAAGGGAGCCACGTGTCCCAGCCAGGAGACCGTGTGAGGGCACGGAGAGAAAATTGGGGGGCGAGGCCCGAAATTGTGAGGACACCAACACAGGCGACGGGAATCTGGGTTGTTAGAACCAATAGTTTAAGCGAGAGGTGCTTGTTGAAAGCCCCGGGGTAGTTTAACAGTTAAATGGATAGGGTAGAATAGGAAGTGTACCCCTCCGCACCATCCATCCCCTCGCTCTCGTTGTGGGCCGCTGGACCCACTTTGGGTTAGATCGCCGAACTCTGGGGAGGCCATTCTGAGGCTTCGTTGGGCCTCGACACAGGACGTTAGCTCTCCCTTATTCCCCTCCGGGAAGGGAACGTAGGGGTTGGGAGTAGGCTAGGTGACAGGATAGGTTAGCCGAACAAGGACGATAAAGGGGGTTAGGGGACGATTTATAGTGGGGAAGTAAACATAAAAAAAAAAAAAATAAATAAGTGGGGGCTAAATTGGTTTTTCACAAATTAAGGGAGTGGGTATGTACAGTGACAGGCAAAGGCGATAGGTTGGGAGGGAGACAGGTAGGTTGGTCCGAGCCCGCCTTCCAAGTGGCCAGCACCACCGCACTCCCTCCACCAACCTCCACTGAACGGCAAAGGCTGGCCAACTTCATCGGCTGGCCGTGATTTGCTTCAAGGCCTGTGCCGGCCACTTCATCTGCCGGCTGGCTGTTTTTTCTTCAAGGCCTGTGCCGGCCAGTTCATCTGCCGGCTGTGTTTGCCTGCAGCGGCCTTCTTCTGCGGGCTGTGTTTGCCTGATCACCTTTGCCATGCCATGCCCACTGCCCATGTTCACCAGCCCCGTTCAATTTTGCTTTGCCCCCCCCCCTGTTCATTTCCATGTGCGCCAGGATCCGCAAAGCAACAGTTTGCAAGCTGCAAGAACTGCCCTGTTGGCAGCTACAACACGGGCCTGCAGTGGCGGCCCGTGCACCGTGTTTGTGTTCATCCATCCATTCGTTCTGTTCATTGCGTGTGCCACTTGAGCTGGCACGGAGACTGCGTTTGTGCAGCCCATGCACCGTTGTGATTCACTGAGTTCGATTCAAACCATCCATCCATCCATTCGTTGTGCTCATTGCGTGTGCCACTTGAGCTGGCACGGAGACTGCGTTTGTGCAGCCCATGCACCGTTGTGGTTCACTGCGTTCAGTTCAAAAGGGAAGGCCTTGGACTGCGTGTGAGCAGCCAGCCACGTTCCCTGTCACCTGCATTGTTTGAGCCAGAGACTGCATGCGGGCAGCCTGGCTCCCCGCTAACTGCTTTTCTTTTGCAGAGTTCAGTGATCCTGGGCCATGGTTTAGTGTAAAATTTGTAAGTTAAGGTTAAGATGTACTGTAAATATGAGTGCGCCCCCGGCATGTATGTCTTAGCGCCGGCAATTTTATTTAAGTCGTCCGTGTGAGTGAGTTTGTTTAGGTAGTTACGCAGCCCTCAGGTTATTTATTTTGGGGACACGAATACCATGAATGTCACACTCAGGGATCCGTAGGTAAAATGTACTAGGGGAAAACTACACATGATGGCACACGAAAATTTGACGACTCGGGACGAGTCTGTAAAAAGGGGAGGGGGTAGTGTTGTGGTTACCAAATTCGCAAACCACCATTCAGGTCCCTTAGGTGAGGTATCTCGGTAAGTACATGTGTAGTTAGGCCCAAACCCGTTGTCTAGTGGGAATACATGTCATTTATGCGTGCTGCGACTCTTCAGGATAGCCGTTTTTCTTTTGCTATCTTTATTTTGGACCAACCGCCATGATTACCACCACAACCACAACATCAACCACCAACCACAACGCCGCTTCACCACAACCGCCACGACCTTCCCGTCACACCTCGCAACCGTCGCATCGCCACCGTTCTTGCCCCGCTGTGGGTACCGGTGTTGGACTCGTGCAGGGCGCGCGCCGAACAGCGTGTACAAAATCATGGATTTTGTGCTTCAAAAACGGATCAAAAACGACACACGCCCACTTTTTGCCGTCCAATCGGTGAGCGAGGGGCGATCTGGCCCGCCCCAGGGCGATCGATATATGCAAATTTATGGATCAAAAAGCCTTCACGCCCACTTTTTCTCGGGCCAATGGGGAGCGAGGTGAAAGGTCGAAGGGAGGGGGTCAAAGCTGAGAGGGCGAAGCTACGGGGCGGATAAAAGGACCGTGTTCGTCAGTCCAGAGGCGGAGAGTAGGAGAGTAGGAGAGGCGGAGAGTAGGAGAGTCGAGAGGCGGAGAGTAGGAGAGTAGGAGAGTCGAGAGGCGGAGAGTAGGAGAGTAGGAGAGTCGAGAGGCGGAGAGTAGGAGAGTAGGAGAGTCGAGAGGCGGAGAGTAGGAGAGTAGGAGAGTCGGGAGGCGGAGAGTAGGAGAGTAGGAGAGTCGGAAACAGAGAGTCAAGACTTCGCGGGCGGTGGAGTTGGCAAGAACGAGCTGGTCGTCGTGTGCGTTGGAGTCGGAACGGAGGGGACGGAGCTGTGGAAAGGCAGCGACACCAGACGAGGGGGTGCTCGCGTCGGGAGCTGCACCCCAGGGAGGCCGACAGCGCGACCTGGCCGAGGTGGAGACGCTCGTCGCGGGATAATAAAAATCCTCTATACCCCGAGCATCAGCAACCCCCTCCTGTTTCCCCCCGCGCTGAGATAGTGCGACCAAGGGGGCCCCTTTCCCACCCCCTACCAGACACTGTCTGCGAGGCCCGCGGAGTTGAGGCGCCATCGCCGCTCCGCGTCTCATCACCAGACAGGTAGGCGCGACCCGGTCTCGGCCTCAGGCCCGCCTCATCCTTGAGGGTATTCTTTTCCTTGGTTTTGGGTATGTGTTGTCGGCGCCGTCTGTGAAGTAGAATTGTATAAGTGTTGCCGTGTGCTCGGTAGTCGGTATTAGCTCTGCATTGTGTTTTCGTTTTTACATTTGCTTTTTGTGTAAATTACATTGTGTCTTTTCTGTGTGCATTTGGTGGAATTGTATATGTGTGCTCCCGTGTGCTGCGAATAAATGTGCTTTGTGTTGAACTGTTTCCCGCTTCGCTTCGTCTTTTCCTCTATTGAATCCCCATCTTGCTTCACGTAAAGGGTTGGTAGTGGGCTGAATACGCCCGATAATTAATCGAACCGTCGAGGTCGACGATAACACCGCTCGGTTATTCTGATAGTACGGAACGGGTCGCTTAAGTGGCCCGTGTCCGAAGTCGACCTGCGGCGAGGTGCGATCGCCCGGTCTACCCTCCGCGTGGGTACTTAGGTAGGTCGAATTTGGCGAGCAACCCTATCCCACGCGGGGGCTGATTGGCTCGATCGCGGTGAGACCGAAAGGTCCACCCGTGACTGGTTCCCGGCGTTAGTCCGAGAGGGTCACGACTGGATTGTCCGTCCGGTGGGCGACGTGCCGCGATTCGAGTTACGTGGCCGTCAGCACGCCGGCGGGCGCGAATCCGCAACAATATAAAAGGCTAAAAATGTGTTTTATATTTATATTTCATTTCTCCTTCCTTCCTTCTTTGCGAATGGCATCAGCGTTTTTGGCCATCTTCCAGATCACGTGACGATCAAACGGGAAGGAAATTCAAAAATCTGTCCGGTTAGATACAAGAAAATATTTTTTACTATCATTACATAATCAATAAACAGATGCCGAATATCTTGTAGAATGGCAGACAAGATAGGTTTTGAAAATGGCGATTTTTTTATAACTTACGTGACCTCGTGACCTTGACCTTGAACCCGGACAAAAGTTATATCGTTGTGCAACACTCATCGACCTCTACCCACATACTACGTTTCATCAAGATCGGAAAGAAAAATTGTTGACGGACGTATGGACGGACGGACATTTGGTCCGGCTTTATTAGGTCATCTCGGTAGAGATGACCGAAAAATGTCAAACAAATCAATAAATTGGGCATTGAGCTCCTCGGGTTTTCAACTGTTTCGAATGAAAGTTGGTATGCAAGTCGTGCTCTTCGAGTACTACAACTTTCATCATTTACGTTTTTCCCGATTCCCGCCAGTTTGCCCGTGGCGTCCCCTTGAAGGTCAAAAAATAAAAAAGGCGAACCGTGTGCATTGCTCGTGAACCATCACCGTCTCCAGACTTGTTATCTACATCATGATCTAAAGATGAAAAATGTAATCATGATCAGATCTAAGAGTTGCATTCCTGAAATTTGAATTTTGTTTCACTTTTAAGATGTGCACTGTATTAAGCTAAAATAATGGAAGGTGAGTGAATGCAAGAATATATATATATATATATATATATATATATATATATATATATATATATATATATATATATATATATATATATATATATAATCACTGGGCGTAGTTCTGTCATTGTACTCACTGCTGCATATCCATGTTACACACAGAGACTGTCTGAATACCGCTCTTCAGCTGTGTCACAGGTCGGCAAGGAGACAAATATCCTCGGGTTAGAATGTGCAGTTCATTGAAAAACACATACGAGGAGTCTGTACAATCTCCTCAATTTATCATCAGATGGGAAGATGTCAATTTGTCAATTACAGCGGTTAAAAGACTCTTGTGACAGAATTTAAGTTCCGAGTTGTTAGGTGAGGGGGGAAAGGGGTGTACCTTCAGTTAAGATTAATTGAAAGCCAAATAAACAACAATGTAAAGGATAAGGCCGACACCAGGATAAAGCATCAAAATGTAAATAGATCAGCTACTAGATGTTCACCACAATTTTAGAGAGTTAGTGGTCAAAGTAAAAGGGCTAATTGTCCAGAGGTATGATATGAACATTCTGCTGTGCATTAGTGGGAGACACAGTGGTGAAAGAATGTAGACATAACAAACACAATGAATGTAGACACACTAAGGGAACATTCGAAACATGAAAAACTCAAATGCATTGATTGCAATATTGTTCTCCACTGGGCTACTTCCTGGAGGGCAAAGTACACGAGTATTCTTTTAACCAACATATCTCACAATAATGCAGAGAAACACCCACTTGATATTTTACAGCAAACGCATCGGGCAGAGATATAAACAAGCCATATGTTTGTTATGTATGGATTTGGGTAATTGGGGGTGGGGGGTGGGGGGTGTTGGGGAGGGGTGGTGTACAGTGTAAAGGAAGTGGTGGGAGGATTATTGATTGAAGGGAAAAATGGTTTGGGAGAAGATAAGAGTAAACAGAAAGGAAGGAGGTATATGAATGGGGGAAATAAAGAGGTGTCAAAAATTCAGTCATTTTTCGGTTATTTTTCCGAAATAGGCTCAGAGTGGGTCCCGGTGTCTGGCCGTCCATCCGTCCGTTAACATTTGACTAAAACATCTTCTCCTCACAAACTACCTGACCAATATGGACTAAATTTGGTACAATGCATCAGGACAGCAAGGTGTCATGGGGTTGTGCTCCCCATGCAGATCTGCCCATTTTAAGGGGGTAAAAGTTGTGCTCCCCATGACCGTACCACTTTCGGAAGGGGGGGGGCATGGTCCGTTCCCCCTCAATTTCACCCTGCTTGTTGGAGAAATAACCATCAGTCCCTCACGGGGCTATGTTTACGTACATACTCGTATTGAGGAAATGTTTCCACAAAAAAAACCAAGTGTGCGTCTAACTAATTAGCTGGTTTTATGATGTCCATTTCCAAAATCGATTTGTTTGCAGGTATTCTAAAGGTGTTATCATCAAACTCTATGTTCATACATTCGTGTACTTGATATGGTGGTAAGGCTGGATTATGGGAAGGCCCACAGGTGATATCCATTCCACAGAGTAACCAGCCATAGAAATCAAGCGAGCACTTTCAGTCAGCCACTCCTGCAGGATGAGATGGAGAGAGAGAGAGAGAGCTGACTTTTGAAAGCTGTTGACCTCCGTTCGTGGCAGAACCAATGTGGCATCAATTGCACAAAGAATTGGGCATTCTGCACGTGGTACAATCAACTCAAAACAAGTTTAAATGAAAGCCTTACCCTCTAAATAATCATGCAACATATAATTTGAGAAGTGTCTGTTTGTTTGTTTGTCTTCTTCTTTCTTAGGTCTTAATCCCAACAGTTAGGGATGGGCTACTTGGATCTGCATTTTTCATTCTCCTCCATCTTCTGTATCTCGATCAATCTCTTGTTCTTCAAATATCTTTCTCATAATTTCATGAATGTCTTCCATATGAGAGATGATCATAAAATTCTCCTCACAAGATACTCATTTGATCAAGACATGCCAACAAGTTTTTTTATTTTTTCAATACATATCGTAAGTATATACAATTCCTAAGAAAATATAAAAATGTTTATTTTAATAACATTTTTTACATAATATTTTATTTTTATAAATATAAAATATAAAATAACATTTTAATATGCCTCAATACATATATATATATATATATATATATATATATATATATATATATATATATATATATATATATATATATATATATATATATATATATATATATATATATATATATATATATATATATATATATATATATATATATATATGTATATATATATATATATATATATATATATATATATATGTATATATATATATATATATATATATATATATATATATATATATATATATATATATATATATATATATATATATATATATATATATATATATATATATATATATATATATATATATATATATATATATATATATATATATATGTATATATATATATATATATATATATATATATATATATATATATATATATATATATATATATATATATATATATATATATATATATATATATATACATATATTTTAGCACGTCTTGGACTATTGTGAGTATCTTCCAAGGAGAACTTTTTGAATGCAAGATATAATTTGTATTGGAAATCAGATGCCATTGTGCTTGTGACGTGGCAGTTTTACACTTTTGCTACAGTTTTGTTCTTTTGGGTATACCGCCACACGCCACAGAGTGCTTTGAGGTCACAGACGAATGCCTGTCTCATTAAAATAGGTTTTCTTTGGTGTTTTGGTTCGAGAATTTGCAGGATTTAACCATTTTCTCTGGATGGCATGTTATTTCATTCTGCTCGTAAATTGGGGATTTCCATGACAGTTTAGCCAAGGTGTGGTCCCTGGTGCAGGTAGGTTACATAGTAGAACGGCATGAATTTCACATCAAATTTTCTCAGTAATTTTAGGATGGTTTATACGAGTCTTCTTCAACATTCTTTTTTGTAAACAAATTTTAGGCTCATGGAAGTGTGACGTATCAAGTGTAAGGCAATGCTGATGCAACAATGAATGAATGGGAGGAGAGAGAAGAGAGAAGGAAACTTAACAACAAAGTTATGTTCGGTGCGCTGATGTGAATTCAATTTTTTTTTCTTTATTATTAATGAATAAGTCAGCTTCTTATCTGACAATCATAATGACAATGGTCAGATGAGGATATGTTTGTCTAAACAAGAGTCTCCTGCATTTTCTTCACTCCAACTTGAAGTTGCAGTCTGACAATGAAATAAACTTCTGAAAAGCAGTATCTCATCAAGCTACCTGAGATGGATGTCATCATTTTTATGGCCTTTCACTTTGAATGGTAAATTCACCTAAAGCAGGTGTGAAAAGGTATGGCAAACAAAAGCTTCATCAATTAGGGAAATTATGCAGCTGTTACGAGTGGGAAAAAAAATGAATGGGAAATATTGTGGCAAGTGGATAAGGATTGTGACCTAAAATGGTTCACAAAGCTTATAAAAGAAGCCAAAAATACTTGGAAACGTACCTGCGAGAAAGTGGTATTGTTCTTCTGCACAACGAACGAATTGTTGAACTTTCTGAACTCGCACAAAAATCAGATAGCTTGCAGCTCTCCGTACTGGAAACTCCCGAGGACGTGGACAAGGCCTGAGGGTTTGTAGATGGACGCGTTCTACTCAAACGTTCCACCATAGCTGCCATTGAGTGGACTTTGAACCCAGCTGGAATACCTCATGTTATCATGGCAGGCTTGGTGATTTAATGGCTGGATGCTTTTGGAAAGATGATGCCGTCATGGGCCATCATGGCCAACATTTAGGTAGACTTCCCAGAGCGAGACACTTTATCTAGTTTCGTTGCTTGCTTCTCAACACAGATGGGAAGGTTATATCTGGGACTTGTCAATGCACTGGGTAAGCTAAAATGATATTTACTATCAATCATATTTGGAAGCAGGATTTTTTTTTTGGTTTCGTTCCAGGGGCACAAGAGAAATTACATGAGATTTTACATATATTGGTAAAAGGAGAAGTGTCCAGTGTGTGTGTGTGTGTTTTTATATCTGCTGCCATCACTCGATAATTGTATCAACAGGAAAAGATGGGAACTCGACAACTCACATCCACTGATATGTCTCGTATTTCCGATATTTCCGTGAGTCCGATTTGCATTCAAGAACAGAACAATTAAGGTGAACCACGTTGAAATTGCCACTCTTTCGTCTAAATGCTGAAAATGAAACTATTTGAATTGCACATTTCACACTAGCTCCAGCCGGTTAAAAGTGTCCGGCGAGCAGAATTGGGTCACTTGATAACGCACTGACAGCACATGCGCAAAAGGCCTCGTTAGCATTCATACGTCATTTTGAAAGTCTCGTATTGTTCACGAAGCTTTATTTTGAGAAATTATTCTTCAAAAGTGTGTATGTAGGCACAAATACATACATTTCATGCATAAAAAGTTGGTTAGCCAGTGCAGTTGAGCAAGCAGAATGAACATGACAAAACAAAGCAGCGGCTCTTCACCTACTAATAATTTAATAGACGTGTGCTGCATCCGTTTATGCTCTCCCAAGCAACAACCAGTGCTTCCCTTTCATGGGCATGTTGAAAGGTATCATGCAAAAAGTATTGTTTCAGCAAAAGTATTGTTCAGCAAAAGTATTGTTTTTCCTTACTTCCAATGGGAAAAGAATAGCCAAATTTACATTTCCCATCAACACAGTACGTACTGTCACAATAACTGACCAGAAGCACAGTGGTGGTAAATGTGTCAACACCGGCTTCTGTACACGTGGTAAGCCAAGCATTCCATAATAAAGCAATAAACAAATCACAACTACATTGAACCACTTGCTGTCCATCCAACAAACATCAACAACAAAAAAAAAACATCAAAAAGTCATCTTAATTTTTATTTTGATTAATGCTTCAGCTTCATTAAATCATGAACTCTCTATGCTGTAGCCAGTTTATAAATTGGAGCAACACATGTTCTGAGGCTCTGATCAACTTGACCAGTCCTCATAATCCTGCACTTAAGCACCTTGCCACCTGTTTAAGATCATTTATGGGCAATGCCAATCAGGCTACGCGACACAGTGGCTCATATTTTTGTAAGAGAATGTGAAAAATGTTTAACCAAGCCATCCATGCTATCACTTACAACAATGTAGAAAAAGTGAAAAGGTTCGAGTCACATCACATTGAAAACAAGATAACATGTACAAATTAAACTTGGAGAAAAAGGTTCTCACCTGAATCTCACGAGTGCTTGCAAACATCTCCTTTAAGGAATGAAAAATTCCCCGTGACAGGTAAATAGAGGCTTTCCAAACATGGGCCTACATAAGAACAGGGGAGTAGAATATGGTCACAATGCCCTTCGTCCCAAGCTGAGCAACTATCAGAAAGCCATCATAAAAATCAATAGGATCCTTCAATCCAGCACCAACAATAGAAGCAGAATTTAATAACTAAACTGTACACCTCAGTGGGATATTAAATGCTTGTGCTTAAAATGGTACATTGCCTGTGGCAACACAACAGGATCAGCAGCAGCAGCAGGTAGGGTGAAGGCAAGTGCAACAACCATGGACAGTGAGTGGTACCATGTGCATTCATCTGCAAAATGTACTACCTGCAGTCATCCAAGCATCTTATAAGATCGACAATTCACTTCAATTCATTCCTGGTCGGGGTTCAAGGTTCGGCGCATGTGGACGACTGATCGACTCGCTGTCATACCAGTTCATCAAAGCCGAGTTCCTCGGACTAGTTGGCAGTTACGTTGTGTTTTCTTGTTATTTTTTTTTACCTCCGCCACCGAAGGTGAAGGAGGTTGTTTTGATCGACTCACGGTCATACCAGTTCATCAAAGCCAAGTTCCTCAGACTAGTTGGCAGTTACGTTGTGTTTTCCTGTTATTTTTTTTTACCTCCGCCACCGAAGGTGAAGGAGGTTATGTTTTCACCCTTTCTGTTTGTTTGTCTGTTTGATTGTTTGTTACTGGGGGGGGGGGGCTTTTTGCCAAGTATGTTGGTCTGTAGTGTTTGTCTGTCTGTCTGTCTGCTTGTCACACAATTTTTGGCCACAGTTTTCAAGCAATCGTTTTTAATTTTTGTGTGAGCGTAGGTGTGCATGTCGACCATTATGCGTTGGGTCGATGAACTGACTCAGTGTTTTGGAATAAAAGAAGAATATGATGAAGACGTAAAATTTGTGGTGTCTTCGTAAAAATATTCTTATTTCCCCGGTGCACTGATCGCATAATCTTGAAGCACCTCGGTGATGACTTTTCCGACCCGGATTCATCATGTGGCCCGTTTGTTAGCTCGATCGGAGATTCCTCGATTCCAGATTCACCGCACGAATCACCCAAAAGCCTGATCAGAGCGAGGGCAGTATCGTGTCGCTCCAGGCTTACCTCCCCTTTGCCTTCCCAGCCTGCAAATTATTTGAGCAGTCCATCCGAGACATGAAGGCCTGCCTCTCCCTCCCTCTAGTCCCTCCACTCTCAACCCACACCCTTAAATTGTCTATTTGTGTCCATACATCATTTTAGTAGTGTTCTGTGTTGATGTTTAATTTTTGTCTCCAATGTTACATTCTCTAATGTCATGATTACTTTGGTTATAAGTTGACAAATTAAGTGAATTTCTGAGATCAAACAATTTTTTTTAGCTTCTTGCTTATGTGGAGTTACTTCCCCTTCAATTCAATCACTCGCCTCTGCTCGCTTAGGAGAACATTTTGAAGAGTGATCACTTACTCACAACGAGCTCTGCAAATACAAGGTACTTACATGGAAAAAGCTTGTTTGCTCATCTATCTCTGACTCATTATTGGGTAATTATCAATAAAACCTCCTTTCTCATGAATAACTTTCAAGAGCCTGGAAAAACAAAACAAAATGTAAAGCATGCTTTTCAAAATATATTACAGACAACAATTCTTATGGCAGGGCAAATGCTTCCACTAAATCCATGCCTGATAACAACATTAAGGTAATCTTTAAATTAATTAGGAGGCTTTTGAGACATTAAATAAAGCTCAATAAGAGATAAAACTCCTAAATTCACATTATGCCAGTAATATGTTCAAGTTTTTTTCCGCACTAGTAAAGTGGGCACAAGTGCACTGCTCCACATGTTGCACAGAATGTCTCTTGGGGTTGTCTCTACAAACCTGAATACATTGGCAGACCTTACGAAGACGTATCTTAACCCCTCACACAGCTGAGCGTTACACGCTAAATATTCACCCATTGGCCAATAGTTTTCACCTATAAATTGTCAAAGGCACACACATATTGTGGTTCAGTAGAACAAATCCGATTTTACCACGACACACAATTATTACGGTACGTGGTATGTTGTGGGATTGGTCAATTGTTCCATCCAGCATGAAAACCCATGTTTCATAAAACAACGTGGTCGACATTGGATAGTGTTCACCAATCTTGAGAGACAAGGACAACCTAAGCAAACAGCCTAACAGGCTTCCAAATAATGTTCCACATCAAGAAGATACTGGAAAGAGCAACAGCTGCATGTTTTACGAGTCGTCATTTGAACACATGGCAAAAGGAATTTCATGATCTATATTACAACAGAATACCTGCACCGATGCTGTGTAATGTGATAATGTACTTCACTCAATAAATCACTTGAAGTGAGAAAATAAATCATCGCACCATAAAAATGCCACCACTTCTCCAATATCTAAACAAATGATATGACGCATCCAGAGATTACCAGCTGTGCTGCAAAATGAGGGAGGGGGCAAAGGAGTCGACATCATAGTAATAGATTTTCTATGGCCATGATTAATCAAATCACCAAACAGCAGAACATGTCGAATAGCGATTCTAATTCTTTATCCTTTTCATTCTCAGCATCAGTCGATAGCACCCACAAGGAAAACTTTTCTCTCTTCATGACGAGTAATGATCGAACAGAGGACATTGAATAGAGATTACGCATAAGGGTCATTCCATACCAACTCAAACAGAGCCGTTGCCAGACCCTCTGAGATGTTGTGAGAAAAATTCACCTGGGGGGGTTTCTGGTCTGCAGAGTTAAAAAAAAATGTGTCATTAATTTTTTTATATATTTTTTGAATTTCTCCTTTGACTTGGCAAAGGTCAACGTAAAGTGAAAAAGTGGCCTTGACCAGAAAAATCACCCTGCCTCAACTTATATGCTACAATCATGTGTTAACACCTCATTCGACTCATAATAGAGCATTCAAGGGAAAAAAATTAAGATATCAGGAACCCCTCCCCCCCCCCTGCCCGAACCCCCAAACTCATCTTTGGAAAGTTGCGAGACAAAGTGTAAGTGAAAAGTTTTATTTGACCTTCAGCCCAACCCTTTACCCTGTAGGGGATGCAGATCATAAAATGTTAATATTGCTGAACGAATTCTTTCGGGGCCAGTCTTCCAATTTTTGTGAAACACTTTTGGTTTCAAGTCCCCCGAGTGGTCATTAAACCCCTCTGAGAATTGAATGTTTGTCATTTTTACCAAGTTTAGGCCAATATAACTCACATGGGAGGGGGGGTGGGAAGGGGGAAGGGGGGAGGAGGCGCTCCAGAAAATTACCCAAATATATTTTTTGGATATATCTTGATGAGATCAACAAGAATCATGCAAAAATATTTTGGTATCCTTGCACTTTAGATTTTTGAAGTTGCATTTGTTATGCACTCAAGCCTTGCTTTGGTGAGGTTAAAGCCCCACGTAGTCATAACCAAACTGGCGGTTTTCTTCAATGATACATTGTCTGGGGTTACATGTAGAATAAAAAGTAACAGGGTACACTTCCAGGAGATCCTTACTTGGAGCTGAGGGGTTATGAACCCCTCGCCATTTGTATAAATAGGCGGAAAGACGTGTGACGAGTGTGCAGCCGATTCTGTCTCAAGAACAAGTTGAAGGAAACCACCCTCTCCTTAATGTCAGGTATGACGACTCCCTATCTATCACCGGCTCCAGGGAAGCACATCACTTCAAGCTGTTCTCGGACTCGATACCGCAGGCAAGATAAAGGTCTCATTTAGCAGTCAATGTACGGAATTCTGGGTGGTGACAGTGCTGAAAGAGGCAGTTTTCCAGGGAAATGTGTCGTATGATAATCAAATGTTTCCTGGAGAAGTTGAAAACATCTCAGATGATGGAGCACAAGGGAAGATTATGCATCCTGCTGGACACACATTCAATTGGCCCTTTTCTGAAGACAGACTGTTTCCATGAATATAAGAACATCGTAAAGAAAATCTTGCTTCCTGTTGTAGTTTACAGATGCAATAACTTTAAATATGATGGTGACAGAACTTTGTGATGTGCAGTTTCTGTTGTAGTTGTTAACCAACCATATTCAACACACAAGTTCATAAACCCTCAGTTCCACATGCAAGTTCAAAACCCGACAGGTCCAAGCAAGTGCCAATAGAAGCACACCATGTCAATTTTTATTCTGGATCTAATCCTCGAAAATGTTAAATTGATTGGTGAGGTTAACATACTACGTAGTCCAAACTGAACAGGCATTTTTCTTCATCAAAGTGGCAATTCATGCTGTAATACATGATAAATGCAACTTCACAAATCCAGAATTCTAGGGATCCCAAAATATTTTCCTTTGTTCCTGTAGATCTCACCAAGATCAATCCAAGAATATCCTTGGGTGATTTTTGGAGTCCATCCCTTCCCCCACATGAGTTATCTTGGCCTAAACTTGATAAAAACAGCAAAATTTCTCATCTCAGAGGGGTAAATGGCCAGGAGGAAGACTTGAAACCAAAATTGTTTCACAAAATTTGGAAGACTGATCCTGAAGGTTCTTACAGCAACAACGACATTTTAGAACCTGCATGCTCTATGGGGTAAAGGGTTGTGCTGAAGATCACATAAAAGTCATCACTTTTACCCCTTGTCTGGTAAACTTGCCAAGAGTGAGTTTGGGTATCCTGACATTTTTCTTTCCCTCCAAGGCCCAATTAATTAAGAGTCGAATGAGGTGATACACACAATGGATGGTAGCATCCAATTTGAGGCCAGGACGATTTTTCAGGTCAAGGCCACTTTTTCACTTTGGGTTGACCTTTGCCAGGTCACAGTCAAAGGGGAGGTTATAAAAAGAAGAATGACAAACATTTGTGAACTCAATGTGCCCAAAAACCTCCGTGTGAATATTCGAAGAAAAGTTGAGTTGGCATGGACTAACCGATAAGATGAAGATATCAGTAATCACCTTGAGTCTTATTAACGATGCACTTGAGAACTTCAGTCTATTAATAAGGAAGAAAAACACACACACACACACACACGAAGAAAAACACATACATTCATACACACACACACACACACACACACACACACACACACACACACACACACACACACACACACACACACACACACACACACTACAAGTATATGCATCAGCACAGTGAATGTGTTCCACAATTGTAGATAATGCCTCTGCTGGCATCAGTCAATCAAATGGACGAGGGTGAAAACCAGAAAAATGCCAATATCAATAGCCATCAACTGTGCGGCTTGGCAACAAGCGTGCACCAATCACACGTCTCACCTTGAGACGTTCCCAAGCTTTTCCTGACAACAATGGAGAGTTTTCTACTAATGATATGAACTTATGATTACTTTCTCACCTTTGGAAAGTCTTCCAACTCATCGAGCCGTTTCTCAACTTGTAGACGTGCGCCATACCGTGTCACCCCGTACACAACTGTCATGACAGTCTGTTTCACCACCTTGCGGTTGATAAAACCCTCCAAAACTTGGGCTATTTGCAACCCATTTGCAGCATCTCGCAACCGATGCTGCTCTACCTGTGAGATTGAGGAAACTTAATTTAGTGATGTGTATTTATGCTGGAGG
>NC_140972.1:33789371-33974371 GCF_056783735.1 Eptatretus burgeri | reverse complement strand
GTGGCTAGGATTACCAAATGGATTAACTCCCATGTTCATCCAGCCAAATAAAGTTGTATAAAGCAACCATGAAAGGCTACCCAAGGTAAGTCACACAGGTTTAGCAAAGGTAGGTAAACAAAAGGTAAGCAAATGTAACCTACACAAGATAAGCCCTTTAGCAAAGTTGCACAAGGTTAGCAAAGGGCTTATGGTGTGTAGCTTTTCATGGTTACTTTATGCACCTTTCTTTGACTAGAATAGCTTGGAAGTGAGTGTGTGTGTGTGTGTGTGTGTGTGTGTGTGTGTGTGTGTGTGTGTGTGTGTGTGTGTGTGTGTGTGTGTGTGTGTGTGTGTGTGTGTGTGTGTACCTGGTGTTGGCTTAATGGTTATGGTAGTGGGCTTGGGATCCAAGAGTCCTGAGTTTAAATCCCACTATGCTGTTGAATTAATACCAGGTGGGGTTGACTATGCCCGTCATCCTTCCGAGGTTGGCAAAATGAGTACCAGCTTGCTAGTATCCTGTGTCAGAGTGGCGACCTGTCCAGGATTGTGACCAATTGCCGAGAAGATTGCTTAGGCGGCACTAACACTCTGCACAGAGTATGGTCCCAATTGATGAACGGATGGATTATAAAACACACACACACGCGCACACACACTACCGTTCCAGATTGAAACCGTAACTACAACGGTACACGGTGGAGTGCAAAGTTGCATCTCGCGTGCTCATTCTGAACAAAGATACCATCATTAACTGAACACGCTACTGTTATGGCCCGGATACCCATATCACCCATCCACGTGCCCTATGATGTCACGTACATTGCCATTATCCATAGTTTTATTGAATACTAGTAGTAAAGCCCGGCGTTGCTCGGGCAACGCCCGGGCTTTCTCGAAAATTTCCTGAATAGCTGTTAGCGGTTAGGGGTTAGGGGTTAGGGGTTAGGGTTAAGGGTTAGGGTTGCGGTTGGGGTTAGGGGTTAGGGGTTAGGGGTTAGGGGATAGCGGTTAGGATTAGCGGTTGGGGTTAGGGTTACGGTTAGCTGTTAGGGTTAGTGTTGGGGTAGCTAACCCTAACCCTAACACTAACCCAAACCCCAGCACTAACCCAAACCCTAACTCTAACAGCTTGGCGTAGCGGAGGTAAACAGCGCCCGGGGCAAAGTGGAAATTTGCGTCCCCCGTAGGCCTTAAACTTGAGTGGATTTGAATGGAAAATCCCATAAGGGATATCGATTTTTTTCGAATATCGGAAGCGTTATGGAAAAAATTTGTAGTCAATGACCTAAGTTGGACCAAAAGCCATAATCGTACCGAATTTGAATGGAATCGGTTGGAGTTTGTGAAAATGCATCAAAACGAATTTTGACGGGCCTCTTAAGGAATACAATAATATCATTAGTATATGTGCCAAATCTTGTTTCATTTCATGCAGTAACAAAAATCTGATGGTGGAACAAAGAAAGGGGCGTGCCGAAATATTAATATAGATTAGGATATTTAACGACCGCTTTTGTTCACAATAAGGCTAAATTGCGTCAATGAGGTTGAATATGATAAATATTTCAAACTATATTCCCCATGGCTGGTTGATCATATGCATGAAGTTTTGCATAGATCTGTTTGGCGGTTCTGGAGAATAAGTTTTTTTAAATGTTTTTATTTTCAATCCAATATGGCTGCCAGACCACGTGACCAATGACACCATAAATTTAATTCTTCACTCACATCGGGTTGTCGATTACATATACGAAGTTTCAGATCAGATATATTAAGTTTTCGTTGAAGGATTTTGATTCAAACAATTATGCCTGGAATAGCACTACCCCATCATCGTTATCACCCGATTACAGAATAGATATCATCGTTCTCACCCGATGTACCCAATGGGGAGTTGATGACATATGCCAAGTTTCAAATTTTTTTTTTTTTTTTTTTTCATCGAGCGGTTTCGGAGATGTCCAATTTTTTTTCTTTTAATTCAATATGGTTTCCATACCATGTGACCTATCACATCAGAGTTATCAATAAAATATTCTCCATTGGGAGTCCCTCCTATGTTTAAGCTTTCACATCGATCAGACAGGGGGGTTACAGAGAAAAAAAAAAGATATTGTAACGAAAACAAGACATGGAGAAACAGACAGAAAGGGGGCATTACAACAGTCTCGCAACCCCTTCGGGATGAGACTAAAAATGAAATGGGATAAAACGATGCAGTTTGCTACCTTTGTGAGAACATTCCTCAAAGTTTTGACATTTCTTTTGCTTCCAGGTGTTTCCAATAACACATAACGTAACATTTACTGAAAATGGCATCACCCCTCAAGAAAAACACAGTATGTTGCCTGGTTTATAGAGACCAAAACAGCAATGCAGGTTCAATTGAGCTTGAGGATGACTCATGGAAGGCAGCCACAATCGAGAAATCAATTTGTGAGCGGAATAAAAAGTTTATACAGAATGGAAGAATCATGCAGAGGATGGGGGCAGGCCAGCCAAGCAAAAGTGGTGAGGATGTTGGACACGTTTTATTACAGTTGCCATTAAGTCCATTTGGATTTGGGTGATTATCTTGAAAATTTTAATTAAAAAATTTGTTTTTGTATAAGTGATCAAAGTTTGTGGAAAAGCGAGAGCAGAATGAAAGGGAACAAAATAGAAATGGGGAAACACCAACAACTGAGTAGAAATGAGAGTAACAGTGAGATCAAGGGGAGGGGGAGAAGGACAAGTGGATGAACAAGCTGCACACACGCTCAATGAAACATGGCATGAAGAGTTAGGGGAATGAGGGAATGAAACAGAAAAGGTACAAACCAACCGAAACTAGGTGAGGAGGAGGGGGAAGAAATTGTAATAACCTGGTAAAAGGGAGAGCTTGGCAATATGATCATTTGGGGTGGAAGAGATCATGAGTATGGATAACTTGAGGCAGTGGTGAACAACTGTCTTGAAGCCCCAGGCAGAGGACCGGGACAGAACAAACTGGGGAAGTTGGTTTCACGGGTGAGAGAAGAGAGGAACAAATGATTGGAGGTGAGCAGTGAGTCTGGATGCCCAGCCAGCAGCTGGCTTTGGAGGCCATCTCAGAAATCGATTTTCATTAACCAATCAAAAAAAGGGCAAATCTACTGATTGCCAGAAATCTGATGCATGTGGAGAAGTCTCCCAACT
Organism: Eptatretus burgeri; assembly: GCF_056783735.1. Lineage (NCBI taxonomy): Eukaryota > Metazoa > Chordata > Myxini > Myxiniformes > Myxinidae > Eptatretus > Eptatretus burgeri. The sequence goes on along the minus strand of NC_140972.1, from coordinate 33,971,209 downwards.
AATAAAATACCCCGACACACTCCCAATGAAAGATCACTTTGTGGCAAAAACATCGAGTTGTGCCCAACGTTATCAGAAGCACGCGGCAATATCAAACGCATTGACTACATCTAATTGATTGTATGTTCAGTTTTCCAACATTTTGCAACTTTAAATGCATATATATATTTGTTGTTATTTTGTAATTTATGGCATGGCGCTGATCACGAACGAGCATTTGCTTTATTACAGATCTCAAAACACAAAATGTTTTAATTATGCAAATATAATAATCTGGCTGACCGTCAAGGTTAGTTGGCTTAACAAATGCAATTTTGAGTCTTGCTATCTCTTCATTCCTGACACAGAGCAGGGAAAGATGCACAGACGGGATTAAACGGAACGTTCACATGATGGATGGATCTGTGAAAGTCTGTCAAAAAGGACAGAGTCTGGGAAAAAGTCTGTCCATCCATCCATGTCTGAATGACCTCCAAAGCTGAAGTAAGGCTGAGAGGTGTGTGAGGAGATTGGGTGGGTGGGGCGGGGGGGGGGTTGAGAGGAATATTGACCCTGTCTGCCTTACAAGAACAAGAGATATTCAATGAATGCTCACCAATGCCCTGCTTGACCCAATGGCAGTGTGCGTGTTAAGGACAACAGCTTGTCGAAACAGGCTTTATCCAATTAAAATTATTCAGCTCTTTACAGAAAACGAGCCACGAATAAAGTTGTGAAAAAAAAACTTTTCGGAAACTTTCTCATGTATATTAGCATGCACCAGCACGATTTGAATTATCAACCATCAACTGGGAATTAATCATGAAAATTAAAGGGCACAAGAAAGTAGAATAAACAATTTTTTTTAAGACATGGATGATAAATAATTGCAGAAGGGGAAGGGAAGGAATGGACCCCCACCCCTTCACACATCGCAGGCAAATTATTTTTCAGATCGACAATTTTCAGGTTTTTGCCTCCGTCAGTCTGAAGTGTCATTTTAATTTTTTATGCTTATACGGTAACTGCACTCAAGTTCATACCATGACATCCTCCTTGAGGTGTGAACGTAACACAACAGTGCTGCTTGCTCCCACTCATGAGGCCTAGACATTCAGAGTCAGGGCTAATTAAGCAGCATCTCCTTTGAAGCTTCGCTTCATCGACAGCAAAAGAGGAATCGTGTGGGCACACCTCAATGCTCAAAGACTGGCAAAGTCAGGTATAGGCTCAAAATATGCTTGGATTGCAAGATGTCCTGAAAAGCAATTTCATGGGCTGCGGCACTAATACAGCCCTTCAGCCTGCTTTGTATACAACACAACAATTGCCTACTTAACCACAGACTGCATATATCAACTTGTTCTGCGCTTGATCTCTGCCAAAAACATTCACCAAATACTGTATATAAACTCAAAATTGCACCACATTTCCATTCCTTTTGAGTTCGCCTTTCATCGTCGATTCAAGTCAAAGATTAATATCTTGAAATACACGCACAAGGAACTTGGATGCAGGGAGAGGCCAATCAGCCCATCGAGCTTGTGCCACTTCCACACCATACAAGTTCAATCCAACGGATTTCCAACTTGAATTCACTCGGGGAGAGGATGTGGGGGGGAGGAGCGGGGGCGGGGAGGTGAATTGAGGAGTGGTGATGAGAACAGTGGAGCAAGTACAGACATCACCAGGATGTTTTACAAGAAAAAAAAAAAAGAACATTAAAAAAAGATGTATAAACATAGAGGAATGAAATCTAAAATAAAAAAAACAACCAAACAAGGAAGGAAAGTCACCATATTACGATTCCACAATCCTCTTATGGATTACCATCACGACAGCTTTTTGACATTGTGATTGATGAAGAAGAATAATGAAGAAGATGAATAACAATGAAGAATGAGAACACATTACGATGCCATGTTCTGACACCAAAATGTCAAAAGATGTCCTGATGCTAAACCAGAAGAGGATTGTGGTGTCGGAACGTGGTGTCATTCTTCATTGTTATTCTTCATCTTCATCAATCACAATGCCACAACAAAAGTAAAATCTTAATGTGGTGTCATTCCAACCTTGTTTAGTTGTTTTTTTGAGATTTCATCCTGGCATGTTTTTACATTTAGAAAAAAAACTTTTATATTTCTTTTTTCTTAAAAAAAAGTTTTTTTTAATTTATATACCCGCCTGCTATGGTGCTTGATAATTAGCTTGCCTTTCACCAAGCCAAGGTGTGCTTGGGGCAAACGTGGGGATTATATGTTCGTTTTAATTATTATTACCATGTGATGCTACTATGCTAATTATTGTTGTAAATATTATTGGATTTAATTAATATATGCTTTGTTACAATGTTATCATTAATTTTCTTATCTATCTTGCAATTAGAATACCACGCTATGGTGGAAGGACGTATTAAGCTGCTTTATATATCTTAGCATAGCATGCGTTGAAAACATGGGAATTCTAACAGATTTTTTTTTGTAGTTAATGAGCCGAATCAACTCAGGAGGTCATGACAATCATTTTGGTGCATCACATTCCACATCAGAATGCTCTCGTAGAACTCAACAAAAACATGCCTCACGTGCGCGCACGGACGCACACACGCAAATGCATACACACACACACACACACACACACACATACACACACACACACACACACACACACACACACACACACACACACACACACACACACACACACACACACACACACCTCATCCATTTATAGGAGAGTCTTAAAGGGTCTGCAGGGTATTGTGGGTCTTTTATGCCTGGTGTTGGCTTAATGGTTAGGGTGGTGGGCTTGGGATCCTTGGGTCCTGAGTTCAAATCCGGCTCGGCAATTGAATTAATACCAGGTGGGGTTGACTCAGCCTGTCATCCTTCCGAGGTTGGCAAAATGAGTACTCTATGCTGGGATGATTGAGCAATTTGAGTGTCCTGCGTCGGAGTGGCGACCCATCCAGCTTTGTGCCCAACAGCCCAGGAGACTGCTTCAGCAGCACTGACACTCTGTGCAGAGAATGGTCCCAATGGATGGATGGATGGGTCGTTTGGGTCATTTGGGTCATCTGGGTCTTTTGGGTCCTCTAGGTCTTTTGGGGCTTCAAGGTCTTCAGAGGTCGAAGGGGTCTCAGCAGTCTAAAGGGTCAAAAGGTACATTCCAAGAGTGTGTAATTGATGAATAGACGTGTGTAATTAATAGACACAAAAAGTATCTCTCTCTCACACACACACACACACACACACACACACACACACACACACACACACACACACACACACACACACACACACACACACACACACACACACACACACACACACACACACACACACACCCATTAAAAGTCGACAAAATGCTTAATGTATTAATATTTTGTTATTTTGGTATGGATTAAATCAATCTATGTCTTTAAATTTGGCTTATGGTACATTCTACCGCTCCCGCCTCAATCCTGGAGTTTGGTTCTGTTCACTACGTGGATTACCACAAATGCCAAACAATATGATTGTCATTTTAAAAAACAAAATAAATTGTTCAATGCTTTATATATTTTGTTATTTTGGTATGGATTAAATCCATCCATGTTATGAAAATGTTTCAATACTTGTTTCAGTTGATTTAGGGGATGGGTTGGATATGTATCGCTTTTGGAATGGTTTTGTCCACTGTCCATTTCCCCCCCTCCCATGATCCTGGCCTGGTTTGGTGGAGTCCACATTTCCATTCCATTTCTTTTCCAAATAAAATAATTAATGTTTTATATATTTTAAAAATTTGGGTTGTGTGCACCTGCCCAGAGACAAAGTAACTTCCTCGCATTGCAATCACCATCCAGGCTTCAGCAGTTATTGAGGTAGGTTGGGTTACAGTTTTACATTGTTTTGAGAAGGGAAGAACCAGCGGAAGAAGAGGTACAAATTGGTGGTTTAGTGATCTCTCATTGTGGTACTTTAGCGATGTATTTTGGCGTCTTTTTCAGTCTTGGTGGTTCAGAAAATGCTCGAGAATAAAAGGTATGGCTTTTAAATGCTTATGACCACTCTATAGTAGTCCACCGTCGTAGTAGTCCACCACTCTATAGTAGTAGCAAATACCACCCGTCACTTCACTGATGGGAATGCTGAGAGGGGGGGGAGAAAAATGGGGGGAGAGAGAGTGTGGTGGTGGATAGAGAGAGAGGGGACAGAGGGTGAGGAGCTGGAGGGGGAAAGAGAGGAGGGAAGGGGAGCGAGAACGTTTGGGGGAACAAGGAGGGAGGTAGAGTGAAGAGGGGTGGGTGAGCGAGGAGGGAGGGAGAGTAAGCAGGCATGGGGGAAGGGAAGGCAGCGTGAGGTGAGAGGAAGGGAAGGCAGACGTGCGGTGTAGCGTCAATTACGATTCTCATCAAAAAACTTCTGCAGACAATAACAGCGAAGATGGAAACACAATAATGTCTGAAATCCATTTTCTACCGGTCATACTATAAATACCGCCCGGAGCCAAGCCGCCCAAAGATAAACACCACTCAGACACGTCCAGAGAAACTCCCATCCGCACAAACACCGCCTAGATGCGTCCAGAGACAAACACCGCACGGACGCGTCCAGAGACAAACACCGCACGGACGCGTCCAGAGACAAACATCGCCCGGACGCGTCCGGAGACAAACTCCTGCCTGGACATAAACACTGCCCGCACACTTTTGGAAAAAAACACCACCCGGACGCGTCCAGAGCCAAGCTGTCTGGAGAAAAACACCGCTCAGACACATCTGGAGACAAACGCCCCTGGACATGTCCTGAGATAACCACCGTCCAGACATAACCACTGTCCGGATATATCCAGAGACAGAGAAAGCGACAGGGAGAGACAGGGAGAGACAGGGAGAGACAGGGAGAGACAGGGAGAGACAGGGAGAGACAGGGAGAGACAGAGAGAGACAGAGAGAGACAGAGAGAGACAGAGAGAGACAGAGAGAGACAGAGAGAGACAGAGAGAGACAGAGAGAGACAGAGAGAGACAGAGAGAGACAGAGAGAGACAGAGAGAGACAGAGAGAGACAGAGAGAGACAGAGAGAGACAGAGAGAGACAGAGAGAGACAGTGAGAGACAGAGAGAGACAGAGAGTGACAGAGAGAGCCAGAGAGAGACAGAGAGAGACAGAGAGACAGAGAGACAGAGAGACAGAGAGAGAGAGAGAGAGAGAGAGAGAGAGACAGAGAGACAGAGAGACAGAGAGACAGAGAGAGAGAGAGAGAGACAGAGAGAGAGAGAGAGAGAGAGAGAGAGAGAGAGAGAGAGAGAGAGAGAGATGGGGGTATTGGAGTTAGCAGAGAGAATATGTTATGCTTTATGGATAACACCCACCCACATGGGGAAATTGGCAGATTGGAGTGAGTGTGATTATCGACCCCAGAACATACTGTATACAATCCAAAAACCTTGAGTTGCTTTCACCAAAAAACAATGTATTAACATAGACGTTTCAAGGGTATGTGCACAGACATTAATCTTTATAAACAGCTGTGTGTGATGGGTGTTGGAAAGCAACTTGTCTCAGTAATTTAGAAAACAGGTTAATACGGCAAATGGCTCGGAAATCGGGTGTTATCAAATATATTTTGCTTTGAAACTCACAAAGAGAAACATATAATCTCTGTAAAGCAAATCCCATCACCAATTGCTTTCGAAGTAGTCATGAGTACAAAGGGAAACCTGATAAAAACCCCATAAGATACGGCATGAAACTTTGCCACCACGGCACCCGTAACAGGCTTGGCATGTCCACACACCAACGGAGAGTCCCTACAGATTCAAATCTACCCATATGTACCACGTCCGAGTGCACTGTATACCTACCTCTACCTTGTAGTAACTGTCAACTCTACACCTCGATCGGGACATGAAATGTTCCACTATTATATCAACTCGGCAAGTGGCCGAAGCACTCAAGCAAGCACGTCAACGGAACGCCTGGCTTGGCAAGCAATTAACAATGCTGCCGATAAACCCATGCAATCCGGAAACGCCCAAGCAATGTCCGAATTGGACAAATGAACACATCTTTAGTGTCAGAGCTGCTGCCAAGTTCAATTCTGGAGCTGAAATTTTGCAATTCGGCTTAATTCAGATTCTCAAGGTTATGGCATGTGCAAAATGAAATAAAGCCATGAATGCTGGATTTTCCGGGCCTTTATAAATATTGCAATGTATCCAGCGATTCGTAGGTATAGTATGATGAACAAGCATTGAATAACATGAGTGAGAGTGAAAAAAAAACATTATTGTTAAGAAATCGTTACGGCCTGTTGAAAGTCAAGGCATGGACGAGAAGACCAAAAAACATGGCGGCTTCAGACTCCAGGCGAGGTAACCTAAGATACGCCTTAAGACCCCATAGAGAGAGCTGTGGCCAAAGATACACCTGATAAAGGTTATAATTAAATAAGACCATTCATTTTAATTAACCCAAACACCCAATTTTCACTCACACACTTCCTTAGAGTTCCCTTAGTATGCATGCAAAGTTTCAGGCTGATAGGTTTCATGGTTTTGGAGTTATGGAGGGACACACACACACACACACACACACACACACACACACACACACACACACACACACACACACACACACACACACACACACACACACACACACACACACACGTATATCAGTACACATTTGAATGGGCAGCAATTTTTTTCCCGTATCATCCCTCTATATGGAGTACTACCATACTCCATGATGGACATAATGTCTCACCCACTAGGGAGACTGAGACCGTTACAAGACTGGCGGAGATAAACCCCCAATATGCTGAGCAGAGACGTTAGTTTAAAATACAAAGTGACAAATGGTGACTTGGGAAAAAGTGCAGCTTTTCAAGCTGGTTACATATGCCTTCACACCCTAAAGACCCTGAAATATCCTAATACCATTTAGAGCATTAAGACCCCCCAAGACCCTTAAAGACCATTAAGACCCTTTATAACCCAAAGATCCTTAAGACTCCCAAGAACCTGTAAGAACCTGTAAGACCCCAAAAACACTTAAGACCCTGGAAACCCTTATGACCTCCAAGACCCTTTAAGACACACCAGACCCTTCGACCACAAGACCTTCTAAGACCCTCTAAGACCCTTTACAACCTGAAGACCCTTAAGACTCCTAAGACCTTTCAGACCCTTTATAACCCGAAGACCCTTAAAGACTTTTTAGATCTCTAAGACCTTTTAGACACCGAATACTCCCAAGACCCATTGAGGCCCCTAAAACCCTTTAAACCCTTTACAACCCTAAGACCCCTATGACCCTTGATAACCCTAAGACCCTTAAAGACTCTTTAGATCTCTAAGACATTTTAAACACCTAATATCCCCAAGACCCTTTACAACCCGAAGACCCTTAAAAACCCCTACAACCCTTTAGACCCTTTATAACCATAATACCCTTTAAGACACTGAAGACCCTTTAGGACCTGAAGAACCTGCAAATCCTATAGACCCCATAACAACCCTTAGACCCTTAAGACCTTCTGTCTGAGAGCCTTCTGCAGTAACACTTGAGGTTCAACGGCCATAATCAAAAGGCACCCCATTGATAAACCACCTCAGTACCAAGCTAAGATGGCACCCAATATAAATAATTAATTAATTCCCTCTGTCTTTTTTTTCAAGTTCTGCTCATCTTGGTTGGCAGCATAGAAATAGTCCCACGTGGCAAGGGGAAAACTGTGTCCATTACAACAATTTCACCCCATTATAATCAAATCGGATTTTCTGCAATTTTATTATTGCCAAACGTCAGGAATTTTTCAAACATATCAATACATGTATAAATATGTGTAGTATATGTGTGTACACAATCTGGTCAAGGTTGACACCATCCAAAACATGTAAAACACATCTGAAGCCACAATTAGAAAACATATCAACCAAACTTGTTACGCACAACATTCCATCATGTAAAACACTTGATAGGTCACATTTTGGAAATTACCAAATTGCTATTTCCATGGCAACTATTGTTCATTTGGATTTTGTAAGCATCATGCTATGCACGACAAATATTTTTAATCACCAACGATAGTTCTTCTTCCGAGCGGACCACCATTGTCTATATTCTATAAGGTAAACATGTACGTGTCACAGTCCCCATCATCACTTTACGTTGAATTCCCGTTTGTACCAAGAGACACTCCAAAAAAATTCTCCTTCGAGGTGAGACATCTATGAACCCGTCGGAGATGGGTGCCCTGCTAGTTACTCTGAAACTGTGGCCCCGGACCTGTCATTGTCCATTCTGCTGAATTATACACATATTTTGTCTATACCCTTCAGTATCTTAAACATCTTAATCAAATCCCCTCATAAAACACCTCCCTTCTGATGTGTAAAGCCCAGTCTCCTTCAGCCTCTCCTCATAGCTTTGTCTAGCTTGGCCCAGAATCAATATAGCAGCCCTACGCTGTACCCTCTCCATGGCAGCTACGACCTTCTTCAGATGTGGTGACGAAAACTGCACACAATATTCGAGATGAGGCCTCACCAGATTCCTATACAGTGCTACCACTAGCTATTTTGATTTATAATTTATCCCCCTGTGAATACAACCTAAAATTATATTACCTTTACCTATAGATGCTTGGCACTGTGCTGTCTGTTTACCCCCAGTATTAGTAGCACCCGCAGATCCTTCTCCCGTGCAACACGCTCCAAGGGTGCCCTTTGCATTATGTAATCCCTTCATTATTCTTTCTAATCCCCAGCACCTTACATTTGCTAATGTTAAACTGCATCTGCCAACCTTTTGCCCAGTCTATGAAAGTACTATTTAAAAAAAGAAAAAAATTGAAAATAATTGCTGCAACGTTGTTTGCTGACGGGATAAGTAGATAATGAAGGAGGATTGGTGGGGCAAGTTCAAACTATGTTGTGAACACAAATAAGTCTTCAATGATCCAAACAAGGGTAAATTTGCCTTTGAGAAAAAACAACATGTGATATCCCCTTCAATGAAAAGGATACGGAGTTTGTTTATGCACGATAAAAAAGGAAAAGGAGAGCGTAAAGTCATTGAAGGGCATCCAAAATATCCTATAAATGAAATGTTTTCTCTTGAGATCTGTTGTCAGCTCAAAGTCAAAAACTAAAAGAAATGGTGGAACTTTCCCATGTTCACAAGGTAAACCACACAACTTTCAGGCAAGAGATGTAGACAGCCAACATAGTAGAGTGAAATACCCCCAGGCCTATTCAACCCAAGCTCACCTCAAGTGGTCGGTCAGCAGAGTCCAATATGTCCTCCATGTGCGCATTGGCATAGCGAAGTCTTTCACTCAGTGACTCACACTTATTTCTGCCCATCAGGTTTACCAGGTGAATCTTGAGCCAGTCAAAGCCATTAGGCCCAAGTGGTTGGCCCTCAGCAAACTGTAATAGGCTACGTGTAGTGTCACTGCCAATGTGGTTGAAATGAGGTGGACAGGAGTAGCTGCGCCCACGGAAATCAATGTTGTGTGGGAACCAAAACGTGCGGTGACGTAGGGCATTGGCAATGGACAACTTGTATTCAGCATCCATGTGCAGGCTGTGCATCTCAAACAAAGTCTTGCGTGCAAGGCGCATATCATTGTTGTAAGCTGTACGATCAGCTATGCCCGTCTTCCCTGTGGGATCATACCTTCAGCAGTGGAAGAAAGAAAAGGTGTGCATGTCATGTTTTCAGTCATCTATAAGACGGAAGGAATCTTTACTATTTTTCCAACACAACATCAGCTAACCTTTCCTCAATTTTGTTTTAACCACACATTAAAATTGCTGGTAGCAAGTCAACCATCTGGGATTTAAAAAAAGGCATGTCAACTAATGACTTGCATCCACGAAACAACATGTAATTTCTGCATGGTAGAAGCTCTGGATCTCCATGGCCAATAAATATTAATGGGACAAATGTCAAAACACTGCATAAGCATAGGCGTGATGTGCTATCATGTCTACCATCACTGTTAAAAAGGTTTACATCATATGCGCCTGGTTTAAGGTGTATTTGAGCGCCTGAGAGTGTCGTTCTAATCCAATAGGATCAAACTTTGTACAGAGCATCGGTGCTGCCGAACCAGTCTCCCTGGCTGTTTGTACCTGGATGGGTTTGATTGGGCACAATCCTGGATGGGTCACCGCTCTGACGCAGGAGACTTGAATGGCTCAATCATCCCAGCAAGTTGGTACTCACTTTTCTGACATCGGAAGGATGACAGGCTGAGTCAACCCCACCTGGTATTAATTTAACAGCCAAGTGGGATTTGAACTTGGGACCCTAGGATCCCAAGCCCACCACCCTAACCATTAAGCAACACCAGGTATACAAGAGTGTCGTTGCTGATGCATTAGAGCTCAGAATTAGTAAGATGAGACATCAGTCAGCATGGTGCGATCCGGATTCCAACGCACTCGTGGTCACTGACAAGGCCTCAGTTTTGTTGGCCATATTTCAAGGCATTTATGACAAACCATGCAAATAATTAACAGGACTGCAAAATGGGATGAAAATAAATTGAATTTGCCAAGAATGTATTTTTGACAATGTGAAACGTGATCCTTGAGACGAGGACTCCATCCCAGATGTGCAAAAATGATAGTATGGGCAGTCTTTGTGCAGTTGATAACGAAGCTGAATCAACAAGAGATATAAGCAATGCGATGACAGTCAACTAGTGGAACTTCCTGGTTGAAGCCTCACTGATTGCCTGGTGTAGCATATCAGGATGGTACTTTCTTAGTATTACATTTATCTTCACCAACTTTATCTGTCGGTAACTTCAAATAATATTTTTTTAAAACATTGACAAATTAAAAAGGTTGAATCTGCTAATTGAATGAAACTTTGCAAGGATGACTGTGTAATCTGCTGTTACTGTTCCTTTGATATGTTCTGTGAACCATATCTGAAATTGCATTACTGCTTACAAGCATGTATTATGTGCATAGTTTGCAGAGCTAAATTGGCATAATGGCTGTTTCAATAAAAGCCACCATTTTGTCAAACCTTGTGAATCTGAGGAATTATGTTTCTGGAATACACAATAAATATTTCTGTAATGTCATAATCATAAAATATATATATATATATATATATATATATATATATATATATATATATATATATATATATATATATATATATATATATATATATATATATATATATATATATATATATATATATATATATATATATATATAGTCTTACAGCTGAGGAAGTGATGTGCCAAAGGGATATCAATTGAACCCACCTATCTATTGCATACCATGATCAGCGAGTGAGTGGCAAGAAAGATTATATATATATAAAAAAAAAAAATATATATATATATATATATATATATATATATATATATATATATATATATATATTGTTACGAATTTGTGCCCGCCGGCGTGCGATCAGCCGCGTAACTCCAATCGCAACCGCCTCGCCCACCGGAACGGACAATTCAGTCGTGACCCTCCTGGAACTACCGCCAGGAACCAGACACGGGTGGGGGTTTAACCTCACCACAGCCCAGTCCGCATTCTACCCGTGCGAAATAGGGTGAATCGCCGAATGTCGATATACCTAAGTACCCGCGCGTAACCTACCGAGGGGCTGCACCGCGCCGCAGGTAGGCCTGGGACACGAACCGCAAAAGCGGTCCGTTCTGTACTACAGTGATAACCGAGCGGTGTTATCGCCGACTTCGACGGATCGGATTCTCTTTACCGGGCGTTCAAAACCCACCACTCATTCAACGATGCAAGATGGCTTTTCAAAAGGGAAATAGGACACGACGAACGGGGTACATTGCACACAAGGAAATTTATTCACTATACAGCACAACACAAGAAAGGGCAGTCATGCAATATACAAGCAACAAATAGAATGCAAAAGCAATACGACCGACTATAATTATTATTTACAAGCACAGTCACTTATACAGTCGTAACTTAACAGGACACGGCGCCACAGCATGCATACAAAAACAAAAGGAAAGACCTCCCCATAGGCAGGGAGGTAGACGGGGTCCGGGTACCTTTATAACGTAGGCCTTGGCTGACCGAATGGGCCCACGAGACCGTGCAGGTTACCTGCCCCCCCTTAGTGGTCGTCGAGTCGTGACGTCCCGCTCCCCCGACAGCTAGCGTGGACGCACCTGGTTTCCAGGCCTCCCGTGTGGCCGGCGAACTCTCTCTGGCACTCCTCGTCTGGACGCGCAGGTCCACACCACACAGCCGGCAGAGCTGCGCCTTCCGTTCGCGTCCCCGATGCACGGGCCCTCTTATTTTACAGGAACAGCTGAACCACCCTTGGAGCGCTGAACCACAGGAAGCACGAGCACCGGACCACCAAAGGCAGGCGAGTGTACCACGAGCCAGAAGAAGCAGCAGGGCATGGACCACTGGGAGACAGGGGAAGAGAGTCATGAACCACAGGGAGATCTCTCAGAGAGCGCTGAGCCTCACGTACGGTCCGCCCTTTATAGCGCAGGGCTCCGCCCTTTGCTCCACCCCATTTTCGGCTCCACCTCCCTTCGAGGCGTTTCGAGAAGCCTCCCGAAAAGGGGCGTGCCCTCTCGCCCCCTCCCCGCACGTCGTGCGGGGGACGGGGGAAGTCGGTTTTGGCTCAGGTCCAAGGAATTATTCCCCCAAAAAGAAGCCCCCACCTTTTCTCACCTTTGACCCCCGGCTCGGATCGCACTTCCCACACACCAAGCGCGGGGAAAATCAGGCGGGAGAAGCCGCGCACCATCGGAGATCCTTCTTGCTTCCCTCCTCGCGTTCTCGGACGGTTTCCGACGCGGAAAGGGGGTTGTAGCGTGGTCCGTGGAGGATGGCGTTCGCAAGTAGGCGTAGTGGCGAAGATGGTGGTGGTTGTTGTAATGGTGATTGTAGCGTGGTTGGCGTTGTGGTGTAGTTGGTGGTGGCAGCTGTTGTTTGCGTGGTTCAAAATAACGATAGATAAAGAAAAACGGCTATCTCAAAGCGTCGCAGCCCGGTGAACACGAATAAAATCCCATTAAACAACGGTGGGGAAAGCTATCTGAACACTCACTTACTGGCATAGCTAATCTAAGGAACCTTTATGGTGTTCTGCGAATTTCCACAGCCGTAACACTACCCCCTCTCCTTTTTACAGACTCATCCCGAGTGGTCGAATTTTGGTGTGCCATCATGTGTAAGTTTTCCACTAGTACGATTTACCTTTGGATCCCTGAGTGCGACATTCAGTGTATTCGTGTCCCCAAAATAAATAACCTACGGGCTGAGTAACTAACTAAACAAACCCACTCATACAGACGACTTAAATAAATTGCCGGCGCTGAGGCTCACATGCCGGGGGCCAAAACACATTTACACTTTACACCTTAACCTTAACCTTATAATTGTACATTAACTACACCATGGCCCAGGATCGATGGACTCTGTGGAGAAAAACAAGTCACAACCACTGCAGGTGACAGGGCATGTGGCCGGCTGCTCATACGCAGTCCAAGGCCTCCCCTTTTGAAATGAATGCAGTTACCAAAAGCGGTGCACGGGCCGCCAGTGCAGTCCCGTGTTGCGGCTGCCAACAGGGCAGTCCTTGCGGCTTGCGCTATGATCCTGGCGCACATGGTAATGAACGGGGGGGGGGGGGGGAATGCAAAACAGAACGCGGGCTTGTGGGCATGGGGCCAAGGCAAAGGCAGGCAGGCAAGGCATGGCATGGCAAGGCCGTTGTAGCAAACAGCCAGCAGATGAAGTGACCGGCACAGGCCTTGAAGCAAAAACAGCCAGCAGACGATCCGACCGGCACAGGCCTTGCAGTAAACAGCCGGCAGACGGAGTTGGCCGGCCTCTTACCTTGTTCAAGGAGGTTGGTGGAGGGAGTGCGGTGGTGCTGGCCACTCGGAAGCCGGGCTCGGACCTACCCTACTGTCTCCCTCCCAACCTATCGCCTTTGCCTGTCTCTGTTCATACCCACTCCCTTAATTTGTCAAAAATTTCCAATTTAGCCCCTCTTATTTTTTTGTTTTATTTCATTTTTATTTTTACTTCCCACTATAAATCCGTCTCCTATCCCCTTTATTGTCTCAGTTCGGCTACCTATCCTGTCCTAGCCTACTCCCAACCCCTACGTTCCCTTCCTGGAGGGGAATAAAGGAGAGCTAGTGTCCTGTGTCGAGGCCCAATGAAGCCTCAGAATGGCCTCCTCAGATTTCAGCGATGTCTACCCAAAGTGGGTCCAGCGGCCAACAACGAGCGAAGGGATGGATGGTGCGGAGGGGTACACTTCCTATGTACCCAAACCATTAACTTTTAAACTACCCCAGGGCTTTCAACAAGTGCCTCTCGCTTAAACTATCGGTTCTAACAACCCAGATTTGTGTCGCCTGTGTTGGTGTCCTCTCAAATTTCAGGCCATGCCCGCTCCCCTCCAGTTTTCTTTCCGTGCCCTCACACGGTCTCACGGCTGGGACGTGTGGCTCCCTGAGCAGGAACTACCCTCTGCCGATTCCCCAACAATGGCACCCCCGGGCACTACACTGCCTCCGAGCCTACAGCTCCCTAAAAACTGGGGAGTGCCCTCCTCGGCTACTCCCCCTCGATGCCCACGTGGCGTGTTGGCGCCCCGGGTCCCTTTCCGAGGGTCGCCCGTGCCCAGTACACTGCCCCCGTGGCATTTGGCGCGACAGGCCCCGCATCATGCGGGTCAACCGTGCCCACTACACTATCCTGGCCCCCCATGGACCTTTGGCCTACCGCGGCTGACTAGCCCGGTGCCCGGGGTACCCACTCAGCGATACTCACCATTCGCAGCCATGCTCCCAGCCCGTCAACAAGGCTCCTGCACCCCTCCAAACGGGTTTCGAGCCTACACTCCCACCAACAGCAAAACGACCTCCATTTTGTCAATTTAAATAACCCACTAACTCACTTTACACTGACCCCGGGGTCCCTTGGGTGGGAGTCACTCCTCCCCCAATCACTCATCGCACCATGCATTCCACTCACTCAGGCCCACTGGCCTCACTCACTCATCAAGTACACTTTCCATTCCTCAACTCACACTTCACTGATTCTGCCATTCTTCTAACTGCCTTCCCTAACTACCTCATGCTCCCTCGTCGTCCCTTACACTATAGCATGTTCCTTTTAACCTACGTAGCTAAGCTACGTCCCCTCTACACACTCACAGTCTGTCCATGTCCTCAAAATCCCTTTTCCATTCTAAATCTAAACTGAATCCCTCTAACTAATCCATTCCACAGGCCCCATGAGGACTTATCCCTGCCCCATGGAGCCGGTCTAACTAAGCTAACCCTTCCCCCTAACTAGTTGTATCCTGTGCCCAGACAGGGGGGTCTTCCACCCCTTGCCCGGGAATCCTGTTCACCCGAAGCGAGGCTTTTTTTTTTAAATGCACCCGCACCAGCGCGGCAACTCGCAACCTGCGCACTTTCCCCGTGACGTCATGGCAGCTGCTCGCGCTTCACGCACCTCGTCCCTTCTTGGACGGTACCATCCGGCAGGGACTTCCCTCCTGCCGGATTCCAACCCTACGTGCAGCCATGACGTCACCCTGCACATCAAAAAACAAGCCTCGCGTTTCGAGGGGTTCCCCACACGAACACAGGTGCTCTGCCTGTCGGAGCTTCACACACACGCCCGCGTGGAAAACCCATTTCCCAGCCTCGCTTTTGTCCGTCGTGGTATCGGCAACATCCACCGCGGGCGTTTCCGGACCAGGCTTCACTCCCGCAGGTGCGCACGTGGCGGCCTCGTGCGCTGCACGGCACGAACCTCGCGCTCGCCGCTGGGTAAACCCGGCGCGGGCCCCAATCCAGCTACGGCCGCTACCCGGCCTCTGTCCCTTATCTGTCGCCATTCGACCCACGCAGTCCTGCATGTCACGACGCTCACACACCATGTCATGACTCTCGGACATGCGGTTGCGTTCTCCCGCATGCCGACCGCCATCTCCCTTACGTACCGCTCTCTTACACACACGGTTTCATCACACTCGACTTTCACTCACACAGGGGGTCTCACTCACACAATGCGTGCTGGAAAGCACGCATCTCCGCTCACTCGCAAACACACACACCTGAACAACCACACTGGGGATTTGCGCCACCACTAGGGGTCCCGGGTCTCCATACCCCACAAGCTGCACGTGCACCTGTCCACAGCACTCGCCCCCTCTAACTTGCGAAGCTCGACCGGATCCACCTGGTCGCGATCAGCTTCAAGGGAGCATAGCGTCTCCCTCCGTTCCTGAAGGAGGCTATCCAGCTGATCGCACCGGGTCGCGAAACAGTCCGCCAGCTCGCCCCCATTGTCCTCCACTACCTCAATGTGTGTGTGCTCGTCCTTAACCCCGTCTAATTCACCCTCTATCTCCCGTGTCTCTGCCAACTCAGTCACCTCATGTATATTAGTTTCTTCCTGGATCCTCGTCTCTGTTTCCTCCTTCGTTCCATTTAATTCATTCTCAATTCGGTCTATCTCCCATGTCTCTGGCAATACCTCTCTCTTCTCCAGTTTTATTTGTGTCTCCTTTATTAGGGTTGGTCCTAATTGTTCGTGCATCCGACGAGTGGTGTCGATCAAGTCCTGCACCACTAACATTACTCCTTGTGGTGACATCACACGTCCCACCTTATTGCGCTGTTCCACTTCCTGGCTCGCTTTAAGTCGTTCTTTCTCTCGGAGCTTTTTGAGTTGTTCGTTCTCTTTCCGGAGTTTTTCGAGTTGTTCGTTATCGTTCCGGAGTTTTTCCATCTCGGTGGACTCAAATTTTGCTCTCTCCTTGAGTCGATTAATTTCAAACTCATATTCTTTTTGTTTTCTACCCCACCGTCTCTCATGCTCCTCATGGTTCAATCTCATAGTTCCCTTCAATTGGTCGAGCTCCTTTTGCTGTTTCGTTCGTTGTTCTTTCTCTATCTCCTCGTACTCCAGCCTCGCCTTTTCTTTCAATTGGTCAACCTCAAATTCATGTTCTTTTTGTTTTCTATCCCACTGTCTTTCTTGTTCCTCATTCTGCAATCTCGTTATTTCCTTCAATTGATGGATTTCTCCTTCCTGCTTCATTACTTGCTCCTTCACTTTCTCCTCATGCTCCAACATATTTTTTTTCCTTTTGTCGTTCAGTTTCAAATTCATACTCTTTCAGTTTTCTATTCCACTGTCTTTCTTGTTCCTCATTCTGCAATCTGGCCTTCGCTTCCAGCTGTTCGATCTGTACAGTGTGGTTCTTTAACGTTTCATTCTCCGTTCTCGTTATTTCCTCACTCAACATCTTCAGTTCGTTTTGTAATCCGTTTCTTTGTTTTGGTGTTTCAGTAACTCAGAAAATATTTTTTTCTAATTCCTTTCTCATCTCTGCACACTCTGACCCTGCTTTGGCTTCTAACTGTTTGATTTGCTCAGTGTGGACACTCAACGTCTCATTCTCTGTTTCCGTTCTTTCCTCTTTCAATGTCCTCAGCTCGTTTTGTAATTCCCTCTCTTTGCTTTGGTATTCCAGTAACTCAAAAGTTATTTTTCCATTTTTCCTCTCTCATTTCATCCCATTTCTTGCTCATCTCCGCATACTTCAACCTTGCTTCTTCCCTTTGTTGTTTCTGATATTTATGTTCTCTTTTTACCTTCTCTTCCTTCAACCTTGCTTTTTCCTTTTGTTGTTCCTGATATTCCTGTTCTCTTTTTACCTTCTCTTCCAGGCTTTTTCTGTCCCGATTGCGTCTTCCTACCTCTTCCTTTAGTTGCTTTACTTCCAAATTGTGTTTCCGTTTTTCCTCCTCCAGCTTTGTTTTCCATTCTTCCTCCAATTGTTTCCGAAGCCTGCCCATGTCCACCTGCCTTGCCTGCCATGACCACGTGGTTTGAAGCGGTGACTGAAAGCACTCGCCTTGTGTCGCGCCGTTCGTTGCGCTAAAAACAGCCACCCGCTGGCGTGCGATCGTGCCGCCATTGTGCGACTCCGTTTGCCGGCAAAGTCCGTGCTCAGTATATGGGGTTGAGCTCCCCCGTGGATTAAAATTACAAAAGGAACCGTCCCGGGCAATGGATTCTACATTATAACACATTCCTAATACCCCCGGCACCCGTTCGTCTTGAAAAGCCATCTTATTCCGTGGAATTTAATTTAAAAGCTCAAAATTTAATGGGAATGGGGGGGGCGGGGGGTTGCTTCGCACATCCCTGGTCCGATTCCCGTAAATTTTGTTTGGAGACCGGAGAGTTTGTTTCCCGCTCGCTGACACCACTGAGACGAATTCGTGTCCGCCGGCATGCGATCAGCCGTGTAACTCCAATCGCAACCGCGTCGCCCACTGGACGGACAATTCAGTCGTGACCCTCCTGGAACTACCGCCAGGAACCAGTCACGGGTGGGGTTTTAACCTCACCACAGCCCAGTCCGCATTCTACCCACGCGAAATAGGGTGAATCGCCGAATGTCGATATACAGTACCTAAGTACCCGCGCAGGTAACCTACCGAGGGGCTGCACCGCGCCGCAGGTCGGCCTGGGACACGAACCGCTTAAGCGATCCGTTCCGTACTACAGTGATAACTGAGCGGTGTTATCGCCGACCTCGACGGATCCGATTCTCTTTACTGGGCGTTCAAAACCCACTACTCATTCAACGATGCAAGATGGCTTTTCAAAAGGGAAATAGGACACAACGAACGGGGTACATTGCACACAAGGACATTTATTCACTACACAGCACAACACAAGCAAGGGCAGTCATGCAATATACAAGCAACAAATAGAATGCAAAAGCAATACGACCAACTATAATTATTATTTACAAGCACAATCACTCATACAGTCGTTACTTAACAGGACACGGCGCCACAGCATGCATACAAAAACAAAAGGAAAGACCTCCCCATAGGCAGGGAGGTAGACGGGGTCTGGGGACCTTTATAACGTTGGCCTTGGCTGACCGAATGGGCCCACGAGACCGTACAGGTTACCTGCTCCCCCTTCGTGGTCGTCGAGTCGTGACGTCCTGCTCCCCCCGACAGCTAGCGTGGACGCGCCTGGTTTCCGGGCCTCCCGCGTGGCCGGCGAACTCTCTCCGGCACTCCTCGTCCGGACGCGCAGGTCCACACCACACAACCGGCAGAGCTGCGCCTTCCGTCTGCGTCCCCGATGCACGGGCTCTCCACCGGACCCCGACCACAGGAACAGCTGAACCACCCTAGGAGCGGTGAACCACAGGAAGCACGAGCACCAGACCACCAAAGGCAGGCGAGTGTACCACGAGCCGGAAGAAGCAGCAGGGCATGGACCACCGGGAGACAGGAGAAGAGTCATGAACCACAGAGAGATCTCTCAGAGAGCGCCGAGCCTCGCGTACGGTCCACCCTATATAACGCGGGGCTCCGCCCTTCATAGCGCGAGGCTCTGCCCTTCGCTCCACCCCCATTTTCGGCTCCACCTCCCTCCGAGGCATTTCGAGAAGCCTCCCAAAAAGGGGCGTGCCCTCTCGCCCCCTCCCCACACGCCGTGCGGGGGACGGGGGAGTCGGTTTTGGCTCAGGTCCAAAAAATTATTCCCCAAAAAAGAGGCCCCCACCTTTTCTCAACTTTGACCCCCGGCTCGGATAGCACTTCCCCCACACCAAGCGCGGGGAAAATAGGCGGGAAAATCAGGCGGGAGAAGCCGCGCACCATCGGAGATCCTTCTTGCTTCCCTCCTCGCGTTCTCGGACGGTTTCCGACGCGGAAAGGGAGTTGTAGCGTGGTCCGTGGAGGATGGCGTTCGCAAGCGGGCGTAGTGGCGAAGATGGTGGTGGTTGTTGTAATGGTGACTGTAGCGTGGTTGGCGTTGTGGCATAGTTGGTGGTGGCGGTTGTTGTTTGCGTGGTTCAAAATAATGATAGATAAAGAAAAACGGCTATCTCAAAGGATCGCAGCCTGGTGAACACGAATAAAATCCCATTAAACAACGGTGGGGAAAGCTATCTGAACATTCACTTACCGGCATAGCTAATCTAAGGAACCTTTATGGTGTTCTGCGAATTTCCACAGCCGTAACAACATATATATATATATATATATATATATATATATATATATATATATATATATATATATATGTATATATATATATATGTATATATATATATATATATATATATATATATATATATATATATATATGTATATGTATATATATATATATATATATATATATATATATATATATATATATATTTAATAATGCAGCAAGTCCCAAATGTATTTTGTTATTTCTATAAAAAGGTCAAAAATTAGAAAATAAAACTGCTTTCATTGTGAAGGAATGCTTATGATTCTAAATCAAACACAAACGTTTCGGGGTGGAATTTGCAAACTGAAGTCGAAAACAAACAGTGATCATATTCTTGTAGCTATTCCCATGTTGCATGTTATTAAGAACAGAGCCAATTAAAGTTATGTTAAGTTAGCAACTTTGGTTTTTGATATACTGATCAAATTTAGATTGGTAACAATTGTGTAAGAGGCTGCTAGAGAGATGGCAATTATTTGTCTGGTCTGGGTTAAATTCCCGACCTGATGATAAACACTGTACAGTACAGTACAGTACAGTACAGTACAGTACAGTAGAAGACATTTCCACACTTTTAAGATAATAGTGGGCCTATTGGTCCGTTGGACCAAATTTTCATTGGTCTTCACAGCCTTGTTGCATACCCACCTGCTGTACTGCTTGAGCATTAGCTTGCCTTCCACTAAGCCCAAATGTGCTTGGGGCCAATGCGGGGAATTATATGTTCGTTGTTATTTTTGCCATGTGATACTACTATTCTTATTATTGTTGTAAATATTATTTGTATTAATTAATACATGCTTTGCGACATTGTTATCATTGTTTTCGTTATTTATTTTGTAATTAGAATGCCATGCCATAGTGGAAGGACGTATTAAGCTGCTTTATATTCCTTAACATGGCATGCATTTAAAACATGGGAATTCTTTTGGACTTTTTTTCGTAGCTAATTAGCCTAATCAACTCAGGAGGTCAAGACGATCATTTTGGTGTATTACATTCCAACATCAGAACACTCCGGCAGAACACCACAAAAAAAACATGACACACACACACACACACACACACACACACACACACACACACACACACACACACACACACACACACACACACACCTCATCCATTTATAGTAGATGATGTAATGAAGAAAGCATGTCTTACTAAGTGGACAAAACACTACTGCAAAAAATAAATCGACTCCATCGGGAGAAGGCAGTTAAAATATTGAATTGTAGAACCAGTGATTTTCCGTTTCCAAAAAAACTAAATTCCGTTTCAGAAAAGAAATTGTTTCGAGCCATCTCTGGGGCTGTTTCCCAGACTCTTCCAAGGGGATGGGCCCACGCATTCCCAAAGGGATAGGCACAAGCACACCTGACCAGTTGAGTGCTTCTGCCCCTCTTCCTTGACGGAGACCCTGGACAGTATATTGCACCACCACAGTGATAGTGAAACACAGGGAATAATAAAATGATTGATATTTTTATGTTTTGTTCATTATTTTTGGCAATCTCATCTGTATTTTGATGTTTATCAAACTTTTATTTGCATTTAACTTACCAGGACAAAGCGATCATTAGATGTAGGTGTTCCAGCAATATGGATCGTTGCCATAGCATAAATATGTATTGACTAAAACATGTTCTAAACGTTGCGATCGTTATAAGCTGGGGTTCATTATAACCAGGATGTCTGAAACAGAGGTCAGACTGCATATGTAAGCATGCAATTCTTTAAATATACACTGTCGCAATTAATTACCACTGTCCAATAAATATTTACTTCCTACCAATGAACACCATTTGTAAATGACAAAAAAAAACTTAGGACACTTATAGAGTCATACCACTATAAAACATAGAAACACCAGCAAGCAATTGTGTCAGTGTCAAGATCACGTGATGTACCATCATATTTGGTCACATGACCCTCTGAGCAGGAGCGAAACTCCATCAGGCCAACTATTGTTGACAGATATACCGTAATCACTCGTGTATAATATGCAGGGCACTTTTACAGATAAAATTCTCAGGAAAATACCAGTTTGTATGTATCACCTGAACCCCAGAAATTAACTCCAGCAAAAATGAAATCGAGCTCAGGACTGGAAATTTAGTTAACTCAAAAGCATTGACTTGCGATCGATGGAGAGAGCTATTTTAGATGGTATCTCCTCTTACTGAGTCATATGTCTATCGGATTAGCACAGTAAGAGCTTGTTAGTAACTCTTAAGTGTTTAACAAGGCATTTGCTTCTGGTAATTCTCAAGCAGTCTATTGTGCTGAATTGCACATGTTAATCCCCAATCTGATTTTGCTACTATGGTGGTGTTTATTCAAATTTAGGTCAAAGTTTCAAAAAAGCAAACTAATGTATTATAACCAAACAATTTTAATTCTTCCATCAAAATAATTGTTCTTCAGAACAAAAAATATACATTCAATGTTGCATAAGATATCCCAAAATGCATTGCATTTTTAAGATGACCACACCCATTTATAAAGGTTGGTCTCGTGTCAGTGCGAGAAATCTGGAGTAATAGAGCTTTCACTTTAGTTCTTGTGGATAATGCAGCCGAGCAGGTGGAGCTCACGCAGCGCTCGAAGTGAGCTCACCGTTGGGACAAAGTGCTCTGAGTGCTGGAGAGGGACACGCTCGGTCTCAACGTTGATGTGCGGCGGTGCACGGTCCCGGATCTGAGCCAGCAGTTCCTGCTGTTCTGGGTCTACAGGTCCGTTCCTGCAGCCCATTTGCAGAGCGGTGCTTGCTCTGTGCTCCGTATTCACCATGGGCGTTCGCAGGTACTGCTCGATGTTTGTAGACACAGTGCAGGCGATCTCCTCACTGATGCCGGCACTCCGTGTGCCCTGGCTGAACGAGCTTTGAGCCCTGGCAACTCCAGGCTTGGGCACCTTTTGTTGTAATTTAAAATTCCTCTATTTCTGGATAATTTGCATTTTTATTCGATCCATTTACTTTTGTGCATAACATACATATTCCTGTAATTTTATATGATGATGATGATTATTTCCATATACTGTACGTATATATTTGTAAGTTTGTTTTGTTATTGTCAACTTGACAAATATCAGTCTGTGGACTGCCTTGTCCAGTGTTTGAAGTTCTCGATAAACCAAAATGATTGATTAATATGCATCCCAAATCTTGATCACAGGTTTCTGGGAAGAAAATACAGCTTATACACGAGTGATTACGGTATTCGTTTAAGGACATATACGGACAGTTTGTGATTTTTCTTCTCCTGAAATTGTGGCTTAGAGTTACATCAGCAAGCAATATTTCAACTTTTTAGCCCACAGAGAAAGTACGAAACATTTATACGAGTCAAGTCAGTCTTGCGAATTCATTTCTGGCAGTCTCGCATCGCCCGTTAGGGAGACAATTGGAAGTCGTTACACTTGTTGTCAGGGGCAGGATTCACACCCTACAGCAGTGACACTTTGTTACAATGGTGTTCAGGAGCAAAGACGATCCTCAGAGAAATTATTAATTAGATTTGTATGTCAGGGGAATTTTAAGTCGGGTTTAAATTGAGCTTGATCCGGCAAAAAAAATTATTTCTTCAAATTTGGCAGAGGTGTCCTGTTTAAAAAAAATATATATATATATTTTTTTTTAATAACAAACACCATGGACAAAGATCATATTCCAGACTAGGTTGGGCATTAGTTGGATGCTACAGCACCACCAGCAGGCACATGGAGTGAGCACACAGATTTTTTTTTTTGTATACCTTGTCGAGGCTCGTATGAGAGCTAACACACAACTCACAGCAAGGGGGCATGAGACAAGAGGGGCGAGAGTGAGAAGGACAAAACAGTGGGGAACAGACACATTAGGTGAACTGTGGAAGGGAGAGGGATGGGGATGGGACGGGGAACATGGCGAAGAGAAGATGGACATTACAGGGACTTTCAGGAAGGAAAGCAGGGGAATTGAAGGAAGTGGGCTTGGGTGGATTATCGGGGGAAGAAAAGATTGAGGATTTGTATGGGGGAAGATAAGAGGTGGTGGTGAACAACTGTTTTGAAAGCCTGGAGGGAAGAATGGGAAAGAATAGAGTGAGGAAGTTTATTCCAAAGGCGGGAAAAAAAGAGGAATGAAAGAGTGAAGATGAGCAGTGATTCGTGATTTTAGTAGTATTACCAGAAGGGGGTTGTTGGCGGACCTTGAGCGCCCTGTGAAAATGTGGTGGGGACAATTCGCAGAGAGAGCAGGGGGGGGGGCAAGGCTGGAGAGGAGTCGGTAGAAGACAGAAAAACCACCGACCAACCTGTGGTGATTGAGTGAGAGGCCCAAAGACTCAGCTTCATTTCGGGAGATGCCGATGATCTTAAATGCCCTGGTTTCGACAGCGTGAAGCCGAGAAAGGTGGGAGGCAGGAGCACCAGCCCAGAGGGGAGAGCAGTACTCCATCAGGCTACGGACAAAAACTTTGTAAGTGGTCAGGAGCTCAAGAGGGCCGAGGAAGGACTTTGCACGACGGAGGATTCCCAGTCGGCTACTGGCTTTTGAGGCGAGGTTGGAAATGTGACTTTCCCAGGAAAGGTCATGGCAGATAGTGAGACCCAGAAGCTTGAAAGAAAAGACTTCTTCCAGAGGATTGTTGAGAAAGTGGATGGGGGGGGGGGTTTCTAAACGGTCCTTTCGAAGAGACATAGTGAGAGTGTGAGATTTGTCTGGATTGAAAGACATGTTCCACGTGTTGGACCAGTTTGTGATTTTATTTAGATCTGCAGTGAGCGAAGAAGCTGCTGCTTGCCAGTCTGAGGGATGACAGATGATACGGCAGAGGGTGGAGTCGTCGGCAAAGAGAAATAGAGGATTTTCCAGAGAGTCGGAGAGATCATTGATGAAAACCAGAAAAAGAACAGGGCCCAGAACGCTACCTTGAGGAACTCCAGCCTGCACAGGAAGAGGGGATGAAAGAACTCCATTTAGGGTCACACGTTGACTGCGACAGGAGAGGAAGTCTGCGAGCCATGAGTGGAGATGGCCTTGAATACCATGGGAAGAGAGTTTGGTGAGTAGTGCAGGGTGCCAGACTGTGTCAAAAGCACGTGATATGTCCAGGGATACGGCTCGGATTTCCTGTCTGGCATTGAGGACCTCCATCCATTGATGGGAGAGCAGAAGCAGCATATCTAGGGTAGAGTGACCTGGTCTGAAACCAAATTGATGATTGGAAATCAAGCCATTGGAGAAGAGGAAGGATTTCATGTCTGAAGCGATGATGGATTCCACAACCTTGCTGATGATTGGGAGAAGGCTGATTGGTCTGTAGTGACAGGGATCTGTTTTTGCACCTTTTTTATGCAGGGCAGTGATGTTAGCAGATTTCCAAGCAGATAGCAGATGACCTTGGGCAAATGAGAGGGTGAATAGAACAGAGAGAGAGGGTGAGCAAGAGCAGAAGAGCAAGCTTTGAGGACACGTGGGCTGATGCCGTCTGGACCGGTTGCAGAATCTGACTCGAGGTTTGAAAGGAAGCTCTCCACCTTGTCAGGAGAAAAGGATACATAGTCCAGGGACAGTTGGGTGCGACTGGGTAAAGTGGGTAGAGAAAGTGATGGGTTTAGGACACAAGATTTAGCTGCAAACACCGAGTTTAGACATTCAGCTTTATCATGTGTGGTATCAGCAGTGCGGCCATTTGAGGTAAGGGAAGGGATGGAGGGGGAACATACACTAGAAACAGATTTGATTAAACGCCACCAGGATTTTGAGGAGGGAGAGAGGTTTGATGCAAGGGCTTCGTGAACATGTGACATACCGGTAAAAGAACCACTGAAGAGTTTTAAGAAGGGACTTTCTCTGGATTTTGTGAGCAGAGGGGAACAATGCCTTTAGAGGGAGCAGAGCAGAGGGGCGATTATGAAATGATTGAAGATTATGGAAAGTATGAGGAAACGGATGGAAAGAATTAAAGAAATGAAAGAACAAATAAGGAGGAATAAAGGAACAGATGGGAGAAATAAAAGTACGAAGGAACAGATGAAAGAGCAGACAAACAGAAGCTAGATAACAGCATGGAAGGAATGAAAGAACGGTGGAGAGAAATGGAAGAATGACAAAATAAAAAGGCAATACGAGTCGAATTGAAATGAATAGAAAAATGACTGAACTTACTCAAGGAATGACAAGGATGTGCATTTTTGGAAATAAAATTGAAGCAAATCGGAAATAAATGACTGAAATACATGTGGAAAAGGGTCAAATTATAGAATACTAGGGGGAAATAAAAGCAAAGGGTGAGCAGGTGTCAGGCGATGTTAGGGGAAACGAAGCAAGTGCACAAGAGTAATGGGGGTGGGGGGGGGACTCAACTGGAGGAAATGCAGAAGATGGAAACTGGAGAGAATTAAGTAAAGGGAGAGATGTCAGGTGTTAGGAAAGTGTGAAAAGAGCAATAAGGAAGTGATGAAGAAGATTGAGGAAGTCGAAGAAAATGTGACTGGGAAATTGCATAAGGAGGAGGAGATTGGGACCATACTCTGTGCAGAGCATTGGTGCTGCCTAAGCAGTCTCCTTGGCTATGAGACACAATCCCGGATGGGTCGCCGCTCCAACACAGGATACCAGCATGCGGGCACTCATTTTGCCGACCTCGGAAGGATGACAGGTCGAGTTAACCCCACCTAGTATTAATTCAACAGCTGAGCGTGATTTGAACTCAGGACCCTAGGATCCAAAGCCCGCCACTCTAACCATTAAGCAAAACACCAGGCATAAATTGCATAAGGAATTGCAAGAATTTAAAGCCGAGGTGAATGAGGATGTAAAAAATAAGATGTAGTCATGTGAATGAGTCACCACAGGAAACAGATGGAAAGCAGAAGATGGAAGAGAAGTGCAATTAACTTATTGAGGTGTAACCAGTTGGACGTAGATAAGGCGGAAACAAAAAAGGTTTATGGAAAGCAACTACATGATGTGAAGGAGTGTCAGAACACGGTAAGAGCACACATTGGGGCCGAAATGAGTAAAGTGCATGTGCATGAGAGATTTGAATGTGTGACACGTGGGGACATTGAAGGTGAGTGGCAAGAGCGAAAGGGTGATGCCAGAGAGAAACCAAATGTGTGGGGAATGGTACATTAGTTTGGATTGGGGATGAAATGGCTGTGCAGGGTCGATGGGCCTTGAAGGAAAAGCTGTGCTCAGTGTGAGCAACCGCTTCAGCTCAGAGGCAACAAGGAAAGACGGGCGTCTACGTGAGCAACAACAGCGTCTGCTCCATTGGCCGATGAGGAAAGGCGACGATCTGCGTGAAAAACGATGTCGACTTAGAGAGCCGAGAAGAAAACGCGGGGGCCACTATGGGCAATTTTAACGGGGCACAGCTCGCAGCAGAAGGGAATGCAGTGATGACAGGGTTGACATGGTAGGCAGATATGGGTGAGATCAAGTAGTGAGACAATGAGGATATTGGTAAAAAGGAAGTATAGACCTCACAGGGAAGTGTAGGAGTGTGTGATTGGTGACATGACATACTCGAGTGTAAATGGAGTACATGGCATGGAGGTGGTGGCCTTTCATGTGAACACTGAATGGCACAGGCCAAAGTCATGTTATCATAGGGGTTTAGTAATGCAGTTTGACATCTGTTTATACCTGATCATGTTCGGACATGGCATTTTGTGACAGCACGAGTCTGGGAAAAATGTCAAAATGTAATTATGACTGGGAGTGGTGTGGTTCATTGGTGTTAGAAATAGTGAAAGAGATAGGACAAATAAGTTAAGAAATTAGAGAAGCTGGACGTGAGGATCTGAGCTAATGATGTGCACGAGCAGCACAGTGTAGTGAGGAATTAAAAGCGTACCGAGGGACGGACACATATGGGAAACAGTTTTCCACCCCTAAAGCTGCAATGCCAAGTTAGGTTTTGTTGTTGAACAAGTACACTACTGGTCAAAAGTTTTAGAACACCCCCATTTTTCCAGTTTTTACTGAAATTTAAGCAGTTTAATGTTTCAATGTACTCTGAAATTAAAGCATAGAACAAATATACAATTGCAGATAAAAAAAGAAATCGTGGAATCGTTTTGTTGAATAAAATTTAATCTAAATTTTTGTCTCATCAAAGTAGCCACCTTTTGCAGATGTAACAGCCGAACATACTCGTGGCATTCTTTCTACAATGGAAATCAAATATTGTTCGGAAAGTTCTTCCCAACACAGCTGCAGAAGTTCCCACAAATGTGTTGCACTTGTCGGTTGCTTTGCTTTCACCCTTCTGTCCAGTTCATCCCAAAACAGCTCGATGGGGTTTAAGTCTGGAGACTGTGCTGGCCATTCCATGATTTGAAGCCTACCGTCTTGTTCTTTTCTTCTCAGGTAGTTCTGGCACAGCCTGGAGGTATGTTTTGGGTCGTTATTTTGCTGTACGATGAACCCCTGACCAACTCGGCGTAGACCAGAGGGTATTGCATGGGGCTGCAAAATGCTGTGGTCACCTTTTTGGTTCAGGGTGCCAGTCACTCTATGCAAGTCGCCGACTCTGGATTCAGAAAAAGAGCCCCAGATCATCATGCTTCCTCCTCCATGTTTGACAGTTGGTGTCGCACACTGAGGAACCATTCTTTCGTCTACTCGACGGCGTACAAAAACCCTGCGTGATGAACCGAAGATTTCAAATTTTGATTCATCGGTCCATAAGACCTTCTTCCCGGTGTATGCCCCGGTTAGAATAGGTGTACCATATCCCTGTGTGTCGTAAGAGGCGACCAGGGTTGGCGTCAGGAAGGGCATCCGGCCATAAAACATTGCCTCAAGAAAAAGCCTAACCCCTGCACAGCAGGGAAAAATGGCTGTAAAAACGGTCATATATATATATATATATATATATATATATATATATATATATATATATATATATATATATATATATATATATATATATATATATATATGGTCCATAAGACCTTCTTCCAGTCCTCAGTAGTCCACTGGCGGTGCTTCATGGCCCAGGGAAGCCTCTTTTTCTTATTTTGCCATCTTAGCAATGGCTTTCTTACTGCCACTCGTCCTGTCAAACCTGCAACTCAAAGTCTTCTCTTCACAGTTGAAAATGAGACTTCCTTACTTCGACCAGTGTTAAGCTGTGCTTGAAGCTGCTGTCCTGTGAGCCGCCTATCACGAAAGCTGTTGACTCTCAGAAACTTGTCTTCTGATTATGTTGTGGCTTTGGGTCTGCCAGACCTCTTCCTGTCAGTTTCCTCCAGTTTCCAAATGCCTTTTGATGGTGTAGGAAACTGTACTCACTGACACCTTGGCTTTTTGCAATTTCTCTAAAGGAAAGACCTACACTTTTAAGGGTTATATTAGTCTGTCAGTCTTCCTTTGTGAATTGTTTTTTTCTCGCCATTATGATAGCAATATATTACTTCCTGCAGTGCAATATTGTCCAAATAATGCTTCAGAGGGTGTAGCAACACAGTCTGTTCCAACACTGCTTTAATACAGACATTGGGTTTGTAAGTAATCACCAAAAATTAGGACACCTGTAGGAATTGTTTGCATCAACTTTCAAGGCTTAATTTACTTCCATTGCTGCAGAACAGCTGCAGTTGCTAACCCATTACTTGTTCCCTGAAAAGTAATGGGTTAGGAACTGCAGCTGTTCTGCAGCAATGGAAGTAAATTAAGCCTTTTTTAACAACTCTGAAATTTAAATTATTTTTCAGTTTTTGGGAACCTAAACTATTTTTTTAACCTCTGGCAATTTACTGCTTAGCTTTATACAATTTCAGGTTATTCACTGGACTTGAACTGCTTAAATTTCAGTAAAAACTGGAAAAATGGGGGTGTTCTAAAACTTTTGACCAGTGGTGTAGGTCAGGAGACCCGAGTGTAGGAACCACCCATTACTTATGACATCAATCTCATGGAGATATAGAGTGAGAAAGGTGAATTAAACTTAGTACTTGGTGCGCCAAACTTAGTGTACCATATCCCTAGTTCCAGAACAGATGTATCCGGCTGTGCCCACCCCCTTCTTCGCATTGATATAAGGGGGACTTAGAATTATTTATTCACTCTTGAGAAAGATCAGCGGATGCATGGTTGATTCGTGTTGCTGATCGAAACATTGTGTAATTGCTTGTTCAATTAAAGGTTGGACAACTCGAGATGAATTCATTTGATTTTGCTCCCAACCTCAAGTCTTTACTCTCAAAAAAAAAAAAAAAACACACACATATATATACACATACATACATACATATACATATATGATTACAACAATTTTGTTTGGTCAATAAATACCCATATACCCATTTATAATTGAAAATCACGTTAAAGAACAGAAATAACTCACTTGGGCAAAATGGGGCCAGCTGATGGTGGAGGTGGAACTCCTAGCTGAGTGGAACCTCCGCTGTTGAACAGAGAAATGATCACATCAAGTACTTCTTCGTTGATGTGCCAAGGACAGTTTCCTAGCTGATTGACTGTGTCGAGAATCACATGCAGCTTTGAAGGATCTTCTTCCTGGAAGGAGGTCACTGCTTTCAGCAACGAAATCAGAACTTTGGCTCCAATGCGTTAAAGTTTAATTTAAGCACTGCATGTTTGTTGCTACATTAAAAATAGGACCACGCATCCTGAAGCTCAACTGGATCAAGAGCATCAGTCGCTGTCATACAGAAACATCTCTAGTTGTGCCAGTGTTTAGTAGAATCAAGATAGTGGCTGATGATCTAAGTGCCCTAGAACAAAAAATAAACTTGCACTTTTAACAAAACAAGTCACATTTCCCAAAATTCATTGCAATTTATGGATGTAGACACATTATGTACAACAACAAAAAGAATCGAGATTTCGCTGAGGGGCCAATCATCTGCGGCACACCCATCCTGCTCCGATTCATTCACTCTCTCCTTTGCCAATATCAGAGGTCAACATTTTAACCTCAACCCTACCAAGAATATGCTGCTGTTATCTTAGCTCGATCTTCTGTTCCTCACTGAGACTCAGATTGTTGAATCCATCTCGACCACACCTCCAGTTCCATGGCAACATTCACCAGCACAGTTCCCGATACCTCCGGTACTTGTCTTCTTCACTTTGAGCTTCCAACAAACACTGATTTTCAACTTCTCTGGCTCAAAGTCTCAAAGAAAGCATAAAAACTGGCAAACTTCCCTTGAGCTGTGGACATGCTATCACTTCATTAATTCCTGAAAAAGGAGATCTTCAACTAGTTGAGAACAGGCGGCTGACCTTTCTACTTTGTGCTGATTACGTGTCCAAGTTACTCGCCAATCGCTTAAAGACTTCAATTGGACACACTATCTCCCGACCAGTAGTGTTGTATTTCCCGGTAGATCGATATTTAACAGTATTTTTTTTCTGTTCGTGATTCGATTTAAATTTGTCATTGTCAGAATGTTAACACTGACCTGATCTTTGTCGATCAACAAAAGGCTTTTGATAGTGTTAATCATTCGTATTTATTTGAAGTTTTGAAGTGGTTTGGGTTTGGTTCTTTCTCTATTTCTTGCATTAAATTGCTGTATCACAACAATTTCAGTTTAGTGGACATCAATAACAGTTTTTGTTCACCTTTTCCTATTCAGTCAGCTATTAGACAAGGTTGCCCTCTCGCTGGGTGCCTGTATTCTCATTCTATTGAACCATGGTTGATTCATTTATGCCACAAACTTTCGGGTTTTTCAGTGGTACCTCTTGTCAATCCTGTTGAGGTGCTTGCATGCGCTGATGATCTGTGTGTGATTGTCAATACTCAATTTGACATTGCTGCCCATACGAGTGCTCTCCATGAATTTAATCTGGCATCTTCTGCTCCTGTTAAGTGGAAAAAAAAGAATAGACTTGTGTCCTGGTCCTTCAGGGTTATTTGTCCCACCTCTGCTTATTGCCTTGCAGTGGAGGTATGATGGTGTTAAGCATCTACATTGGTGTATTTCTTTGGAATAAGACCATCTCTTTTATAGAACTGGGATCAGCTGGTTGATCAAATCTCTCACAACCTTAATCGTTGAAAAAGATTGCCCAGCCTCCTGTCTTCCAGAGGTAGTGTGCTGATATTTAATAACTTGGCTGCTTCCAAACTCTGGCATAGGATGGCTGTCTTACAACCCTCCCAACTCATGAATCATTAAGATAATTCTTGGGGATTTTTCTGGAATGGCATGCACCGGCTTCGAGCAGCTCTTCTAAGTGTCCCGCTAGCAAAAGGTGGTCCAGTAAAATACTGTCCTTTGGGGCTGACTACCTTGTGCCAACTTCTGTACAAGGAAGTCCTGTCTTGGCGGTCCTTGACTTCTTGCTTGTTGCAGCAAGCCGTTAAGTTTAGGTGCGGCCCCAAGTTCTTTCCACTCGACCTGCAGCGAATCGAAACCTCATTGCTGCCCTGCTTTTATCAAAGTCTCTTGAATGCCAGTCAGTATCTCCTTCCAGTAGGAAACAAGAATTCGTATACATTTTTTAATCTTATGCGTGAACCTGATTTTTTACAACAGCCTATTTCATCATGATTGCCAATGTAGGTCCCTCAATCAATCCTTCATTTAATCTGGTTTCTTTTTTGTCAGGAACTTTGTTAATTTTACTTATTCTGGATGGCAGACCAAAACGAGATTTTGGAAGTTTGAAATGTGAAGTCAGTTCGGGTAATTGGACAACTTCTACGTTCAATTGATAAAGTGTTCAATTTTTTTTTAATCTATCGTGGCCTCCATTGCATGGTGTTCAATATGCAAGTACAACACATCCTGACTTTCTCCAGAGCTCCCTCCACAAAGCCTTTACAAACATGTACATACAAAGAGTGCTCTGTATGTACACACACTCTCGTGTGCAGCTTATAGCTACTGGTTGCATCATTGGTTAAGCATAGGTCACATTTGCTCTATGGTGAGGATACGGCGGCTGTACGCCCTATGAATTGACAGAAACGCGCGGCGATCGCAGAGAAACTGAGGTGGCCTCAGGGAGGCCCTACGCCGTTTGGCTATATTTTATAGGCCGTAGGGGCGCTGTGGAATTATAGCGCGGAGTTATAACTTTTTTTCATTTCTACGTTCGCCGTAGCAATTCGACAAGTCAAGCTATGACGTAGGCTTGCGGTCTGTGTGACTACCTGCAGGCAATGCAGGGTCGACGCACGGTTCCCCTACGCCCGCCGTGCACATACGTACGGCCTCCGTGGCAGTCTGCGTTGACCGTGTGTCCACCGTGCACTACCGCTAGAGATCGGAGTATAGGTGTTTGCCTATACAGTGGTGCCCCCAGAATCCCAATTTAATTCGTTCCAGAAGGCTGTTCGGATTGCAAAAAGTTCGGATTCCAAAAATATTTTCCCAATAAGAAATAATGGAGTGAATTAATCCGTTCGTGGACCCAAAGAAAACCCACTTTCAAGACACTTTAAACTGAAATTCGCCATGTTTAAGGTAAAATAAGATGAGTAAATGACCTTCGGTGGCGGTGTATTGTATGTAAACTGGTACAATCACTAATCCAAAGGTTCACACAGGCTCGAGCTCCGGCCTGGATTCCGATCGCTCGCGCACTCTGCGAGCGCTGCCCCCAGGGCAGCTCATCAAACATGATGCCTGCAGAACCACAATCACTTTCATCAAACGCATCGGGCTGACCTAATCATGGATATTCCAAATTACAACTGGTTTTGCTGTGAAATTCAATCCTTGCCCGACAGTCCGTTACACCACGTGATCGGATTGCTTTTTTGTTATTAATTAAAACACAAGATGATTAAAAAAACAAACATCACAAATGAAGGTGAAAACACGACGTAAGGCCTAAGTCACATTTGGCTCGGTGGCTGGAGGGTCTACAAAATGTACGGCCACTAGCAATTATAAAGCGGACGCAGTATTTCCACGGTCACACAATGTAGCAGTCACATATGTTTTTTTTATTTTTCGGGTAGATGCACAGTGTGTTTATAAATTGTGGAGACCGAAAACGTGGGGGTGCCGTACGGTCTTTGATTTGGTGTCGCACGGTGACCTTAGGGCGTTCCTGCGGCGGCCATAGAATTTTCAAGGCAGACGCAAGGTGCCCGCAAGGCGACTGCAGGGGGACCGCAGGGGGGCCCTAAGTGGAACGTGCGGCCAGACTGATGGTAACGAATGGGTTAATTTTTTTTTTTTTACCAGTTCTTTTGTTTCGGCTTGTCGAATTTCTACGGCGAACGTAGAAATGAAAAAAGTTATAACTCCGCGTTATAATTCCACGGCGACCTTACGACCTGTAACATATAGCCATACGGCGTAGGGCCACCCTGAGGCCACCTCAGTTTCTCTGCGGCCGCTGCACGTTTCTGTAAATTCAGAGGGCGTACGGCCGCCGTATCCTCCCCGTAGAGCAAATGTGACTGAGGCCTAAAGTATCGATCGACACACGAGAGATGCTTTCACGAGTACTTCCACCGACGAACTGAATGAACAAAGCGTGAAGATGCGGCTTGAACAGGTGGGGGAGACACGTGAACAAACATGAACGCTACGTCGTGTTCGGTTTTTTAAAATGTATTAGGTTTTTAGGGCAAAATTTTTTTGAAAAAATTGTTCGGATTCCAATTTGTTCAAACAATGGGGCGTTCGGATTCTGGGGGCACCACGGTATATTATAGTTATAGTATATTCAGTTATATATTCTGGTATATTTTTATTTCAGTAAAAAAAAGAACTGGTATATATACCCACTCGTTACCGTCCGTCTGGCCGCACGTTCGCCTTAGGGCCCCCCTGCGGTCGCCTTGCATCTGCCTTGAAAATTCTATGGCCGCCGCAGCGACGCCCTAAGGTCACCGGGCGACATCAAATCAAAGACCGTACGGCACCCCCACGTTTTCGGTCTCCACGATTTCTAAATACGCCGTGCGGCTCCCTGAAAAATAAAAACATATGTGACTGCTACATTGTGTGACCGTGGAAATACTGCGGCTGCCGTATAATTGCTGGTGGCCGCAGATTTTGGAGACCCCACGACCGCCATGAGAAATGTGACCTTGGCCTTAGGGATGCGGTTATGCCACTGATGCCCCTATTACCAGTTCACTGGCGCTCATTTTGCTGACCTCAGAAGGATGACTGGTTGAGTCAACCCCAAATGGTGTTAATTCAGCAGCCAGCAGGGCTCAAACTCAGGACCCTAGGATCCCAAGCCAGCACCCTAACCCCAAAACCAATGCCAGGCTGCTCTGTACGTGCAATGTCTTAATGTCGTTATTTGCCTGCAGGGGTTCCATCACCTCCCGCTTGGTCCTCCATGTCTACGTTACCTGTGTCTAAATGTGCCGGAGACATACAGTGGAAGCTCGCACACTATTGCTTGCCTTCAAGCGTGTTTTTCAAAAGACTGAGCCTTGTGTCATCTGACGAATGTCCTTTTTGCTCTGCTTTTTCAAATCTTGCAAATTATTTTCCAGAAATTTAGTTTTTTGTTTTTCTTTCAATTATTTTGCATTCTATATGCCTGTATCTCACAAGAATGTCGGACCTCGAGTTGCACATTTCCTGCTTGTCGAAGCAAAACTCACAATGTGTATACATATATATATATATATATATATATATATATATATATATATATATATATATATATATATATATATATATATATATATATTACACGGAAGAGAATGATTATGGGTGTTAGTTCAGAAGAATGCAGTGTTTTGCCAGTCTTTAAAGGCTCTAAATGTGCCCGTCTTAAAATGGAATTTTACTTTTTACCGAGAGATTTCTCGAGTTAATGACTTCATTCAGAAATGGTGCAAAGTTGAAGTCTTGTCGAGGGTGCAGGGAGATGAATTATCTTTGCTGCTTTAATTGGTATGTCATGTATTCCTGTTCCTTAGTTTGTTTACCTTCATTGACTGGAATTGTTTATTACTTGTTTCTTTTATACCTTTGTAATAAAGGACTTCGAAAGTCAAAGTCAGTCATCATTCTCTCAAAGGGCAGTACAGAAAAACCCTCCCATTTCCTTTCTTAACAACCCTCTCAAAAAGGATCAGTCACTCAAACTCGTGGGTCTCACTCTCAGCCATGATCTTTCTTGAGCAAACCACATTTCAAAGTTGGACTCCAAAGCCAAACCGAATGAACATCCTCTGTCATGCAAATTCCTTCCTTGGCATACCTGAACTCTTATCCACATACAAGGCCTTCATCCGGAGCTTGATGGAATGCTGCTCTCCCCTTTGGACTGGCACCCCCTGCCTCCCACCTTGCTCAACTTGATGCCATGGAAACCTTCAACACCAATGGAATCTCCAATGATGAAGCCGAATCTATGGGCCTATCGCTTTGCCATCGACGACAGGTCGGTGGCATCTCTGCCTTTTTCCACCTCCTTTCTGGTCTTGCACCCTCTGCCCTCTCCGTGCTTTGCTCTCTACCCCCAGGTATCTGCAGGGCACACGCGATCTACCAGCAACCCCATTCTCGTAAAATCCCAAAATCCAGAATCACTGTTCCCCTCATCTTTTTCTGTTTTTCCACCTATGGAATTAACTTCCACATTCCCTTCAATCTCACTCTTCCCTCCAGATCTTCAAGACAACTGTTCACCCCCATTTTGTTTTTGTATTCATCTTCTTCAACCCCTGCATTCTCCCCTACCCTCCAACCTTACATGCACATTCCTTGTCATTAGTCTCTGTATATTTTCTATCTTGGCCCTGCTATTGGCATTTTCCTCTTCTTCTATTTCTGCTGTTTCTGTTGTTGTGTTGAGTCCTTATCCGTTCTATGTTCTCGTTCTTCCATGAGCCTTGACTCTACAGTATACCAAAAAAAACAAGGACAAATGTGTCCAAGAGCCGCGTCCTAAAGGTTTTGTCTTCACCAGAAGAAGAACAAGAAGAGGAAGAAGAAGAAGAAAAAAAACGACCAGATATTTCGTCACGTGCCGTCACGTCACGTCCGTCATGGATGATCTTCGTTCATGACGAGAAAATAGTGTATTTACGAAATTACAATATATTAAATGGAATAATCTTTAAATAGTAACTTGAACTTTTCGAAACTTAAAATCAAATGTCCCAATATATTTAAAAGTTCATGATAGACGCTCTCAAAAGGCACCCTCAATGCGAGGATGTGTACAGGTGTTTAGTATTTAAGGAGATCCGGATCCTGTATATAAAAGAGCCGAGTCCGAAAGGTTTTGGAGGAAGCGGAAGAGGAAGAGGAAGAGGAAGAGGAAGAGGAAGAGGAAGAGGAAGAGGAAGAGGAAGAGGAAGAAGAAGAAGAAGAAGAAGAAGAAGAGGAAGAGGAAGAGGAAGAGGAAGAGGAAGAGGAAGAGGAAGAGGAAGAGGAAGAGGAAGAAGAAGGCCAAGCTCTCTTAGAGCAGCGTTCGCTACGTGAGACGCTGCTATAAAGGTAAGGTGCTGGTCGGCAAAGCTTGAGTTGTAATTCATGCAACCATTTTGACAACAACTAGTGCTGGTGCAACCATTTTGACAACAACTAGTGCTGGAGGATCACCCATCACCAACCTTGCAATGATCGAGGAGATCACGTTGTTTGGTGATCCCTTCCTCCATCCGTATCAGCTGCGTGGGCACAACAATATAGCCACCGAATGTGGGACTGGTCCAGGGCACAGGTGGACAATATGTCGGCATGACAAAAGCGTCAAAGATGAGAGAGGAGTTTTGGTCACTTTCAAGTATTTGGGTGAGCATAGGATGTGGTTTGATGAAGCCAATCTGTGAAAAGAAATTACCCCATCAGTAAAAGTTAATGCTTGCACATTTTCACAAGTAAAATCTGAGTTCCTGCTTGTCTCTTCTTTTTGTCAGTGACGATTTCAAATCATCAATTAGCACACATTTTGGGAAGTATGACAACTATTATGTGTCCACCTTGAGGCACCAAAGCGAGTGCACCAGTTACCCCGAGGATGTCACGGCACCAACTACAGGTAAAGCAGGTGAGATGGAGACCACACTTTCTGGTTGCTTTCTGTCATTAAAAAAAAAAAAACATATTTATGTGACACAGTCATCTCTGCTTGCATCCACCAGGAGTTTGAACGATATAATCTGTCTCACTGACTTTTCTTTCAATGAGGTAAGGTCCAAAATACCTAACCTGTAATGACTCACCTGGAATTGGAAGCAACACCAAAACCTTATTACCAGGCCTGAATTCAATGTCATTGGAATATCTATCATGCCTAGCTTTCATTTTGTCATGTGATACTTTCAAGTTCTCTCTTGCTATCTCATGTGCCTTTGCCAACACGGTTGCCAATCTGACATCAGGCACATAATCCAGCAAATCTAACTGTGACTTCTCATTGAGCTACTGTTCCTACAAAAACTTCAATGGTCTTCACACAGTGTGTCCAAATCACTAGTTCAAAGGGACTGAATCCCATCGACTACTGAACTGACTCCCAGGCAGCAAACAACAATAAGTGTACTCCTTCATACCAATCCTCGTCACACTCAAAGCAGGAAGTTCTAATCATTGTTTTCAAAGTTTGGTGGAACCTTTCCAAAGTACCTTGTGATTCAGGATGGAAAGCACTTGACTTAACCTGTTTCACCCCCAACTGGTGCAAAACCTGTTGGAAAAGTTTTGACGCGAAATTTGATCCCTGATCAGAGTGCATGGCATTAGGTCGGCCAACAAGACTAAATAATTTAACTAATGCCTTGGCAATGTTTGGGGCCGCAATTTTTCTCAGAGGTATCGCCTCTGGGAACCTCGT
This sequence comes from Eptatretus burgeri, assembly GCF_056783735.1. Taxonomy (NCBI): domain Eukaryota; kingdom Metazoa; phylum Chordata; class Myxini; order Myxiniformes; family Myxinidae; genus Eptatretus; species Eptatretus burgeri. The sequence continues at coordinate 33,932,397 of NC_140972.1, read as the reverse complement.
CGATGCACACACAATCGTTACCATGTATCGATTACCTGCCTTAGTCTTTGGCAAGGGACCTACACAATCGATGATAACCTGACTGAAGGGTTCATCAAAAGCCAGAATGGGATTTCAGGGCACTGAAGGAATCTGCTAATTAAGTTTCCCTACCATCTGGCATGAGTGACAGGATTTATAAATTTATGACGTGATGTTGCAAAGTCCGGCCAAAGGAAATGTCTCAAAATTTTGTCACTTTTTTTTTTCACCCCAGGTGACCTGCCCATGGCACCTCATGCGCTAAACTCTATTTCTCATTCTGTTGCAGTTGTGGAACCACAATTTGAGAATGTAGCTTCCATTCATCATCTGCTGGTAATCAAGTGGTCTCAACTACCTCATTAAGACACCGTCTTTCTTAAAGTAGAAAACTGGGACTTTGGTGACATCCTCCTCCATGAGGACTCCATAAGCTAGCACTCTTAGCTCAGCATCCTTCATTTGCTCTTCTATTAGTCTCCCTCTCATGGGATTGTCTCTCTCACTTTTCTGATTGGCTCCTAGATTTGTCTTCAGGTCCGAGAATATGACCACCACGAGTTTCACGAGCATCAAAATCATCAATGACCTGGTCCACAAAAGTATCCTCTAAAGTAAACATGGGTTCCAAGTCCAAATCATTATTTACTCTTCTCTCTTCAGAGTGCTTCCTAAACTTGGGACGAGTCACGACACATGACGGAAAAAGATCAGGAATCTCCTGCTCTAGCTGCTTCGTGTTGCACTCAGCATTTGGTTCTTCCACAATCTGCGGGTTAAACGAGACTCTACCACCGGCTAAGTCATTTCCGATGATAAAATAAACCCCTTCAAGAGTTAGTCTGTAAGCCTACTGCAACAGGTCTGGACACCAACTCGGACTTTAGATTAACAACCTGATGAGGTGCATTAACAAAGCCAACAACACCTTGCAAACAGCAAACTGGCACCAGTCGCCATTTCCTCAGATAGTGGCAAGATGCCCTCCAGCATCAAACACTGAGATGCATCCGTGTTTCTCAATATTTTAACAGGTTGCTGATTGTCAGCGTGACCGACAGCGGACATGAAACCCTCTGTAATGAAAGGTTTATATCCCTCATTAATAACGTCTAAACCTGATGTTGCCTCCTGTAAACGAAATAAATGAACCTCCTCCTTTCCCCCAAAGCACTCCGAATGGGGCCCCTATTATGTCTGCCAAATTTGGTGGTCCTACAATGTTCTGTTCTCAAGATATACAAAATAAAGGAACATATGGACAGATAGAAATAAAATAATGGTGAGACGATAAAGGGCAGCTTTGTGTGATGCAAGACTGGTTAGCAAACACACCGCACGTGGACCAATTAATATGGGTGGAGAGAGTGGCAAGAAAACACAATAAGCTGGAAAGGAAGGGGTGGGCTTTGGAAGGGTTAATGAGGGTAGAAAAATATCATGAGTGGGGATGGGGGATGATATGAGGGTTTGTGAGCAATCCAGGAATGAAACAGAAAGGAAGAGTGAAAGAGGAAACAGTATGGGAGAAATATATTTGGAAATTAGAGTAAAGGAAGATGAAACATCTCAAATTGCGATTTCAATTTTTTAAATGTCAGAGATGACAGTACGAGGGTTCACCATTGTTTCCGGAAGATAAAGGTTAAACCTTTCCAGGTCAGTTAATAATTCTCTGAGTTGAGGGGGGAGGGGGGGGTCCTGTGTCAAGGTTTTGGTGACTGTGTCAAGGAGTCGACAAGTACAAAGATAAAAACCCTGCCATACAGCATCACGGTGACATGATCAGAAGGAAAGGGGGTTTCACAAGTTGGCAATTTCAGGTTTTACACAACTATACAATTACAACAAAAGTACACAACATTGAAAATCTATGCAAGAGCAACAGTTTTGTCTTATTAAACAGCTAAAAATAGCTTGTTCAATTGAGGTGGAAGCACTGAAAAGGACGCAGAGCTGAAGATCCTGATATAAATGTCTCCTTTGTCTGTGAAATGACTCCACACGCGCAGCACCAACCTTTCGTTTGGACTGATAGTTGTACGTGTGATAGACAGCTGGAATTAACCTCTGCTGGAGTGGATTCTTTGCGTTCTTCGGAATATTCATGCCAGACACCATAATGTTTGCAAGGAAAGTCCCCAACTGCATCGTTGTAGCGTCTGACCAATTCACATCCTGATGACCGTATGCATACCAGTGCAACAAATCCCTTTCCAGTTCCTGCCAGTATTCGCGCGGAAACTTATTATGTACCTACGGCAGAGATGGAACATATGGAAATGTTTTGAACAAATGGGAAAAGAGTCAAGGATCAAAACATGCACAAGTAAAGAAAAGTATAATAGTAGGAACAAAAACTGTTGATGTACCTCCCCTTCCCCCAACCTCCCCACCCCCACCCCTCCCCCAACTTTTTCCATATTGAGTGTCAACATATAAAAACAATCATCATCAATTTAAAATAGAAAATTTAAACACAATCTGAAAACACTACAAGGACAAGTGATATGATGCAATGACTCACCTTGCCATCAGATGCAAGCAACTCCACATAATGATCGTAAACCTTGGTGACCAACGCAGTAATGCCTAACTTCTGCTTGCGTTTGATGCAGAACCTACTTTGCACCTTCCTGCCCAAGTCTTTGGCAAAGACTATCATTGCTTCTCCGTTTGGTGGAAGCGTTGTCATGACCTGAGCAATGTGAGCAAAACAGCAGAGTAAAAATTATGGCGTGAAATAATAAACTTCAAACCCGAGCTTGCTTTAAAAACCGATATCAAGGTGATATGATGGAGCAGAAAAGATTTCGGGAAAGAAACTAAAAAAGAAAATGCCAAAATTGCTCGATTCACCAAGCATACAGTCTACAATACCTTCAGAAATAATATATTGAACAAAAGTGGAACTCCTCCAAAAGTCTGGTTCAAAACAACGAGAGATACAAGGGAGATATAGAACTATAGATACACCCACAAGGCCTTCTCTGGGCCGGCACCCCTGCCTTGCACCTTGCTCATCCCAATGCCATGGAGACCAAGGCCTTCAAGATCATTGGAATCCACCACGATGAAGTTGATTCAATGGGCCTATCACTTTCGAGCGCAGACAGCTCGGTGGTCTCCATGTCTTCTATCGCCTCCTTTTTGGTCTCACACCCTCTGCTTATTCTGTGCTTTGTCCCCCCCCCCCACCAGGTTTCTGGAGGGTGCATATGGTCCACCATCAACTTGACCCCTTTTTTTTCAGCCACCCCCCCCCCATTTGTTCCTCTTTTTTCCTGCCTGTAGAACCAACTTCCACACCCCTCCCCCACCCCCTTCCCCTTCTCCAATCCCACCTCATTCCCATTTTTCAGTTTTTTCCTTCTTGAGAGTTTGCTTCTGTAATCAGCTTGACCACCTGATGCATCCATCCGATGCAACAGAAAGAAACTGATGCAACAAAAATTGTTCACGGCACTAAAAAAAACATGGAAATAAAAATTAATATATTGAGGTCTGGGGGGGGGTCGACGGAGGGAGTTTATGGGGGGGTTGCCCCCCCCCAGAAAAATCGGTATTTGATTATTTTTTCTCCGAAACCGCACACAATTCCGATACTTAACCATCGTCTTCATCACCCATGATGTACTAAGGTTTATTCACGTCATTAAAAAATTGGGGTCCAAGGGATTCAACGTTGGGGTTGCCACCCGGAATATGTATTGGTTCGCGGGCGCCAGCATTGACCACTATTTTCGTTGTGTCTATGTGTCTGTCTGTCTGTTGGGTGGTCGCGAGACTACCCTTACTCTCAGGTTTTCCGTCTGTCTGTTTGTTTGTATGTATTTATTGGACAGCTCTGGAGGCCAGAGGAGTCAACCGATTTTGATGAAACTTGACTGGTAGGTTCATACCAGGATCTAGTTGTATGCTTTTGAGCACCATTGCTATGGACGGCACCGTTGCCTAGCAACGGGACTTTGAAATTTTTTGAAAAATCAGAATTTTTTTTTTAGAAAATCAAAAATCGGCTTCCACGCTTTTATGTGCACTATAATCAACCTCTTTGTCAAAAAGTTTCAGTCCAATCCGTCAAAAACTATGACTAGTACGCAATTATATAGCGACCACCCTTGTCGCCCACCAGCTTGTCTGTCTGTCTGTTTGTGACTCTCTCCAGTGCACAGCTACGTGACGTTTGATGCGATCTTGATGAAACTTGGACACAATCTAGATATCATGGTCTAGTTGTGTCTTTTTGTATGAGGGGCCTCCTATGACCCTTGTGGGCGGAGCCACGCCCACTTGAACTTTTTATTTATTTTTATTCTCGATTTTTTTTCTCGCAATTTCATTTCCCAGAAGCTGTGCATAATGTCCATAAGTACAACATGTAAAAAAATATACGATTTGATTTGGTCAATTTTGACAGAAGAGATAGGTTTTTATGGTAGGGCTTCCTCAAAAGCTTCCACTAACTCAATTGTAACTATCGTGGCATTGTTCAATAATGCCCGCGAACCATCGTCGCCTCCCGGCTTGTTTGCTTTCTTTCTTCTCAGAAGCGACATACATAATTCCGATGAAACTTGACCACTGCCTTCATCACCCGTGATGTACCAAAGTTTGTTCATGACATTAAAAAACTGGGTCTCAGGGATTCTATGTGGGGGTTGCACCCCAAAATATGTATTTGCTTTCTTTTCTGAAACCACACACACAATTTCGATTAAACTTGACCACAACCTTTATCACCCGTGATGTACCATGGTTTGTTCATGGCATTAAAAAACATATCCAGAGGTATTTACTTTCCTCTCCATCATACATGTCATGGGTCATCCATGCCTACCTGGGCAATTCCGCAGTTAGAGGGACATGACCCTAAAATTTCAATTTGTTTTTTTCCTTGATTTTTGTGTGTGATTTACGAAAGGACACATTGATGATTCAGGAAAAAAATATTTTACAGGGTATATTGATAGTTTTAGGTGGTGAATTCACCAATTTTGAACAAGAATTGTTCCAGATAAATTTTATCAGCAAAATCTCCATAATGGCAAAGAAGATATCTAGTCAAATTAATTGCCATTTTCTTATCAAAAATATTGAATTCATAGAGGCAGTGTAGTGCTTTCATGGATATATTAAGTAAAATCAACCTACATGTCTTCAAAATGCAAACATGTGTGCATTTCCCAACCCCTAGAAAGTCATGTAACGTTACTAACCGAAAAGTGAAATTATTTACCTCCAGAGTGTATAAAGTGTCTATGAATGATAATATTTCAATTTTTCCTGCTGTGTCCAATGACTAATTGAAATATATAAATAAGTATTACTTGTCATGATAGAAGTTAGAAATAACAGCAATCAAAATGTGTAACGTTACTAACCATGTAACGTTACTAACCAGCCTTTGTGTATTGTAACGTTACTAACCATGAAATAAGTGAATAAGACTCGAATAGACAGGTCCTGGTCAAGACAAAAGTGACAGTAAGACAACAGAGGGCAGTATGAAGACAGTGGGGGGGGGAGGGGTAAATTTTGGAAACATGTGGCTGATGCATGCTTTATGTTGCAGTGACCAGTGCACAGTACATACTCTTCAATACATGGTGCACAGTGGTGGTGTGGGACAAGGTGAGAACACGTAAACATACTGTAACTGATGCAAAGAATTTTGCAGAAGCTGCAAGTACCATGAAGAATGTGTCTGTTCGTGAGATTACTTCCAGTGAGATCGCAAAGAGGAACGAGAAGCTGAACCTTGATGTCATCTTCAGTGAAGCCAAGGCCATTACTGGCATAGCAAAGATGCACTTCTTCAAAGTGGTAAATGACGAGGTGGTAGCCTATGTCCTGAGCAGAGACAAGCACGATGAGGCAACCCAGAGCAGCAGTGAGACCATTGCAGCAGTGGGAGACTGGTTCATAGTTGAGTACGATGGAAAACAATTTCCAGGAGAAGTTCTTGCTGTACGAGATGGAGAGTTCCAGGTGTCAGTAATGGCACATGTCGGGAAGTACTGGAAATGGCCTTCAACTAGGGATGCTATTTTCTACATGAGACACCAGATGATTTCCCCGTTGGATGCACCAGAAGTAGTGAACAATCGAGGCCATTTCAAATTTTCTGTCCCAATTTGAAATTATTGTACGGTGGTTTGTCAGGTGTAATTACATTTCAGGTACAGCGAACAGACTTTTGTTTTCACGTCAATGCAGAGATACGTTCAAAGTGGACTAAAGAAAAAAAAACATATCACATATCTCTAGACTTGAATAAACATGAATTCAAATACTATGATGTAAACTACTGTCACAATATCAAATGTTGCATTATGGCCATACACTGTACATACTACATACCGGTACATTAGTTTTTGCTCTTTGGTTTCTTTCCCCTATATGAAAGGTACTCTTGAATGAGGAACACATACAATATGTACTGTTTTGTTCAACTTGTGAATTCCAGTGAATCACGATGAACTGTGATCAGCATAGTTATGGATCTGTGGATATCACTTGACCCAGTCTTTAAAGTGGTACTCTTTTGTTGTTTGTAATTTATTGTAACTTTTTCTTGTCTTTTTTAACACATATGTAATTTGTACCATTGTACAAGTACAATGACACTATACTGCTTGAGTTTGGTGATTGAAATAAGAGTTTCATGTCTTATCTGATGTTTTTTTAGCTTATTTCACATTCTCTTGAGGAAAAATGTAATGATTTGAGATTAAACATAATTCTGTGAGTCATTGTAATCACTGGACAAAGTGTAACGTTACTAACCGTAACGTTACTAACCATGATTTTTGTTCCTAATTTTCAAACAAAGCTGGAATGAGAAAGGATATTTAGGGTAGCTATTGCCCTTAAAGCTAGAAATGAAAAAATAGAGTTGATATGTTTCAAGCTATACCAATTTTAGCAAACTTTTCATTCAAAGATGCTCATCAATTTTTCATGTCCTTTTTTTGTAACGTTACTAAACGGCATTAAAAGCAGTTCTTTCTTCTAGAATGTTTCATGAAATGATTTCATTCTTTGCTCTGTTCTACGTCTAGACTAGGTTGATCTCTGGTGACATTAATGAGACTTTACATCCACAGATAGAGAAAGGACTCTTATCTAAATAATGAGAATGTCCCTAAAATGTAACGTTACTAACTGTGGAATTGCCCACCTGTTGTTCCCTGGTTAGCTTATCCAGCCACTACCAGGTGAGTGCTCAGGGGTATTGACCCAATGTTGTAATTTATCGTATTGTCTCAGTAAAAACGTTATCAACGAGTGTCTTAGAAACTAACAATTATTGAGAAGAGTCTCAGGGGTCATCTCTCAGAAATTGATGATTTATTTAATTTCTTTTGGTAGAAGGGCCAGAACCAACATTTTCATACTACTGCCATTTCACACTTTTTGGTTCATTGTTAATGAAATTTGGGTTAAACTGTTCTGGGAATGGAAATGCTACCTATAAAAAGGTAGTGGCGGCCAAAGTTCCAAACTGAGCAGAATAAATGAGTACAGGTACTGTATATATTGGGAAAAAAACACCCATAGTTGCAAAACCCCTCACAAATTCTCCATAAAATGCAATAAAGGTAAAAAAATGTAAGTCATACAAAAAACACATAGCAGCAACCTTGCCTCTTCAATACACACCATAATCATGATGTCAATGTAATCTTCCTCTGGCAGGAGCTGCAAGAAGGGATAGATCGAAGTGCCAAAATGGTTGGCTCGTCTCGGATTGATCTTACTCTTGGCGTCACGAAAAGCCAGTAGTAATTCTTTTCGCCAGTGAGACCTCAGATGCTCTATTCGCCCTTTACGCTGGTAAATTGCGCAGGGTGGAGGGGTGGGGGATAGGACATGCAATAAGTACCTGCTTCAATAAACGAATTCATCTTGTTTGAATATAAATCTGCTAAATGAAGAACCAAAAGCACTGGTGTACATGCTATTGACATACTTTCTATCCCTGCCGGTGTTGTTGCGGAGAGTGTTGGTATTACAACTAACATTTTTATAATCAAGTACACCTCATTCATCGCAGTGAAACAAACACATAAAGCGCTTTGAAAGTCTTTCATGAAATAAGTGAATTGATGACAGAAGAGCGAGAGGATGGTCATGAGTTTGATGCACAAATATGGATGGTAATATAAAAAACATAGGGGACAGACGAATGAAAAAGAGGGTTCAGCAGGATGAGAGGAGGCATAAGTGAGGCAAGGGGAAAATTCTTCCTCTTCTCCTCCTCTTCCCTTATAAGGGGTGAGGTCCAATGGCACCATGCTTCTGCCCTGCTTTGACCATGATACTCCCACCTTATCATGAAAAAAAATGGAAAAAATTTTCAAGTTAAATGATAAGTGACAGATGATTAAGGTTCAATACAATAAATAGACAATAAAGTGATCGATAACATGGTAATCTCAGGAGGTTTCAAACGAATGATGAATTATTCGGGCCTAAACTAGGCACGGGGAACATCAAGCGTTTGGGCCGGATCTGGCCCACGAGACGTTTTGATGGAGTGACATGTGTCCGTGTGGTGATATTTGGTTCAGTATTTTACATGGCTGTTACGTTGGAAGGGCCGGCTGTATTAGGACTGGACGTATGCGGACTTGCCTCTGAGCTGTCTAGCCTGGGTTCAAATCTCGAATCGGCTATAAACTGCCATCCTGGTATGTTGCGTGCAAGTCTATCAATATGGATGTAGAGTACATGGGTGGACATTGAGCTGGGTGTCCAGTTTCCTAGCACTAGTTGGTGTATGTTAAAGACACAATGGTGTCCTTCGCGAAGGGAAGGAAAACGGCAAAGGAAAGTTTGTGAATTATTAATTAAATAATGGGTTTCATCAAATCTAATAACCCAGTGATTCCCTGTGACATGGTCAATGTAAAATCATATCCGGCATGATGTGATGCAGCACTCAATTTGAGGTAGCAATTATGAGATAATTAATTGATATTTCCCCTTTGTTGAAGTCGGATTAGATAGTTGGTTGAACAGTATTTCTGTACCACTTCCGTGTGGGCTAATATTTATTGTATTTGTTGGATATCGTAGTGGGCCAGTTGGTCCATTGGACCAAATTTTCATTAGTCTTCACGCCCCTTGTGGCCTACCTGCTTGCCGTACTGCTTGAGCATTAGCTTGCCTTTTACCAAGCCCAGATGGGTTTGAGCCAGGGTGGGGGAGGGATAATACGCTCGTTATTATTATTGCCAAATGATACGACTGTACTCTTATTGTTGTTGATATTATTGGAGTTTATTAATAATTAATTTGAGAAATCCCACCGTTTCTCCTCCTCCGGTTGGTACAACCGTAGCAAGCGCAGCTTTCCGGCATCTTTCAAGTATTTCAGATGAAATCTTTCCCAGACCGATGATGGCGGACGAGCTTTCCAATTTGGCCGTGATTTAATCTAACTGCGTCCTCTAGTGGTTGAGATGTAACTCTACGGGTCTATCGTTTAAACTAGAGGTGGGGAACTTTCCTCGTCTAAGGGCCGTAACAGCTATTTTAAAACTTGGTGTAGGCCAGATATATTCTTGGTGATTTGTTAGTAATTTAGACAGTACACATATATGTAGATAAGTAATGTAACTAATCATTCTGACTTGAAAAGCATGGCATTCAGTCAACTTTATGCTTCTTAATGCTCGCCGTTCTCTCAAAGACGGTTAATGATGTATTTAAAATCACTTATTTCACCGCTTTTTCTCTCAAACTGTGCAAACATTTTTGTTGATGGCAATGCTAAGACAAAATAATTCATATTTGTGCTCACTTTTAGCTCGAACTAGAAGATTGTACACTGTAAACAATATGTACTAAGATACAGAGCAAGTGTGTGGTTACCAAGCTAGTCCTTCCTGTTCACTTCCTGCCAAGATTGATGCTCGTAGCTGGGAATATGGTGATACACAACTTCTGAGGATTAAATATGTTATAACATAATAACTTATTAAATTTTTTAATATTCCTACATAATTTTTATTAACCTCCGCCATCGAAGATGGACGGAGGTTACTGTTTTCACCCCTTTCTGTTTGTTTGTTTGTTTGTTTGTGAACAGTATTACGGAAAAACTCCTCGACGGATTTCGACGAAACTTGGTGGGGGGTTAGGTATGGTCCAAGGATCATGCCATTAAATTTTTGACTTGGTTTGTATGGTTGGGAGGTTTGATTTACATTGCAGGATGCCCCAACGTTGTCATGGTTGCTGACCCCCCCCCACCCCCAAAAAAAATTGTTAGAGAAATTTTTTTTTGGTTTTTGCATTTCTACATGTTTTAAGTGATTTCCAACCCCCCACAAAAATTTTTTTTTACCCCCCCCCAAAAAGATTTTTTTTTTGTATTTCTACATGTTTTAAGTGATTTCCAACTCCCCCCCAAAAAAATTTAGAGAATTTTTTTTTGCATTGTCACGTTTTAAGTGATTTCCAACCCCCCACAAATTTTTTTTACCCCCCAAAAAAGATTTTTTTTTTGCATTTCTACATGTTTTAAGTGATTTCCAACTCCCCCAAAAAAAATTTAGAGAATTTTTTTTTGCATTTTCACATGTTTTAAGTGATTTCCAACCCCCACAAAAAATTGTTACCCCCCCAATTTTTTTTGCATTTCTACATATTTTAAGTGATTTCCAATCCCCCCCCCCCAAAAAAAATTGTTTGAGAAAATTTTTTTTTTTTTTGCATTTTTACATGTTTTAAGTGATTTCCAACCCCCCCCCCCCAAAATAATTGTTACCCCCCAAAAGGGGAATTTTTTTTGCATTTCTACATGTTTTAAGTGATTTCCAACCCCCCCCCCACCAAAAAATTGTTAGAGAAAAAAAAATTGCAACTTTTTTTTCAACAAAATTTCGATTTTTTTTTTTTGCATTTTTACATGTTTTAAGTGATTTCCAACCCCCCCTCCCCCCAAAAAAAATGGAGAGAAGAACTATAACTCTGTCAGCACTGTTGACATCATATTTAATGAATAAGATATAAGGTTCACTTGAGTGACTCAGCAGTATTGGCGGCGGAGGTTTTGCACTCTCCCGAGTGCTCCCCCTCTAGTTCATTATATTTTCCTCCTCGTGCCATTATGTGCACAGGGCTGCCGAGGCAGTTTCATTGGCTAGGCCCTTGGGGAGGCTACAACCTGGACGGGTCGCCAATCTGACACTTCTTCTTCTTTCGGCTGCTCCCGTTAGGGGTCGCCACAGCAGATCATCCGTATGATCCGCATGGTGATTTGGCACATGTTTTACGCCGGATGCCCTTCCTGACGCAACCCTGGTCGCTTCTTACGACACACAGGGATATGGTACACCTATTTTAACCGGGGTATACACTGGTCCAGAAAACTGGTACTCATTTCGCCGATCTCGGAAGGATGACAGGCTGAGTCAACCCCCTGGTGTATTAATCCAGTGGCCCAACGGGGCTTGAACTCAGGACCTTTTGGATCCCAAGCCACTACCCTAACCACTGCGCCAACACCAGGCTGGGTCGCCAATCCGACACAGGATACTTAAATAAAAGTGCAGGAATTTGTAATTTATTCATCTTTCCTTTGCCGTTTTCCTTCATTCCTGTGACTGCGTGCGAAAGATACTGGACCTTGAACAGAGAATGTAAATACATGTAATAATGAAAAAGACAGGGAGACCGAGTTAGTAATGTAGAACTAGTGGATTAGAGCAAAGTCTTTCCACAGAGTTTTCTCGAGAAAACGCATCAAGGCACATCCGGGTTCTCTGAGCTCGGTTGCTCGGAATGGTGATGGCAGACGAGCTTTCTAATGGGGCCATCTGATTTGTACGTGCTGAATGGGGAGCACGCAGTCTTGTTGGTGAATGTAAGTCTATGGATAGACCCCACATTGGACTCAAACAGAAATTACATGTTTGCTTAAAATTCCATTATAATGTGCATAGTAGATGAAGCCATAATAAGAAAAAGACTGCAAATGTACAATTTCATTTGGAGGGTTATCAGCAAGGTGCCAAGCTCATCGGAATGCCTGTATCATGTGTCAGGCAAAAGGTCATTAACAGTCAACTAGAGAAAGTCAGCAAAGTGTGGAAATATTTTCATTAAAAACTGTTCCGTCATGTGCAAATCTACAACAAGAGCCACTGAATTAACACCAGGTGGGGTCGACTCAGCATGTCATCCTTCCGAGGTTGGCGAAATGAGTACCAGTGTACTTGTAAAGAGGCACAGCATCGGCGGCACAGCCGCACCTCCAAGAATTAATAGCTACCCGGCAGCCAAAGCTGCCATATGCAAGAAGAAGACGAAGAAGAAGCAAATGGAAGATACATTTTTCAAGTTTCAATTTGAAATGAAAAATCAAAACAAAGAAAACAAACAAACACCAAAAATCCACTTGCTGAATAATTTTTGGAATGCATTGATGATGCAGCTTTACAGATTTCAGCCCAATGAAAAAGCAGAGCAACTTTCATTGCGCAGCCAATTGCTCAAAACAGGATTGATTTCAGAGAGCTGCTTGTACGAACAAAGTTTCATAAACAAATCGAGTGAAAGACCAAATACTGCATTGGAGTTATCAGAAGGAATTTGAATAAACAACAAGAAAAGATACTGTAGAGCCATCAGGAGCAACCGGGATAGCATTTGGGTTTCAGCTGCTCCTCCGCTACCCTCAAACCCATCCAGCAACAGACAAGTGAACCTTATTCAATTTTTTTTTATTTTAAAGAATTAACTTGTCCCTATACAGATAAAGAAAGAGAGAAATCAAGAGAAAAAAAAAAGAGAAAAATAAACAAAAAGAAAAAGAAAAGCAAGAATTAGGATGAATATAAATAAAGAAAATGTGAAAAAGTAAAAAGAAAGGAAAGGACCAAAGAACAAAGATGTCGTGAAGAACCCGGATAGATAGATTTCAGCAGTTACTCCCAAGGCTGAAACGCATCAACAGGTACAAGCTATCAGTGGTCTGTCAGCAGAGTAGCACAATCCACACAGCATCAGGATATGATACAAACATAATCAAATGAAAGACCAAATACTATGTTGGATTCATCAGAAGGAACCCGAATAAGGAAAGAGCAAAGCTCGAGTCACCAGGAGGAACCTGGATAGGATTTGGGTTTCAGCCGCTACTCTACCCTCGAAGTCAGTGCCACCTTCAACAGAACAAAACACGATCCTATTGCAAAAACCAAGCAATTTCCATGAGCAGCTGTTATTACTTTCGCAAAAGTAATCCAAAGAAAACCGAAATGTGGTGGCAATTACTGCATATCCGACCCCCTCAATGCAAATGAGGACATGCAAATTTCTGACTCACCTGTGATGCAGTGTCGGGATTGACAGACCTTGATACCTTCACAGACTCCACAGTTACAAAGCCGGCCTCCTCCATTGCCAACTGTTTCTTGAACATTTGCCGCAGCTCATTTGCAGTGAAAGGCAGCCGAGGAAAAGAGGGTATTTCTTTCTTGAGCTATCATCAAAAGCAAAAGTTAAGCACAGAAAGAGAGATTTACTTCTGATGCACAAACCATATGATTGTCATTCTCCATGCACCGTACGTATGGATCATTCATGAAGTTCTGTTACAAAGGCATGAGTGTGTTCTTCAGTAAACTACCATCACATCGTCATGAATATAGTGTATCGTACTGGCTTCTGAAACAACAGTGTTAGTGCTTTGGGGTGGCAGGTTATGCTGTAAGAGTACTCCAAGAGTAAGGCAACCGGTACTCACATCATGTCGTCAACATTCCAAACTGCCATTTTAATGAGATCTTTAGACTCCATTGTGAGTACCATTACTCAAATATGAAGTCAATGATGGGTAAATGCAAAGGTACACTTGTGACATGTAATACAGTAGCACATTTGGAATTGTCTGCAGTGTGCTCACAAAAGGTTTCAGCTCGGAGAAGATTGAGAGGATTCAAAAACTGTTTTTTTCTGATATAAATAAAACACAAGAATATTTTTGCACTCTATGGTGCAGCAGTTGTTATGGTGCAAAAAGGCTCATGATGAGAGGATTTGCCGATATTTATCCCCAACATGTTGAGATTTCATTGCTCTATGTACCGTATCTCACCTGGTCGTAACATTCTGCAATGAGTGGTAGGCTGTAATGGCCATTGCGGTGTTGATATTGCCATGAAAAATCGGGCCGCACTCTGCGCACAGTGTGCAGTCCCAACTCCCTTTCCTCGGGCAAGAATGGGTAGTGGTCAAACATGTACTGTAATGTAAAGCCATTCTGCTCCATATCTTGCAAGAACCTGGGAAAGTCATAAAGTATAAAATATGGAATCAAATACCTTCTTGCTGACCTTTTAAAACCAATTTTGACAACAAATTAAACACAATGTACAAGTAAATACTGTCGGACCCCACTATTTGCTGGGGATAAGTTTCTGGAAAATGCGGCAAATGTCGAGGCATTGTTTCAATGGCAAAAAGGGGAATAGGCTCCTGGCGGTTCGTGATTCATAAGGGAAAAATAAAAAGAATCCCATGAAAAGCCACAAAAACATGACCGAAAAACCGCAGATGCCCACAATATATATATATTTTTTTCAAATGCGAAAAATAACCCCGAATACACCTGAGAAAAACCACAATGCAAAATACAGGGCTGTGAATGTAGAAGCAGGTCACATTTTATCAACCGCGAATACGCGGGGTCCAACAGTACTCAAGGAACTTTGAAATAAATTGATCAAACGTTACGACAACAATGGGACTGATCAAAAAAAAAATGAAGATGAGATAGACTCAAATAGAAAAAGTTTTAAATTTTGTTTTTAAACTTTGGTTTCTCACACATCAATTAAGGCTAACAGAAAAGCATGTGAGGGATAGAAAAGAAAAGCATGAAAAATATCATTATGCAAAATATGAAAAATATCACAAAAACTGAGGATTGGACAGAATGGCTCAGAAATAATTCTTCTAAAGATATTTATCAGCCAAAAACAATTTCCATTTACCAACCACATTGAGAATTAAATGCAATATATAACATGGTGTATGAAGAAAATTTTAATAACTAAGCAATATAACATCGAATAAATGATTTTAAAAACAATTAAATTAACTTGAAATTCTTCTTTGACTTCTGTCACCATTGCAGATTGAAGAGGAATGAAATTCAAATTTCAAGAAGCATAAACAACCAGATGGTCCTGACAAGATGGTGTAAAGGTTGGTTTAACTTAACTTACGGCTGTCTATAGTCTGGGTTTGATTCCAGACCAGATTATAAACTTTTTATAAACTTTTATAAACTGTCTGATTGATGTTTCATCGACAGGGCATTGCATAAGAAAGTGTGTTGTCCCTGAGATGCGCATTGGTCTGGGCACCATTTTCTAGCATCAGCTGGTGGAGGTTAAATATCGAATGGTGTTTTTAAAAGTAGGTGAGTTATTGCTGGCACCAAGGCCAAATCACAAATTCCTGCCCTAATCTATCGAAGACGCATCATCAGAGCTGCACAGCTGCGCTCCTGAGCATTGATAAAATCCCCCAGCAAAGTGCTGCTTCTGAGAGAAGGATAAAAACACGGTTCATGAACAAACTGTTAAATGTGGTCACACTGATTATGAGCGATTAGGAAGTACTGAGGCCAATAACACACTTGTACCATTTTGGTCTGAAATCGCAGTAAGCCCACAACTTGGTGTTTACGAGCACCGCAAAATGAGTCTCGAACAGGCTATTAATGGATTACAAGTACAGTCGGACCCCGACATTCGCAGTTCTGCTATCCGCGGACCCTGCGTGTTCGCGGTTCACACAATGTGACCTGCTTCTACATTCATGGCCCTGTGCTTTGTGTATGCGTGGTTTTTCTGGCCTGCTTCTCCGTTCGCAGCCCTGTGATTCGCGCATTCGTGGTTTTTAACTGAGTGTCATGGGATTTTTGATTTTCCCTTCTGAATCGCGAACCGCCAGAAACCTATCCCCCTTTCACCAATTGAAACAATGCCCCGACATTTGCGGATTCGACTTCAACATTCGCGGCATTTTTCTGGAAAGTCCCCCCTCACCCCCCCCCCCCCCCACAAATGTCAGGTCTGACTGTTTCGAGAAACATACTGCAAAATGATGGTCTTCACAAAATAAGTATTTGAACAAGATGCAAAATAAATTTGATTGTAAAATGCTCTTTAATAGTATAAAAACTCACATCAGGGGTCATCTGTGAGAGTAATTCAAGGTTGAGGTAAACTACTTATTTCAGAAAATAAAATGTATATGTGGGAAAGCTACGCACCCAGACCGAAAACGAACTAGAAAAATAAAAAAGTAGAGGGAAAGTGAATAAAACTTCACATATTTCTCAAGGTATTCCCTTACGACACATACACACTTGTCATCGGTGAGGAAGCTGCTTGATGCCACCTGAGTAGAACTATTTGGCATGGGTACACAACCTTAGGCCAAAAAAAAAAAAAAATGTTGCATTGGCGTAACCCGCCCGACCCTAAAAATTCCGCCAACCCTACGTTTTTTTTTTGTTTTTTTGCTATCGAAAAATTTTGCCGACCCTATTTTATTGCTATTTTTGTTGTTTTGCTATCGTTTTCAAGTATCTTGTTGATTGCGATCGCGATCGCAAAAACCCGGAAGTGTTTCGGACAGAACCCGCCGACAAAAAGGGTGGTACTCGAGCCGGGGGAGATTTTGGGAGGGATTTATTAGGAAAAAAAAAAATAAATAAAAAGATCCCAACCGACGTACCCTATTTTTCAGTGACCCGTTACGCCAATGCAACATTTTTTTTTTTTGGCCTTATGAGGTGTACAATGGCATCTTTATTACCGATGTGTCCGAAAGTGGACAGGGGTTATGTTATCACCCATCTGTTTGTCTGTCTATCTGTGAGCAGGACATATTAAAAATTTGTGGACGGATTTGGCTAAACTTTTGTGGGCAGGTTGGGTGTGCGACAATTACGAACCGATTCGATTTTGGTGAAGATCCAGATCTGGATCTGGCTACTATAATTTTTTTTAATGATTTTTTTCACCATTGAGAGATAAGATCAAAAATGAAATCTCAAAAAAGTTATGGATGGATTCCGACGAAACTTAGTGGACAGGTTGAGTATTCGACAAGGAAGAGTTGATTCAATTTGGTGAAGATCCGAATCCGGATCAGAGAATATTTTGAAGTGATTCTCACCATTGAGTGATAGGGCAAAACCGATATATAACACAGTATCTCAAAAAGTTGTGAACGGACGACAAAATTAGGTGGATGAGTTGGTTCGGCGACAAAAACAAGCCGATAAGATTTTGGTTCATGTGAGGATCCAGATCCGGCCTATCAATGAGATTCAAAACGTAAACTGTTCAGCCTGGCGAAGGTATGCACTCTACTGAGTGCCATCCACGTGCTCGTTAAGTGGTCAAAGGAAACGGACATCACAAGGTGACAAGTCAGGACTGTAAAAGGGATAACTTAGAACTTCAAACCCCACCTCTGCTGGAGTTGTTGTTGTCACATTTTCCACGTGAGGGTAAACAATATCATGCAGTGCCATAACAGCGAGACAGCATGCGTGGCTGGTCTGCGTACTGATTGTCTAATCTCACATGCGGAACGAATCACTGTCATAATGTGCATCGATGGCTTTTCCACATTCATGAAATTGTAGTTGGGACAAATAATGTTTCCATGCCATGCTACTTCGCTTTGACTCTGGCATGAAGTAATATATATATGTCTGGTGGTTGCTGAATGGTTAGGGTGGTGGGCTTGGGACCTGAGGATCCTGAGTTCAAATCTCACTCGGCTGTTGAATCAATACCAGGTGGGGTTGACTCTGCCTGTCACCTTTCTGAGGACGGCAAAATGAGTGCCAGCTTGCTGGTACCCTGTGTCGGAGGCGACTTTCCAGGATTGTCTCCAATAGCTAAGGCGACTGCTTTGGCAGCACCAACGCTCTGCACAGAGTATGGTCCCAATGGATGGATGGATGGATGAAGTAATATACTCAGGTCTTATCACATCATAATCGTGAGTAAATTATTTCCCTCTCTCTGGTAGTGTCCAGAAAGTATATTGCAATGGCATCAGTAGTTGACTTTTGATCAAACATCAGAACCTATGTTACTCTACCATTAACATTCTTGCACTTCAGGTGAGAATGAATGATTGTTTTCACACGGGCAAAACTGACCACCAATTCTTATGCAATTTCCTGTGCAGTAATCGCTTATTTTACAAAATTACCTGCTCAACATGTCAAACATTTGCTGACGTGACATCGGTCGGTTGCATTTGCGAAAATTCAAGATCATTCACCAATTCACAACCATTTTCAACTCACTGCTCTACTTAAAAATTCCCCCATCCCTACCCATGGTCATTTACTCACCCTTTAACCATACCTCACCAAACTCTCTTAATTGTACGTTACTGTATGTTGTATATTTTAACACATTCATCAAATGTGGTAAAGTATAGATTTTACATATATACTGGTAGTTTACCTTATATAATTTGGTTCATGTATTTGCTGCATAAGATGATAGTAAGGTTGTCTCGTATGCATTGTTTTTTTGTCTGTATTGAACTGTTCATAGACTGAAAAAAAAATAATATCCAAAATACAGCGAATTGTATTCATTGTTCTGGAGCAGATGTGCAAACAGGCCTCAGAAGGGTCTAATGGGAAGCAGTTTAGATTCCAGCTTTGAAGGTGAAACTCAATGTTGAAATAGCAGACTACAAAATCCTAACTTGAGGTTATTACCACCAGAGTATCACCCAATGTTTGTATGGTTGGGAGGTTTGATTTACATTGCAGGATGCCCCAACGTTCAGTCATGGTTGCTGACTAATCGTGGCAAGAATTCCAAAAAATCAAAACCCATTGGGACCATACTCTGTACAGAGCCATCGGTGCTGCTGAAGCGATCTCCCGGGCTATTGGGCACAATCCTGGATGGGTTGCCACTCCGACACAGGATACTCTAATGGCTCCATCATTCCAGCAAGCTGGTGCTCATTTTGCCGACCTCGGAAGGATGATAGGCTGAGTCAACCCGACCTGGTATTAATTCAACGGCATCGTGGGATTTGAACTCAGGACCCTAGGATCCCAAGTCCATCACCCTAACCATTAAACCAACACCAAGAGGAGGAGATTGGGACCATACTCTTTGCAGAGCGTTGGTGCTGTTTAAGCAGTCTCCTTGGCTATTGGGCACAATCCTGGATGGGTCGCCACTCTGACACAGTATACCAGCATGCTGTTACTCGTTTTGCCAACCTCGGAAGGACGACAGGTCGAGTTAACCCCACCTGGTATTAATTCAACAGCTGAGCAGGATTTGAACTCAGGACCCTAGGATCCAAAGCCCACCACCCTAACCATTAAGGCAACACCAGGCATAGCAAGAATTGTTCTGACACCAAGGAGTTGGGCATGGATTTGTGATCGTGAGTGCCAATTTTTTGTATAAATGATCGAGGCTTGTGCAAGAGTGAGAGCAGAATGGAAATGGAGAAACACCGACAGCAAAGTAGAAGTGAGAGTGAGAGTGAAAGTGAGATCAAGGAGAGCGGGAGAAGGAGGCATGGGGGCGAACAAGGTGCATGCAAGCTGAATGAAACACGGCAAGAAGAGGAAGGGGAAAATGGGGATGAAACAGGAAAGGAATAAACCAACCGACAACAAACAAACAAAAATGGGAGAGGTGGGGGAGGGTCGCAATAACTTGGAAAAAGGCAATGCTTGGGAACGGGGTCATTTTGGGTGGAAGAGATCATGCCGATTAATGTGGTGAACAACTGGATCTGTTCCCCACTGTTTTGTCCCTTCCACTCCCGCCCCTCTTGTCTCATGCCTCCTTGCTGTGAGTTGTGTGTTAGCTCTCATACGAGCCTCGACCAAGGTATACAAAAAAAAAAAAAAAATAAATAAAAAACTGTCTTGAAGCCCTGTAGGGAAGAATGGGATCAAACGCAGTTGGAAACTTGGTTCCATATTTGGTTCGTCATCGGAACCACTCAAATTCTACCAAATTGAAACCAGTACGTGGCTCCCGAATGTACGTTCACACATCCATTTTTAATTTCTTCATCACAGCACATTGGTAAATAGTAAATAATTATCTGTACTTATTAAATATTCTTATCTTTGGCATAATTTGTTTCACCAGTTCATAAAAATAGCAAAAGTTTTTTTTTTCTGAATGAAACCATTCGATTTTCTTCGGAAAAAAACACCAAAGCATTTGATTAGTTCCAAATACGTTAATTTGAATTTTTGTTTTTTTGGAAGCCCATTTGATGGACAACGTGAGACCCTAAATCTATCTAACATAACCAGTATACAAGCACCTTCCAAAACAGACAGCAACTATTTTTGAAAACATTAGTCACATCCTCTCAGGCACAATTACCAGTTAATTACCTCTGGCCTTTCAACTATTCCATCAATCATCATAACCACATCCATCACTGTGATCTCTCCGGAGAGAATATGGCTCGATGGCTTAATCGCTTTGACAGGTGGATCAAACTGGCATTATGAACTCAAATTACTTTCACAATTAATTGCATGGCCTCTTCTGGCATGCTTAGATGACAAATTTTTCAAACAATGAATGCCCTGCTAACTAAACTAATCATAAAATGGATTTGGACAACAGGAATGCAATAATGTGGTTATGCTGCAGCTCGTGCTCTATAACTCACCCATCGAGCATTTGATGAAGAGAATCACACCCCTGGGTTTGCTTACGCGAAGTGCAATACCAAGCTTAGCGATTGCTGATAATAATGCGTGACGGCAGCTGCTTCTTTCACAGAAAGACTGGCAAATAACAGGGGATGATATCACCTTGGACATGATATCACCGACAATTTCTATCGCACACAAAACGTGTTCACAAAAACAGAGGAACGATGGAGTATTGTTTACATTTTATAATTACAAAATTATTTTATCGGCTGAAAAATAAATAAATAAAAAGGTAACAAAAACACTCGGGTCATAAATCTACGTGTGTGGAAAAAGTATGAGATTTGTCCAAAAAAAATAAAAGAACATAAGTTAAAGTATTAAAGATGAACTATACATACCCTAGTTTCAAAATTGTTAATTGATTGCAGATTAGAGCCCATGCTTCCTTCTTCTTGTTCTAAATTCGACTCTCAGATGACATTGATCCAAAGCTTCCATTCTTCTTAATCAAGCATTGCTGTGTGCCGTTCCTTTGCCTCCAGGCCCGTATCCTTCTTCACGTTTATGTAGTTGAGAGCTGGTCTCCATCGCTTCGGTCTTCCATGTTTAGGTGTGCAGAGTACAACGTTGGAAACAGGTTTGTTTTTGTGGTGGTAACAGTGCCCAGCAGTCTTGAGATGTCTTCTGCTAATCTTAACTGACAGCCTTCGAAGAGAACCATAGAGCACTTTATTGTTCAGACGAATGGACATTGAAAGCTGAACTCATAAGTTGAGTATTGCATCCATCAAGTCCCTTCTCGGAGGTCACAGTGAAGGTCCACGTTTCACTTCCATAAAGCAGGACGGACTCATTGTGGTGATTGCAAGCCTAATTAATTAATTAATTAATTAATACACATACATATATATGAGCACGCTAGTACATAGGGATAATGGGGATCATTACGTCCATTTTTGCCATTCCCCACAATCTGATGTGTATATATATATATATATATATATATATATATATATATATATTTTTTTTTTACTGCAAAAGCACATTCCAGTTTAGATTGTGCACGGTTATTTAACAAGTTAAATGAGCTCATTGCTTTGCCTGTCTGAAATCAGCTCATTAATCAAGCCGTGTGCTATTTTAGTCCTTTGAGCACTCGTCCCTTATATTATTCATCACCATCACACTTTCAACTCGCACCTTCAATGTCATTTTATAAACACACAATTATTTAAACCAATTTGAAACCATCATCTCCGTTGTCAAAGGTGAAACAAAGAATGAGAAAGGTTGCCATTATTTTTAACTCCACAACTTCTACTGCCGTAAGAAAACTCGCACGACGATGTGGAGAGCACAAATCAAACTGTGCGTGATATGTCATGAGTTTTGCTATCCCACAACTCAGATATGGCATTTCTATTGCTTGCGCAGCACGGCACAATATTGGCAGGGTACATTTTCAGTGCTAATGCCATATATTCAAGCCAATCAACTCCAAATCAAGATAAATTTGCCTGACATTCAAGGCCTGTTCTGATTCGAATGCTGATGTACCATACTCTGTTACAGAGCGGCTGTGCTTCCGAAGCAGTTTCGTGGAAAGGCAAGGGTTATACTGGGTGGTTTGCCATTGCCTTCCCAGCAGTAGTTACGGCAGGAGTTTGGCCATGGTGCTAACGATAGCTCACCTACTCTTCGTGAAGGACACCACGGGGTCTTTAATGTCCACCTTGAGTTGGTGACTCAGACGAGAGTTGCAACATTTTGTGACTTCACTCAGACTTGACTAAATTGACTTGAGACTTGCGATTTGAACTTAATGACTTGTTGACAGTGTTTGGAAAATAATCCGTGAATAAACATTGAATCAAAACAGGGTTTTAAAAAAATTGTCTGTAATTTAAGTCGTGGGTGTGCTCCGTTCGGTAAACGATGACTTATGCTGTGTACGTATGCATGTGCAGCACTCACTGCCGCCGGCCCGGCCACCGGGTCGCGTACCATTCCATATTTACCATGGCCGGTCCGAGCAGGGTCACTGCAAACCCAACATTAACAAAACGCACTACCTTTTTACAATGCACCAATTAGCCTTATTTACAAGGGATTTTGATGGCTGAACAAGTTTAGCGTTAACTTCTGAATGCATAACATACAATATTAAAGTCCACTCTAATAACGACTGGGAAAGCGAATAACAAGTACACCTCGAGTGAAACCTTATGTATAAAAAGATTTTGTGATGATTGAAATATGTAAATTAACTTAGATTATTTCAACTTCATCAATAATTGTAAATTCTATCACGACTAATCTTTTTAAAAGGAGAACACAAAAAAGAAAAATGCATCTTAAAAGGCAATAATTGAAGTTATACGGTTCATTTTAACAGAAATAAACAAGTAAGTTATTAAAATATCCTTACCCATTCCTTCCTTACATGCATGTGCCGACAGCCGATCACCAGCACGGCTTATAGGCCGCAGCTGCGTGGTTTCAATTCACCCGTGATGGCGACAAATGTTCCAAAAGTGATCTCGTTCGGATTTCAAAATTTCAGGAATTCGACCTCAAAAGGAAGCACTGTTCCACTAAAATGTGGCATAAAAATATCTGATGCCTCTTTGATGACATCAAATTTCATTCATCAACTGAAAAGCCACCCGGAGAAGCAAGTTTACTTTTCCATTCTTATTAAAAACAAAAGGTTAATCGAGACCTACCTGGCCGACGCCCTATTGCGTGAAAGGGGTAAGCAAGCCAATGGCCATCTCCAGCTCGAAAAATATGTGAAAACACTTTCGTCCAGAGCTGTGATAAAATTAGCTGCAAATTATATTAAGTTTAGAAACTATATTTTCATACATCTTTGCACAGGATAAGCTGTATAATTAAATAAAAAGCACAAGTTGGAAAAGTAGTAAACGAAAGTAAATATTTCAGAATTTTGAGACTTGAGACTTGCCCTCAAAGACTTCAGACTTGACAATAGGGACTTAATGACAACTCGTCCACCAACTCATAAGCCAGCAGATAGGACACTCATTTTTTTTTTCTATACACAGAGTCAAGGCAAAGTGGAGAGTTTGCTGTCAAACCTCGACTCTTATTCTGTAACCGGTCCAGATGGCATCAGCCCACATGTCCTAAAATACTGCTCCTCTGCTCTTGCTCACCCTCTCTCCGTTCTATTCACTCTCTCATTGGAAATCAGCAAACATTACCGCTCTGCATAAAAAGGTGCAAAAACAGATCCCTGAAATGACAGACCAATCAGCCTTCTCCCAATCATCAGCAAGGTTATGGAATCCATCATCGCTTCTGACATTAAATCCTTCCTCTTCTCCAATGGCTTGATTTCCAATCATCAATTTGGTTTCAGACCAGGTCACTCTACCCTGGATATGCTTGCTTCTTCTGCTCTCCCAACAATGGATGGAGTTACTCAATGCCGGACATGAAATCAGAGCCATTTCCATAGACATAACGCCTGCTTTTGACACGGTCTGGCACCCTGCCCTGCTCACCAAACTCTCTTCCTTTGGTCATCTCCAGACATTAAATCCTTCCTTCAGACATTCATTATTTCCTCCATCCAAGGCCATCTACATTCATGGCTCGCAGACTTACTCTCCTGTCGCAGCCAACGTGTGGCCCTAAATAGAGTTCTCTCATCCCCTCTTCCTGTCCAGTCTAGAGTTCCTCAAGGCAGCGTTCTGGGTCCTGTTCTTTTTCTAGTTATTTATTTTTATTTTTGTATACCTTGCCGAGGCTCGTATGAGAGCTAACACACAACGCACAGCAAGGGGGGCATGAGACAAGAGGGGCGAGAGTGAGAAGGACAAAACAGTGGGGAACAGACATGAGGAGATCTGTGGAATGGAGATGGATGGGGTGGGGAACACAAGATGGATATTACAGGGACTTTCAGGAAGGAAAGCAGGGAATTTGAAGGAGGTGGGCTTGGGTGGATTAACGGGGGTAGAAAAGATCAAGGATTTGGATGGGGGATGATAAGAGGTGGTGGTGAACAGCTGTTTTGAAGACCTGAAGGGAAGAATGGGATCGAATAGAGTGAGGGAGTTTATTCCAAAGGTGGGGAAAAAAGAGGAATGAAAGAGTGAAGGTGAGCAGTGATTCGTGATTTTCATTATTTTACCAGAAGAGGGTTGTTGGCGGACCTTGAGAGCCCTGCGGAAATATGGTGGGGACAAATCACAGACAGAGCGGGGGTCGGGGGGGGGGGGCGAGACTGGAGAGATGGTAGAAGACAGAAAGGGCACAAGACCTGCCTGCGGTGAGAGAGTGAGAGGCCCAAAGACTCAGCCTCATCGCGGGAGATGCCAATGATCCGATAACACACAACGCACAGCAATGGTGGCATGAGACAAGAGGGGCAGGAATGGGAACGACAAAACAGTGGGAAACAGAGACATTCATTAATGATCTCTCCAACTCGCTGGAAAATCCTCTTTATTTCTTTGCTAATGACTCCACCCTCTGCCGTACCATCTCTCATCCCTCATACCGGCAAACAGCAGCTTCGTCGCTCTCTGTAGATCTTGGTAAACTCACAAACTGGTCTAACACATGGAACATATCTTTCAATCCTGACAAATCTCACACTCTCACTATGGGTCTCCGAAAGAACCATTTGGAACCCCCCCACCCCCCACCCCCAGCCCCACCTCATCGACTTTCTCAACAATCCTCTTGAAGAAGTCCTTTCGTTCAAGCTTCTGGGTCTCACTATCTGCGATGATCTTTCCTGGGAAAGCCACATTTCCAAGCTGGCCTCCAAAGCCAGTCGCCGACTGGGAATCCTCCGTCGTGCAAAGTCCTTCCTCGGCCCACCTGAGCTCCTGACCACATATAAAGATTTTGTCCGCAGCCTGGTGGAGTACTACTCTCCACGCTGGACTGGTGCTCCTGCCTCTCACCTTTCTCGACTTCATGCTGTGGAAACCAAAGGCATTTAGGATCATTGGTATCTCCCGCGGTGAGGCTGGGTCTTTGGGCCTCTCACTCCCTCACCGCAGGCAAGTCGGTGGTCTTTCTGTCTTCTACCATCGCCTCTCCGGTCTCGTCCCCCCCCCACTCTCTCTACGATATGCCCCCCCCCCCATATTTCCGCAGGACGCTCAAGGTCCGCCAGCAACCCCCTTCAAGTAAAACTACCAAAATCACGAATCACTGCTCACCTTCACTCTTTCGTTCCTCTTTTTCCCCACCTTTGGAATAAACTCCCAAACTCTTCAATCCCATTCTTCCCTCCAGGTCTTCAAAACAACTGTTCACCACCACCTCTTATTTTCCCCCATCCAAAGCCACGATCTTTTCTACCCCTGTTAATCCGGTTTAAAAGTCTCCACAGCATTTACTTTAAAAATTCTAGTAGTAAATCCGGTTAACCCGCCCCCCCCCCCAAAAAAAAATAAAACCCAGCTTTACCGAGGTAGAAACGGAGAGACCAGATTTTAACCAGCACGTGAAAAAAGAACCCCATGCGGAAGTTATGAATATGAAGTGTTGCCTCTTCTCCAAAATCTTTTTTCAAAAGGTGGAAGAGGTAAATTTGTACCGTATTTTGCTGGCAGAGACCATTCCTTCACAGTTTCAGGAAAAAACTTTTTGACCCAGACGAAATATCCTCACCTGTTGAGAAGGATTTCAGTGCAATGTTCTGCTCGTCCCATGCACTCGAGAGCACCAACATATGATGAAAGGTCGGGATTCACCATCAGTTTCTTCATGTTCGAAAACAACTGTGCCACCTGTAACATGCATCCCTAAAGCAGAAGCACGCGTGCATGCACGTGTTACAGCTTTGCTACATTATGCGCTTCCTTTGAAATAAAAACATATACAAACCTAGAAGGGCACTCGGTAGAGTGCATACCTCCGCCACGTAATGCCTGATCCACGAGAACATATCAGGCCCATAAATCTTTGAAATATCATTCCATAGAGTACTACAGTATATCGTTTTTGGCCCTATCTCTCAATGGTAAAGAATCACTTTAAAAGTTAAATAATTCTCGTGTCCACATCCGGATCTTCACCAAAATCGAATCAATTCATCCTTGCGTCACACCCAACCTGTCCACCAAGTTTCATCCCAACCGTCCAGAACTTTTTGACATATCCTGTACAGACAAGCAAACAAACAAACAGACAGAAAGGGGTGAAAACATAACCTCCTTCACCTTTGGTTGCGGAGGTAACAAGTGTTGATACGTGAGATGGTACCCTTGCACAAAAATTTTTGTTAGCTGTGAAGAAGGGAAATGCCTGAAAGGACGGCTTCACTTTTCTCCCAATGGCGGATTGTATACCTTTTTCACTTTCAGTTGATAAAACCTATCGCGTCAAAAATCTGCTGGGCTTTTAGATGATTTTTATGTTTTGGAAAAGCAGAACTTGTTTACATTTTCTCAAATGGTCAAAAATCACATTTTTGTTTGTGGTTCCTCAGGCTCATAGGGGAGCTGCACACACAAACCAGGCACTCAGACGCAGACAGCAGACAATGCAGGATTGGACATCAGACAAACAAAGCCATTGACCTTGGGAGAAGACAATTCCCAGAATACAATGGGTGCTGGTGGCGCAGCCTCATGGTGATGCCTTTCTTCCTGCAGTTGGCAATGCACTTTTCAGGGAGAAATCTCCCTCTCAAAGGGATGCCAACCACAGCTTTGTCCATGCTCTATCCTCAACTAGCAAGGAAGCATCATGTACTATTTTTTAAATCTTTGGTATGACTCGACCAGGGTCAGATAAGAACCATCAAGCACCTCGACTGAGGTCAGACACTATACCACACTGCCGCTTGAAACGCAGTAGTATTCACAAATGCAACAGGTAACAGGTGAAGCTATAAGGATTATTTGTTTTCTGCTATTGTGACCTTTGCATGTTTCTGAAGAGACAAGAGAGGGTGTGTGTGTGTGTGTGTGTGTGTGTGTGTGTGTGTGTGTGTGTGTGTGTGTGTGTGTGTGTGTGTGTGTGTGTGTGTGTGTGAATGTGCATGTCTACATGCAGATCTACTTCAATCTATACACCCTGTGAAGCCTCTGCATTGCTACCTATTCCATCAATTTTTTAATAGAGCAATTAGACATTGGGAGAAGAATTTTTTTTTCTATTATTTCATGGAATACGCTGGAAAATAGTGACATGCCAAAGTATAACATCACACACTGTTTACTGCACATCAGCACATGAAGCATTCAAAATATTATATGAGTGATATAAACGGATAAACGATACTCACAAAAGGCTATAAACGGGTCCAAAAAGTACATTTCAAAAGTACGTAATTAATGGACAGTTTCTATTTCCCCATTGCATATTGGGATGTGACGCGAATGGTGCATGAGAAAGGTCGTAAAAAACACCATTTCTGGTGAGGTTTTTTTGTCATTCAAGTTCCTAAAACATGGATCGAAAAACGAGCTATGCCATCTTGTCAAGGATAACTCCCTACACGCAATGACAGCCAAGATTACCTGTGAAAAACCTACACCCTCTGTCTCTTCATACATAGTATAGAATAGAATAGATAGAAGAGAAAAACAGTGGCCTGTAAAAGTATTCACCCCCTACCAATAATGCCACATTTAGATGAATTACGAATTATGAAGAAACAATTTTTCCAAATGAAATTTTTTATTAATAACTGAAGAGATCAAACTAAACACTGTTGTAGTTGAAGGAGGTTACGTGTCAGGAATACCTGTAAAAAACATGTACAAATCAAAATTCACTGGTTGTAAAAGTATTCAGCCTCTGAGATCAGTACTTGGTGGAAACACCTTTTACGACAATGACTGTTATGAGTCTTTTAGGGAAGGTCTCTACCAGCTTTGTACAGTGAGATGGTGAAATCTTTGCCCATTCTTCATGTGAAAATTGCTCTAGTTCTGCCAAGTTTGATGGGGGTCGTCGATGAACTGCAATCTTCAAGTCTCACCATAAATCCTCCTCCTTCATATGCAGCTGGCTGAGGGTAGCATCATTGGCTGAGGGCGTGGCTGTGCTGCTGATGCAATGTCCCCATTACCAGTACACCGGTGTTCATTTTGCAAACCTCAGGATGACAGGCTGAGTGAACCCCATCTGGTGTTAATTCAATGGATGACAGGAGCTCAAACTCAGGACCCGAAGATCCGAAGCCAGACACCCTAACCGCGAAAGCCAACACCAGGTTTTCACCATAAATGTTCAATTGGGTTTAAGTCAGGACTTTGATTGGGCTACTCAAGAACATTTATTTTATTCTTATTCAGCCACTCCAGTGTGGCTTAAGCTTTGTGCATTGAATCATTGTCCTGCTGAAATGTGGATCTCCTACCCATTTGTACTTTGGACTGGTCCATTGTCCCTTCCACCCTGACAAGCTTGCCAGTCCCTGCTGATGAAAAGCAGCCCCATAACATGATGCTGCCGCCACCATGCTTAACAGGAGGGATGGTGTTGACTGGGTGATGTGCAGTGTTAGGCAGGCAGCAGAAGTAACGCTTTGAATTTTGACTAAAAAGTTCAGTTTTTGGCTCATCTGACCACAAAACGTTTCTCCACATGATTGCAGTATCATCAAGATGCCATTTCCCAAACTCCATAAAAGCCTTTAGACGCATCTTTTTCAGTATGGCTTCGTTCTTGCTACTGTCCACAGCAGCGTTTCTCAACCTTTTTACCCTTGTGGAACCCTTGAAATAGTTTTCATGTCTCAGGGAACCCCTGCATAAAAATTATTATATACCATTATTAATATGTCGCTCTTTTATATTTTTATCATAGTTCATGTGGTAAATATAATATATTTTTTTTGGATACCTGGTTTAAAGAAAAAATGACCCCCTTTTTGTCAAATTTATTGGCAATGAAAAAAAAACCCATACTGCTCGTTTATGAGACCTCACACCAAGGTTTTAATTCACAAAAAAAAACTTCTTTAAATCAAAAAAACAACAACACACCTTACCTCATGTAACTTGATCAACAAAACTTAAACGAATAAAGCTGAAGCAATAAAGGTAAACAGAAGAACTAACCTTGAGAGAGAGAGACTTCGCGCTAGGAAGCACAGAGAAGATAGATGGACACCGTGCATGCGTCCCGTACTTGAGTCAGTCACTCAATGATACACAAATCCGCCGCGTACAGGACGTCCACTAACAAGTGAGAGCGGTTTCACACTGGCGCCACATAGACATCGTTAAATACATTCCCTATGGTTGTTATAATTGTAAATAATATAAGAGGTTGAAGCCTCTATTATAATAACCAAGGAGTTTCCAACAATATGCCGTACGTGTATAGTAAAATTACGAATATTAAAACAAACAAAAACTACTCAAAAAGACATTAGCCTATTTATTACTGTTTCTCGCAGAACCCCTAGCGACCTCTTGCAGAACCCTGGTTGAGAAACACTGGTCCAGAGAGACCAGTTTTGTGAAGAGAACGTGATATTGTTGATTGATGAACACTGACCCCCCATCTAGGACATAGAGCCTTACAGATCTTTCAAAGTCCTTGTTGGATTACAGTGACATCCCAAACCAGTTTCCTGCTTGCCCAGCTGCTGAGTTTGGCTGGGCGACCTGATCTGAGTAGAGTCTGGGTGGTATGATATGTCTTCTACTTCATAATGATGGATTTCACCGTACTCAGAGGGATAATGAGTGAGCTTGAACTCTTCTTACAACCCTCTCCTGAACGGTGCTTCTCCACCACTTTACGTCTGACTTCTTTGGAAAGCTCCTTGGTCTTCATGTTTGCCTTGTTGGTTGACCAAGTGAGTGTCACCTTAAAACTCCTTAGATTAGTGGAGGAGCTTTGTAATCTTTCAAACAAATAATTTGCTCCTGAAGTGATTTCAGGTTAATTAGGCAAAGGGTTTAAATACTTATGCAACTGGGAATCATCTGATTTTCTTTGTTAATATAACTTGTTCACATATCTGCATTTTTTAGCTTTACCACTTTGGAGTAGTTTGTGAAGACTCTATACATTAAGTTTGATTTGAAAGATGACCTTTCTGCCATGACCACTATCTGCCATGACCTTTCCTGGGAAAGTCACATTTCCAACCTCGCCTCAAAAGCCAGTCGCCGACTGGGAATCCTCCGTCGTGCTAAGTCCTTCCTCGGCCCTCTTGAGCTCCTGACCACTTACAAAGCTTTTGTCCGTAGCCTGATGGAGTACTGCTCTCCCCTCTTTGCTGGTGCTCCTGCCTCCCACCTTTCTCGGCTTCACGCTGTCGAAACCAGGGCATTTAAGATCATCGGCATCTCCTGCAATGAAGCTGAGTCTTTGGGCCTCTCACTCAATCACCGCAGGTTGGTCGGTGGTCTTTCTGTCTTCTACCGACTCCTCTCCAGCCTTGCCCCCCTGCTCTCTCTGTGATTTGTCCCCACCACATTTCCACAGGGCGCTCAAGGTCCGCCAACAACCCCCTTCTGGTAAAACTACCAAAATCACGAATCACTGCTCATCTTCACTCTTTTTTCCCGCCTTTGGAATAAACTTCCTCACTCTATTCTTTCCCATTCTTCCCTCCAGGCTTTCAAAACAGCTGTTCACCACCACCTCTTATCTTCCCCCATCCAAATCCTCGATCTTTTCTACCCCCGATAATCCACCCAAGCCCACTTCCTTCATTTCTCCTGCTTTCCTTCCTGAAAGTCCCTGAAATGTCCATCTTCTCTTCGCCATGTTCCCCGTCCCATCCCCATCCCTCTCCCTTCCACAGTTCACCTAATGTGTCTGTTCCCCACTGTTTTGTCCCTTCCACTCCCGCCCCTCTTGTCTCATGCCTCCTTGCTGTGAGTTGTGTGTTAGCTCTCATACGAGCCTCGACCAAGGTATACAAAAAAAAAAAAATCATGAAATATGCTCAGGTGGCATCAAAATGTGAAAACTTTGGGGAAAAGGGGGGGGGGGATGAATACTTTTGCAGGCCACTGTAAATTATATATACATCCATCCATTCATTGGGACCATACTCTGTGCAGAACGTTGGTGCTGCCTAAGCAGTCTCCTTGGCAATTGAACACAATCCTGGAGGGGTCGCCATTCCGTCACAGGATAAAAAGCAAGCTGGCACTCATTTTGCCGACTTCAGATGGATGACAGGGCAGAGCCAACCCCACCTGATATTAATTTAACAGCTGAGTGGGATGAGAGATGAAATAAAAGTACCTTTGGCAAAGGAAGGAAGGAACATGAGATTGTTGTTACAAGGACAAAAAGCATGGACACAGGAATGGGTCATTTAGCCCATCATGCTTGTGCTGTGTCCACACGAGTTTAACTTAATGAAATATTTATCTTGTACATACTAAACCCACTCTTACCATTAACTTGATCTCCCTCAACATCCACATCCCTTCATAACCAACTTCTATTTGTAGAACTAACACTAATTATAACCGGGGAATTTTGCCAGGATACAAGCACAAAATGATCTATTCTTTTGATTGAGATACCGTATGCAAGATCCTTATCGCCCACATCACAAATTCATCCAGAACAGCCGGCCTTGAGTTCACCATATAAAGGACGGCATGTCCGCAGCTGGTACGACACCAGCGAGGAAATTAAAATATATACTGTATACATTTATTATTACAAATCTGTCCCTGTTGAGATGTAAGCTCAGACTCAAGGTCGGGAATATACGCGACCATTTCATCAACTTTTGGAGATATCATGAATTGACTTTTTACAAGCTTCCATTGTAAAATCTTATTGAACCAAACCCTCAAAAGCTTTTTCCAAACTGTACCAACCACTGCTATATCTCCACGAAAATAATCAATAGTTTCCAACTGACAAATTTGAACAGTCTTATATCAAACAATGCGTTTGTCAGGAAATTATCATACAGTACCTCTCATTTGCCAAATATCTTTGCTACAAAATTATAGTCTTGAAGAAAACTTTTAAACCATTATTAGTTCATGACCATGATGGCTTCTAAATAATTTTTCAATAAACTTTGTCCTGGCTAAATCAATGTAATCATTGTATCAAATAATTACAACTGTCATTTCCTTCCATCGGGGTGGCAAATTGAGAAAAGGAAGAGAAATCAGGACAAAGGTGGATATTGAAATATAAGAAGAGGAATAAAAGAGAAAGGCCAGGGAGGGATGAGCATGCATGGAGCAGACTGGGTGGGAAGGAAGAGGAAGAGGATTCCAGCACTTTTCCATACAAAATAAATAAATAATAGTTGTAGAGGGGTATAACTCTTATGCTAATGGTGTGCATAGAAAGGTAGCAGGATGCACAACTTGTACCAAACTAGGTGATGTAATGGTTAGATGGTCTGCTCCGAGTCTGGGAGGCTGGCGGTTCAAACCCCGGTCGAATCATCCCAAAGACTTTATAAAATTGTAAGTGACACTTCCTTGTTTGTTGGTCCATCTTACACAAGCTCAGTGTGTGTTCATCTAACAGTCTTGTGTTGTGTCTCGCGTATTCATTTGTCTATCAAAGTGTGTGAGATGTATGTGACGTATGAGATGTGTGTGAGCTCCACTACGAGCCTTAGATCATGTAATAAGAAAAAAAAAAAGGAAATTAAAAAAGGCATCATCAACAGTAAGACACAGGAACAAGTTCCTAAGATGGATTAAAAAAAAATTGCCTGATCCCAAAGATAAACAAATTTGGGGGAGGAATAATCACTGACACAAACATAGGACTTTTATCACCTCTGTGATGTAATCCTGCACATCTGGATAATAATTTATCATTTTCATCAAAATCATCGAACTTGATTGCTTTTATGACATCTTCGTGAGTTTTATTTGGTTTCTTTTTGCCAACAGCGAGAAACATTAGTGTGGTTGGGAAACCCGTTCACAGAATGCTGACAAGCTCGCTTAGGCCTTACCGAGATGCAACAAGATGGAATGCAAATAGA
The DNA here is from genome assembly GCF_056783735.1 of Eptatretus burgeri. Lineage (NCBI taxonomy): Eukaryota > Metazoa > Chordata > Myxini > Myxiniformes > Myxinidae > Eptatretus > Eptatretus burgeri. Next base: position 33,898,705 of record NC_140972.1, on the reverse strand, counting down.
GACCTCCCCCTTAGCTAATCCACACCCAATTCAGTAGGTGTATCAACAAGTCTGCAATGTGCCATAAATTAAAAGTGTCATCGGTCATATTATTATTTTGTCATACTCGTCATCGACAGTGTACAAATGAGCTTCCTTCTTACCACCAGTTTTCATAAGCGTTTTTACCATCATTCACCCAGAGTTTAGTTTAACGGAATGCAAATCGACATATAAACTGACTACATACCCGCTTCGCCCACGCATGGATGAGGATATTGTACATGCTCGTCCTCAGATACTGCCCATATGTAGTACTTTTCTCAAGACGCTGCAGACACCTTTGGGCTAGGTCCAGCTCTCCAGTGGTAATACAAGCTTCCAAGTATGCCAGGACTTCCGCCACATCCTGTGTATAATACCGCTTCCGTTGGGTCGTTTTCTGCAAAAATAATAGAGGCACCAGAAAAATATCCCAAAGAAGCACCTCTCTTGCCTCAATATAGCATTGACTGATTCTGCCACTGAAAAATCAACCAAGGTCCCTTAGACCTCAATTTTCTATGTACAGTACAGTAACAACAAGGAGAAAAGACATAAAATGTCATAGCCCCCGTGGTTTTAGTAATTTTGCTGTCCAGAGTTAAAGGGCTAGCCCATATTTACTACAAGATTTATGTGTATGCGCAACTGACTTGAGTGGTCATGTGACATGGAGGATTGCGTACGATTGGGCAAGATTGCATGAGTAACAAAATGGCTGCCAGTTGGCCATCTTGGATCTGATCTCGAAAGAAAATGGTGTGCATATGTAAGCCATCATTCATTATCTGCATGCCAACTTTGAACAAGATCGGAAAAAGCATGTCCAAGAGAAGGTTGAAGACATGTTCAATGCCAGATTTTTTTAACAACTAAAATAGCCGCCAGTCTACCAGTTGGCCATCTTTGATCAGATAGTAAAATATAGTGAGGTGCATGTGTAGGCAATCATGTGCTGTGCTTGTGCCAAGTTTGAACAAAATCGGACAATGCATGTTCAAGAAATGGTTGGGGGCACGTTTAAGTAATAAAATAGTCGCCAGTCAGCAATCTTGGATCTGATGTCGAAAAAAACATGACGCGCATATGTAAGCTATCATTCGTTATCAGTGTGCCTGGTTTGAACAAGACCGGTAAATGCATGTCCAAGAAATTGTTGAGAACGTGTTCAACATCGAGTTTTTTTTACAACTAAAATGGCCACCAGTCAGCCATCTTTGATCAAATTGCGAAACAAAATGATGTGCATATGTATACTACCATCATGTATTGGCTTTGGGCCAAGTTTGAACAAAATTGGTCCATACATATCCAAGATATGGCTGCGGATGGATGGACGCACGAATAGACGAGACCCAATCCATAAAGCCCCCATTTCAGACTAAGTCTGTCAGTTAAAAGCTAGATGTTGTGGCATTTGTGAATAAGCATTAGTCAATGCCAACACATGAACGATGAAAATTGATGGTTACATGTTATAAGTTTGCTCGAGCACACATCGGTGAATTTTATTATAAACTACTTGATGTAATGAGCTAATTTTGATTGTAGAGAGCAGTATAGTACTGTAAATTGCCTGGTGAGGTTTGTGAAGGTGCTGGAACATTCACAGACGAAGCTTCCCGTATGGCCGAGAATCGCTTTTGCTGGTACGGGATTGTTCTGCGTTACTATATAAACCCACGAGAGGGAGGTGTAGAGAGACGGGTGACGTGTGACGAGACGTGTGTTTCGATCGTCCCCGTGCTCGATTGAACTGAGATAAGTGAACGAGGTGTTAATGTCCAGAGCGGTTGTTAACACGTGGAGCCAATTATAAGCAGGTTGATTAAAACTCATTAAGATTGTGTATCAGGAAATAATTCCTTTCAGCTCTTCAAACATCTTAGACGGGCCAGCATACGAGAGAGAACAACACGACGCGACAGGACTCGATCATTCGACAGCCTCAGAGGATGAGGTGAACAAGCACGAGTTGAGCCGGCAGGGCAAGGACACTGGGCGGAAACAACTCAACGCTGGAATCGTTGTTGGACATTGCATTGTATGTAAGGGTGAACTTCCTCATTTGACTTTGTATCTGTTCATTTGAAATACAAGTTATAAAAACGTTACGCTGTTGATGTGATCACTGCAACGCCACTCAGAAGCCACAGACCCCAATTGACAAAGACCCAATTGATTGGAAGCCGACCAGTGCAATCGTTCATATTCGTGCAGCGCAAACATTGGATTGCAGTCATAAGAGAACGGGCTGAGTTCGGCACCACAAACGACATACATACACTAGAGGGAAGGAAACCACAAACGTGTGAACCCCCAACAAAATCCAAAAAAAAAAACATTATCATGCAATAATACTACCGAAATAAAAATGTACAGCCAAATACCAAAGCAAGCAAAACATAAACAACCTTTTGTTTTTTCTTTTTGAATTTCAACTTATCAGGCGCATCATTTGCTGTGGAGACTAAATCAGCTTTCCCGAGTCGAGCTAAGGAGATGTTCTTAATCCTTGCAATAGGATGGATTTGGCAATCTTCATTTTTCGGAACGACTAGCTCTTTATCCTTCTTTACAAGTTTCTCCTTCTTGCTCATCTTTTTTTTCCTGTGAGTAGAACTACATTGCTGTGGCTCTTCAGAGGCACATCCACCCTGTTTGGCAGAATCTTTAGTGGCCGTACATGGATCTTGCTGAATGGCTGGCTCTTTGTCCCTCGTTATAAATGTCTTATTCTTCTTAATCGCTTTTTTTGTGCTGCGAACAGAACGTTGCTGTGGCTCTTCAGGGGCACATGCATCTTGGTTGGCAAAAGCTTTGGTGGTCACACGTGTCGAGTCTTCGCCCGAGGTTAACTGGCCCTCCGGTTCCTTTAGTGCTGCTGTACAAGGCACTGCGCGTGCACACACGCACACACACACACACACACACACACACACACACACACACACACACACACACACACACACACACACACACACACACACACACACACACACACACACACACAAATTAGATCAACAAACATTTAAAATCCCACTCACATTATAAAAGCAGAACAACTCGATTCAATTTATTTAATCCCACCAGTTCAGGGACTCGCACAGACATCTTAAAGGGAAGAACAGAGAGTTGATCTTTAAGCCCTTTCCTGATTTTCCACATGCATTTGCTGTAATAACATGTGCACATTCACTTACACTCTGCTCTACTGTATGATGCTGTTGTACTCAAATTCCCCCATTAGGAAATTTGCTATGACTTTTCTGCAAAAATGGGTGATCCCAAGGACATACCAAAAATCTACTTGTAATGACATCCCATAAAAGATTGTAGTGCCCAAGCAAAATGCCAATTAATTAGCAATGTCTTCAATCGTTAAGTTGTCGTTAGGGAACACAGTCTTCCAGTAACGTCACCACTCTCGCACTTTGGAGGATAGTGACGCATGATAGCTGAGCATTCAGAGATGAAGACCACTCAGTAATTGAAACTTTGTACCTGAACCTTGCCTGCTGGATAGCAAGGTATGTTGGTCGTGCATTCAGTTTGAAAATGTACACACAGTTTTTTTTGTGGCAATTTCAGTGGACATCACATTTTAATGAACAAATTTTGACTCAGGATAAACAATGAAATCTAGATTTGTTTTAAATATGACAATCCACTGAGCCACTGTGGAGAAATCAAGCAAAACCCTCTATTCATGGTTAGTTCATTCATCACTATTATGGCCAAATGGAAACGACAGGACAGACTAGAACGGCACTCGATAGAGTGCATAACCCCACCAGGCTGAACAGTTTACATTTTGCATCCCATTGATAGGCCGGATCTGCATCCGGACCTTAACCAAAATCTAATTAGCTTGTTCTTATCACCTACCCAACTCATCCAATAAGTTTTGTCATAAACTCGCCACGACTTTTTTTAAGATATATAGACGAATATATATATATATATATATATATATATATATATATATATAATATTTAAGATATATAGTACATAGACGAATCTATGCTATATATTGTTTTTAGCCCCATCTCTCAAGGGTGAAGAATCACTTTAAAATTCTCCCATCCCGATCCAGAGCTTCACCAAAATTGAAACAATTCATCCTCGTCATACGCCCAACCTGTTCACCAAGTTTCGTACGAATCCGTCCATAACTTTTTGAGATATCGTGCTGTGTATCGTTTTTGGCCCGATCTCTCAATGGTGAAGAATCACTTCAAAAAAAATTCTCGTATCCAGATCCGGATCCAGATTTTCACCAAAGTCGAATGAATTCAGCCTTGTAAAAAGTGGACAGTGTCTTTGGCAGCATAGGAATTATATGTAAATCATGACGCTCGTGATCAAAACAGAAGTGCACCAGTCGGATGTTGCACACCAAAGAGTCTCCAAAAGTGACAGCACCACATGAGGTAAGATTCATTTACTTAATCGTGATACCGAAGATGATCAATCACAACGATTAGTAGTAGTAGTGCACTGCACTGCACTATCGCCATCCTCACGCATTGTATGCAGCTCTATGGCAGCTGTAGGCTTGTCATGTAGTGACATTCACTACCAAGATACGTGTGGTGCTTTACCTTGGTGAAAAGTGACTAAATACAGGCCAAATTGGATTGGTGAATCCTTTGGAGGAAATTTCAAGGTCTGCCTCCTAAAGACTCATAAAGACTTGCAAGGACAAAATTATTGACAGTCAAAGGATATGATGGATTTAAAAAAACCTCTTACACCCTCTGCTAGTAATCCTGCACTCACATTACAAAACAAGGCACCGTCTGCACCCCCTGCCCCTCCTGGAAAAAGGCAGGGTGGGGCAATTCCCCGTCCCTCAGCTCCGGCATCCCTGGGTCAAACCATGCAACCATGTTATGTAAAATGATGATTTTTCATTGAGGCTCGTGGAGGAGCTAGAAAACAGAACAGCACAAGACACAACAGAGCACAAAGAACAGTGGAAAAGGTTGTGGGACAGGGGAGGGTCGGAACACAACACAACTCCATCATGATGACACCTCTGCTTATGGTATCAAAGACTACCTGCTTTCATGGATCACGGATTTCAGGAACTCCCGTAGTCAGCATATAGCTCTTGATGGGATCGTTTCATCTGCTCTAACTGTCAAAGCTTGAGTACCCCAAGGCAGTGTCTTGGGCCAAGTAGTTTCTCATCTTTATCAATGATCTTTCTGATTCTCTGGAAAGTCCTGCCCATCTCTTTGCTGATTATTCCACCCTCTGCCATATCATTTCTCATCCTTCAGACAGGCAGACGTTTGAGTGACTAAATGTCTTCAAGATGGATACTAAGCAGGTCGATGGGAGGGTTCACCTGACGGTCTTTTCAGAGAGAAATAGAGTGTGACATTTGTCAGTATTGAAAGACATATTCCAAGTGTTGACCAGCTCGTGATTCGATCAAAGTCCGCAGAGAGCAAAGAGGCTGCTCCCTGCATCTGTGAAGGATGAGGGATGCTACAGCAGAAGGCAGAGTCGTCAGCAAATAGATATAGAGGATTTTCCAGTGTCAAACATTAGGGACTGGACTGGGCAAAAGACACTGTCATGGGACACTCCAGCCGTAACAGGGTGAGAATAAAGAGCCACACAGTAGCTGCAAAAGTGGAGGAAATTGGTAAGCGAAGAAAGGAAGTGGCCAGAGATGCCATCGGCAGGAAGCCAGACTGTATCAAATACTTGAGTTATGGCCAGAAAGATGGCCCTCATCTAATCTCTCAGACCATGAGCCTCCATCCATTGTTGGAAGAGCAGAAGCAGCATGTCCAGAGTAGATTGACCCAGTCTGAATACAAATTCATGGTCACAGATCAGGCTGGTGAGAAAAGGAATTGTTTTATATCAACTGCGAAAATTGATTCCATGACATTGCTGATGATTGGAAGTAAGCTATTACGTCTGAAGTTAAGAGGATCTGTTTTTGCACTATGCTTGTGTAATGTCGCAATTTTGGATGACTTCCAAGCAGATGTAACGCTGTAAGATGACCCAAGACAAATGATAGGGTGAACAGAGCAGAAAGAGGATTTGTAAGCAGGTGGCAGAGCAGGTTTTTAAGACACGTGCGCTGATGTCGTCTGGGCCAGTTACAGAATCAGAGTCGAGGGTTGTCAGAAACTTCTCCACATTCTCAGGTGAGAAAGACAGTGTCCAGGAGCAGTTGGGTGAGACTGGGTAGAGCGGGTACATGGAGTGAGAGGTTGTGGACACAAGATCTGGAATTAAACAGAATTGAGGCATTCCTAATTCTCATGGGCAGATTCTGATGTGGTGCCATTTGAAGTGAGGGAAGGGATGGAGAGGAAACATACACCAGAGACAGAGCTAACAACGTGCCACCAGGTCTATGGGAAAGGAGACAAGTTTGAAACATCAGCCTTGAGGTTGGCTTGATCATTTCTGTTTCTTCTGAGAGTGGATACACACTTGTTGCAGGGTTTTTTGGAATGATCAGGAGGTTATCTTCAGTCAGATTTGCCTTCCAGCAGAGAAGCAAGTTGCTTAAGGCAACTACCACACCGCAGGATTCGGTGTACCAAGGGCACGAGGATGGGTATGATAACTGCAGAAGAAATCAGACGAATCTATGCATAACATAGAGCAGGTTTATGTGGAAGAATTCCCAGGCCATCAGTGGCGGCAGAGACAGGAACACAATACTGAAGTGAGGTGGCAGCTTTCAGTCCCTGCCAGCCAGCCTCAGTGAACTGCCAGACTCGCCGGTGCTGAGGCAGCTCTCTGACAATAGCCAGAAAAAATGGTCACTCTCAAAGTACTGATGGGGTTGGGCGAGGAGGAAGATGGAACGGGGCGGCAGGGCGAAGGGGAAGATGGGGGTAAGGGTGTGGCGAGGGAGAGTTGGGAAGGGGTGGGATGAGGGTGAGTTGGGAGGGGGTGGGGGGGAAGCTGAAGGAGACGGGGCGAGGGGGAAGCTGGGAGTGGGGCGAGGTGGAACCTGGAATAGAATGGGGTCAGGGGGAATATTGGAGAGGTGGAGGTATCAGGATGGATGAGAGAGGGTGTGCTGGGCATGTCAGAAGAGGGTGTTGGGAGGGGATAGCAGGAGTGGAGCGGGGGTTCCAGGAAGGGAGGGGAGGGTCGTGTGGTGTGGTGAGTTGTGGGGCGTGGGCTGTCGGGAGGGGCGGGGCATGGGATGTCGGGAGTTGAGTGTCGCAGGGTAGGGCTGTATGGAAGGACGGGGAAGGGGAGGTGGGAGGAGGCAGAGCAAGGTGGAGATATATTGGAGGGGGGTGTGGGTGAGGCTATTGGTATGAATTGCTTTAACACCATAATCTCGCACTCATTACAAAACAAATTTGGCTTGAGGATTCAAAGGGTACCCGTTGAAGACAAATTTCACGATCCGGGTGGTGGGAAGTATTATTTAGGGTATGAAGGCCATGATGGGAGATGGGGCACGGGCTTGCTCGCTCTGCAGGAGTGAAACAAAAAAATAAGCGAAGAAGAGGAAGCAGGACAGGAGAATGACCTTTGGAAATGAAAGTGTGGAACGATTAAACATTATAAAATTTGTACATTCAAAAAAGTTAAAAGATTTGTATTGACTGTAGAAAGGGGAAGAAGAAGAAGAAAAGGGAAGATGAGGAAATAAATTGTTTGGGACTGAATGACTTAAAGAATGAATGGAAATTAATGATTATCTTTTTAAATATTTTATTATTTATATGAGGTTAAAAAATAGGGGCGATACCCCTGGGCGCTCACCTGGTAGAATAATAATGAGGAGGAAGTCAACGTGGGACGGAATCAGCAAAATGTACCAAAGGACCAATGTTATAGCAAATACATATTTTGGGGGGCAACCCACCCACCCCCGTAAATCACCTTTGACCATGATTTTTTAAATAGCATGAACAATCTTTGGTACATCACGGGTGTTGAAGGTTGTGGTCAAGTTTCATTGAAATTGTGAGTGTAGTTTCTGAGAAGAAAGCAAATACCTATTTTAGGGGAAAACCCCATAGATGTTAGGGCCTTAGGAAGGAAAACCTTAGGGCCCAATTGTTTTTTTTTTTTTTAATGCTATGAACAAACTTTGGTACAGACGTTGTACATCATCCAGAGGGTGATGAACGTTTTGGTAAAGTTGCATTGAAATCGTATGTGTAGGTTCAGAGAAGAAGTTGCGAATATTTTTGGACGGACGGCATGCCATCCCATAAGCTCTCCGGAACTACGTTCCACGTGAGCTAAAAACAGTCTCATGAAAGGGAGATGAGGAAAGAATAAGTTTACCGAGGAGTGAATGAAAAGAAAGCAGGCCAGCTGAACATGTGGAAGCCAGCCAATGGGGATGCACTCGATTAAAATAACAAAATAGGTTATTACGCAATACAAACTAGAGCGGCACCTGGTGGATCGCATACCTCCGCCAGGCTAAACAGTTTAAGTTTTATATCTCATTGATAGGCCGGATCTGCATCGGGCTTGAACCAAAATTTAATCAGCTGTTCTCGTCACCTACCCAACTCATCCAGAAGGTTTTGTGCGAATTTGTCCATAACTTTTTGACATAATGCTATATAATATAATTTTTGGCCCCATCTCTCTCTCTCAATGGTGAAGAACGACTTAAAATTATAGTATCCCGTCCCGGAACAAATCAGCACACAATACAAATCAGAATGGCACTGGGGAGAGAGCATACCTCCTCCAGGCTGAATAATTTATGTTATACATTACACTGCTAGGCCAGATCTGGATCCGGACCTGAACTAAAATCAAATCAGCTTGTTCTCGTCACTTAACAAACTAATCCACATAGTTTTGTAATGTCATCCACAACTTTTTAAAATATCATGATATATATATATATATATATATATATATATATATATATATATATATATATATATATATATATATATATATATATATATATATATATATATATATATATATACATACACACACAAGCCGGTAGGCGGACATTGGTAGTCGATCAAGTCAAATTTAGTGGTTTTTCAGCCGTTACTAGCCAACAAAAGCATCCATAACAACGGTTCTTTCTCACACATAACTAGGACATACCATGAACCTACCATACCAGTTTCATGTATATCTGACTCATAGTCTCTGAGATATAACGAACTTCGTTTTTTTATTGTTTTCGACCAGGGTTCATTCAAAGTCTATCTTCTCTGACAGTTTTCATGGGAGCGGACTGAATTTTTAGCCACGTCTCGCATAGCGAACCTGGCTCTAAGAGAGCTCGGCGTTGTTCTTCTTCTTCTTGTTCTTCTTCTTCTTCTTCTTCTTCTTCTTCTTCTTCTTGTGAAAACAAAACCTTTAGGACTCGGCTCTTTTATATACAGGATCCGGATCTCCTTAAATATTAAACACCTGGACACATCCTTGTATTGAGGGTGCCTTTTGAGAGCGTCTATCATGAACTTTTAAATATATTCGGACATTTGCTTTAAAGTTTCGAAAAGTTCACGTTACTATTTAAAGATTATTCCATTTAATGTCTTGTAATTTCATAAATACACGATTTTCTCGTCATGAACGACAATCGTCCATGACGGGTGTCGCTATTGGCTCAATCAAGGCACATGACGAAATATCGGAAGTTGTTGTTGTTTTTGTTTGTTTTTTTTTCTTCTTCTTCTTCTTCCTCTTCTTCTTCTGGTGAAGACAAAACCTTTAGGACGTGACTCTTGGACACATTTGTCCTTTTTCTGTCAAGGAGGCTTAAATGTGTTGCTCACAAACGATCATAGTTTGATTTTTGAATTTCGATATTTTTATTTTTTTAGATTTTTTTAAAAATTTCAAAGGCCCTTTGCTCGGCAACCGAGGGGTCCATAGCAACAGTTCTCAAACGCACACAACTAGGTCATGGTATGAACCTACCACCAGAGTTTCATCAAAATCGGCCTACGATTAACGGAGTACTGGCCTGGACAGACAAACAGACAGACAGACATAACGATGGAAAACCTGACAATAAGGGTAGATATATTGACTACCCAATAGATCGACTACCCAACAGACATAACGACGGAAAACCTGACAATAAGGGTAGATATATTGACTACCCAATAGATCGACTACCCAACAGACATAACGACGGAAAACCTGACAATGAGGGTAGATAGATCGACTACCCAATATATACACACACATAGTTTTTGGCCCCATCTCTCAATTCGAATAATTTTTAAAATTATCTGATCTGGATCCAAATCTTCATCAAAATATCCTCAATTCGTTCTTGTCACACACCCAAGCTGTCCACCAAGTTCCATCTGAATCCGTTCACAACTTTTTGAGATATCCTGCTCACAGACAGACAGACAGACAAACAAACAAGCAGTCATAGACTGGTACTTACGAAATCGTCAACTTGACCTCTGACCTTGTCTAATAAAAGCTGTCTCTCGAGAAGGTAGCGACGAAAACCAGAAGTTTCTACGATGATTCTGTACCAAACCATCAAAAATCGAATGTTTTGGATGTTTGACCTCACTGTGACCTTGACCTTTGACCGATTTTGACCAAAATCTAATCAGCACTAGCCATCACCCTCCTGAATCATGTGGTGTAATTTGACATTGGTAGCTTCTTCCGTTCTCGAGTTATCGTGCCTACAAACAAACAAATAAACCAATATCACCTGCAGGGTGACCCGTATCTTGCCAAAAGGTGACCACGTGTGACTTCTTTAAGGTCACACTGAGGTGAACAGAGCTGCTATCCACTAGGAGCGACTCCTTGAGGAATATCTGCCTACAAAAGATTCCGATGAGAATCGTTCTACAGAGTAACCATGAAAAATATGCGTTTGCCTCATAACGTCACCAAATGACGTCATAATGTCTCAAGCTTGACACATCTAGAAAGCACTCATTGAGGTGTTCAATTTGAGGTACGACACGATATGGTTCCTAAAACTTGAAAATTTGTCCTTGGGTCAAATATGTTTGACCTTTGGCGCTAACCATGAAGGTCAAGGCCGATCGCCACCAAAAATTAATCAGCTGAGCGCCAGACCATGAACTATATTCCCATGAAGTTTGAAGACGATCCGATCAAAATTACTCAAAAAATAAGGGTTTCGTCGACTCCCCTGATTTGCGACAAAGTGACCTTGACCTTTGACCTTGACCTTCAAAATTGTATGCGCTGAAAGGGACCTCTATAGGCCTCTGATATGCGAAGTTGCAAAAATTTCCAATGATAACTGTGCTCTGCAGAATTTTTTATACATGATTACAGACAAACAAACAAAAAAATAAAAAATAAAAAAATAAAAAAAACATACAAGCTGACTAACATATCTTGCAAAAATTTCGTTTTGGCAAGATAACAAACAGAAACGGAAGTCATCAATATACTTACGAAATCTTTAGATTTCGTAAGTATATTGTAAGTATAGTATAGGCCAGATCTGGATCCGGACCTGAACTAAAATCAAATCAGCTTGTTCTCGTCACTTAACCAACTCATCTTTAGATTTCGTAAGTATATCGTTATCTCAAATCTTTAGATTTCGTAAGTAACAAACAAACAGAAACCGAAGTCATTAATATACTTACGAAATCTTTAGATTTCGTAAGTAACAAACAGACAGACAGAGGTAAAAACATAACCTCCACCACCTAAGAAATAAAGAATGAAACAGAGAGTAGACAACAATCTACGGTAACAAAGAAAAATCCGGACGGATGACTTAGCCTTGGAAGCAGTTCACTCAGAGATTGAGATAACGCCAAACCCTGAAACCCTTGGTTTTCGTCTGTTTCATCTCTCTTTTTTTCCTTCTAACAATTACAATCACGCATGATTCCATAATATCAGAGCAAATACTGTTCAGATTATTTGTGGGTGTACCTTGGTACACTACACCCAGATGTGTTTTTGATTTTCGATATAGGCTCATCTTCTGATTTTAAGCAGTCAAACGTGAAACACAAAGACTCACACATTTTGTTTTGCCTTTCCCTTGTATACGAGTCGATGGAGATAAGACTTGGAACAAATGTGCGTTCAAACAGCCCCGACAGGGATGCCTTGATTATAAAGGCATCAAAGGTCAAAATTGGTGGTAAAATTATGGCTTTTGGCTTCCATCCATCCATTGGGACCATGCTCTGTGCAGAGCGTTGGTGCTGCCAAAGCAGACTCCTTGGTTATTGGACACAATCCTGGACGGGTCACTACTCCGACACAGTATACCAGCATGCTGACACTCATTTTGCCGACCTTGGAAGGATGACAGGCCGAGTCAACCCCACCTGTTATTAATTTAACTGCCGAGTGGGGTTTGAACTCAGGATCCTAAGATCCCAAGTCCACCACCCGAACCATAAAGCCAACAGCAGGCATCTTTTGGCTTGACATGCCTTTATACTTACGATGAACCAATCCAAACAAGGCTTGGCTCAAAAATACCTTGTCACAGCCCTCTCAGACTAAAGCTGGTAAAGAGGTCAACATTGGTCCGCCGTCTTCCTTTTGACTTTACACTGGTCAGAGTGAATGGAGAGGGGTGGGGAAGTCATATTGCATTCAAATTTTTTTTTTTTTACTTTTTAATTTCCCCGATTCTTCTTTATCCTTTGCATTTGTGTTTTTGTTTTTATACATTTGAAATATCGTGGTTCCTTTATAATTTTGAGGCTGGGGTGCTTCAAACCCCACCATGTGCCTTCCGTGACTAATGTACCTAAATGTAATTCTGCCATCTACTACCAATACTTATAAATAAAAACAATCGTTATGCAAGCATTTTTTTCACAACAAAGTTCAACCTTTTGGAAATTGTATGCGACACACTACCTTCAATTCAGCAACGAAGTTACTTTCACATGCACCTAAATGAACCATGTGTGGATGATTATAGTGAACCACATGTACACAGCCTACCCTCTGACAGTGTCTGCTGCGGATGTGCAACAGAGAGAGCTGTCGGTAGTTTGGCAGATGGAAGTGTGGAATAAGTCGTGTACCCACAAACTGGACTTTCTGGAAAAAATAAAATGACACACAACAGTTAATATACATCGACGTACCAGATTACATGTTCCATAAATACATCTTACCTCATGAACCCACTCATGCAGTGTACTGTTACTTACTCTGGAGCACTGAGGGTGAACATGTGGAAAAAAATTTTTTTGACAAAGCATGATGCAAGTCTTGATAAATCCCATCAACTTGTTCCAAAACTTTAAATTACAGTCTCTCTGCTTTCCACTCTCTCACCGTTTTCTCAACTTATTTTTTATTAATTCATAAGTATCGTGATTGCAAATGAATTGAAGGTTGGAATGATAAACTTTCCATAAGCAAGCCGTGGCTAATCCAAAGAGCAAAGTAACAATGTTTCATTATAAAATGATATGCCATTGCCACCCATTTAAATGAGACTGCAAGTCTGTTTGCTGGTTTGAGACAATAAAGGCTTTTAACACATTCTATATTTTTATTTATGTATATATCGCATTTTACATTCTCTATATTCTATATATATATGTAATGCATTTTACAATATAAATAAATATATATATATATATATATATATATATATATATATATATATATATATATATATATATATATATATATATATATATATATACACATGTTCACAGGGGGCTGCAAAAGTAGGCATACAGTAATGAAAAATAGCACTGCAAAGCGGGCGTAACCCCTCAGCCCCTTAATGCAAACCAATTTCAAGATGGTGGCCATATTGAAAATTGCAGCACGCCCATTTTAGAAAGGAACCTTCCTCTACTCAACCCCAACACACCCAGCAAAAATGGATTTAATCGGACAAGGCGCAAAAATGGATTTAATCAGACAAGGCGCAAAAATGGATTTAATCGGACAAGGCGCAAAAATGGATTGAATCGGACAAGGCGTTATCGAAATCGACGGAAACGAATTTCGAGATGGCTGCCATGGAGGCCACATTGAAAATCGCAGCGTGCCCATTTTCGAAAGGAACCTTCCTCTACTCAACCCCAACATACCCTGCAAAAATGGATTTAATCGGACAAGGCGTTCTCCTCGAAATTGATGGAAACCAAAAGTTGACAGACGGACGGACGCCCGCCCGGACAAGATGGCTGCCATGGAGGCCACATTGAAAGTTTCAGAGCGCCCATTTTCGAAAGGAACCTTCCTCTACTCAACCCCAACACACCCTGCAAAAATGGATTTAATCGGACAAGGCGCAAAAATGGATTTAATCGGACAAGGCGTTCTCCTCGAAATTGACGGAAACCAAAAGTTGACAGACGGACGGACGCCTGCCCGAACAACGCCTATGACGACAATACCCCTTAGCCAATTCGGGCTGAGGGGTAAAAACAAAACGTATTTTATTGATTATACAAGCATATCCATAATAACATACCATTAATAAACATATTAATCTAGTATTAATGAATGAATTCTAGTATTAAATGAATCCTAGCACCACTATTATAATACTGGTATTCCTTACTGTATACCTACTTTTGTAGCCCCCTGTGTATGTGTATATATATATATATATATATATATATATATATATATATATATATATATATATATATATATATATATATACACACACATACATATATATATATACACACACACACATACATACATATACACACACACATACATACATATACATATATATATATATATATATATATATATATATATATATATATATATATATATATATATATATATATATATATATATATTATTGTGCAAATAAAATTTTGATATTCGTCTGATTTGGATGAGCCCATCAATGTCTGTGACTGTCAACAAAGTTAGTTTAACAAAAAGTTTTCAGCATAAACAGTTCAGCATTTCAACTTGCGGGAGGTGGAGAGGAGAGTAAAGTTCTTCGTTCAACACGTTGCCAATAATTTCAGGCCAGCGAAAAGCCAAATTGTCCGTCAAAAAGACAAACCGACGGGACTCTGGCTTGCAGTATACCCCAACTTGATTGGAGCAATGAAATAAAATAACCATTCCTTTCACACCATCAGGCTCATAATGCTGCCAAGGCAGTTTCATTGGTCTAGAAGGAACATGGGGAAGAGGGGGGTGAGTCCAGAGGGAGGGGAAGAGGTGTGGGAGTGCGGAGGGACGGGGTGGGGTGGGAGGACACAGGGGAAAGGGTGGGATGAAGGAGAGGGTGGAGTGTGAGGTGGCAGGGTAAGGGGTGGGATGAGGGAAGGGGTGGGAAAGGGCTTCCTGCAATGAAGCCGAGTCTCTCAGCATACCACTTTCGCATCGCAGACCGATTGGTGGTCTGACTTCTACCACCTCCTTTCTGGTCTTGCATCCCCCCACACCCTCCTCCCACCCAGGCTCCTGCAAGGCACACATGGTCTGCCAGTAACCCCATTTTGGTGAAATTCCCAAAATCCAGACTCACTGCAAAATCTTCCACTCATTCGTTAATCTTTTTTTCCTGCGGAACCAACTTCCTGAGATTCTTCAATCTAATTATTCCCTCCAAGGATTCAAGACAACTATTTATCACAATCTCAGGTCATCCTACATCCACAACCATTATCTTTTCTACTCCCGTTAACCTTCTCCAAGCCCACATCTTTCGGAGTTTCCAGTTTCCCATCCACTTCTGTGATTGAGAGTTTGCAGGTGTATCCATCTTGTTCACCCCCTATGTGCTCCCCTTGCCCTGATTCTTCCCCACATCCCTTCCAACTCCCCCTCTATTTTGTCCCTCAGACACATTGTTTGTGTGTTACCCCTCTCTTTTTCTACTGTTCTTTTCATGACATTCTGTTAGGTGCTGATCAATTCTGCATTCTAACCCCTCCACAAGCTTCGACACCATATACAAAACAAAACTAGCACTACGTTGTCGATGGCACACCATCGCATATTCCCGTGCGCACTGCTTTGTCCCATTAACGCGAGGTGAAATTTTATCTTGCAAAATGGATTGACTATTCTTTTCTATTTGATGTGCTTTATGACCAAAGACTTACTATGTTTACTTAATCAGAAGTCATTGCAAGCATGTCAACATTTCATGAAACATTAATTTAACACTGTCCAGCAATATAGAACTGTGCATCAATTTAATCATAGGAATGAACTATGTATAATATTAATTATAATTATTCATAATCAATTAGATAAATGCACTAAAACCCATGACTGTTTGTCACTCATGGGGGTCACATAAGTAAGTTCTTTATAAATAATTTACCATGTACAATGGTAAATACACTTAAAAAAAAAAATCAGCCCTCATGACCCCACCCCCAGTGGGTCATATCAAAAATCCGACAGTGTTGTGCACTTCCCCATACATATATCGACTATGTCCCAAAGTTTCAAGTTCCTATCTCAAACGGTGTAGGAGGAGCTATTCTGACCCCCTATCCGCTAAGCACCCCCTACCCCCCAAGCACCCTCTGATCATCATGTGTTTAAAAAAATATGTTGTTAAATATATAACTCATGAATATGTTTGATTTAAAAAGCTATAAGACAATTTTTTTTAATCGACCCCCATGACCCCAACCCCTCTGGCCCAGCCCCGAGGGGTCATATCAAAAATCCGAAAGTGTTGTGCACTTCCCCATACATATTAGGGTGGTCCAAAAAAGTCGAAAAAACATAGAATGTTGCTCCACAAGCTTAAAATTATTCTAATATGATCCAATAACGCGCATAAATTTTTTTCGCTTCATCGGAGGTGATTTAGAGGTCGCTCCATATGACAACTTTTAGTCTCATGACTTGAATCTCATGTCAGGGTGGGATGAGGGAGGGGAAGGGGTGGGATGAGGGAAGGGGTGGGAAAGGTATGGTCAGGATAAGGGTAGGGTATGGTCAGGTACGATTACGGGTACTTCTGGATGTCCGAGGTGGAAATGGAGTGTATTTTCGAACTCTATGGGGTCGATTTACTCAAAGAAATGACTGCACCGACATTGAATTCACTACCATTTCGAAAATATGACCTAAAACAAGATTTATCATTACTGGAGTTGAGTAACTAATCCTACTCATTTCGATATTTTCTAATCTATAATTAATTTGTTGTCCGTCTAAACATTTCTTAGAGTAAATCGACCCCACTGAGTTCGAAAATGCAGTCCATTTTCACCTAGGAAGTTCAGAAGTGTACAGATTCGCATCTCACCATACCCTAATTTAATATAATAATAACTAAATAAATAACAAACATATTTTTCGTGAATCATTGAATCTAAAACACTGAATGTTGGGCCGGATAGAAATAACTTCAGGCGGGAGTGGAGACAGCAATAGAGGCGGAGATGATAGTAGTATTTGGTAAATGAGACTAAATATTCTAATAGTTCGTAATTCCATTGATTGAAAAATTAGGGTATGGTGAGATGCGAATCCGTACACTTCTGAACTTCCTCGGTGAAAATGGACTGTATTTTCGAAGTCAGTGGGCTCGATTTACTCTAAGAAATGTTTAGATGGACGACAAATTAATTATAGATTTGAAAATATCGAAATGAGTAGGATTAGTTACTCAACTCCAGTAATGATAAATCTTGTTTTAGGTCATATTTTCGAAATGGTAGTGAATTCAATGTCAGTGCAGTCATTTCTTAGAGTAAATCGACCCCATAGAGTTCGAAAATGCACTCCATTTCCACCTCGGACATCCAGAAGTACCCGTAATCGTACCTGACCATACCCTAGTTTAACCAACTCATGAAACTAATAGTCGTCATATGGAGCGACCTCTAAATCACCTCCGATCAACTTAAATTTTTTTATGCGCGTTACTGAATCATAGTGGAATAATTTAACACTTGTGGAGACAGCATCTGATTTTTTTTGATTTTTTTTGCTGTTTTTGGACCACCCTAATACATATATCTACTATGTAGCAAAGTTTCAAGTTCCTATTTAAAACGGTGTAGGAGAAGTTACAGGGTAAGACGGACGGATGGATGGACATACAGACGGACGGACAGACGGCGGAGACAATCACAATATTCCCGCTTTTCTTCGAAAGCACGGGAATAATAAAAATGTAACAGAACGTCAGGTTTATCGGACTACTCTAGACAATTGTGTCGCAACGTGTGTTCTGCACACAAGTTTTCATCGTATCCGGACAGCGAGATTGCTTCATTTTATGCGCGGAGAGATACGGCCGATGACATGGGCTGGCCTTGCTTGCGATTCATTCGCCGCGGAGCCACATGCCCGCTGCGCTGCGCTGGTCACGTCACCTCGCTAAAATATTTCTGATATCGAGCAGTATGCAAGTAGAATTTACATTATTGAATTACGAATAGGATTTAGTCGAACCAATTGTTATTGTCAAGTCTTCCTTTGATGTCCTCCCGATCATCATGAACGCCGGGAATTTCATCGCCAGTTTCCTCTGCTTGTCCTGCTTCGGGCTCGAACTGGTAAGGCCGTATTCCATTTCCAGCTGCCTGAACTTCACCTCCCGCGACTACGTTATCCGACAATTCTCCATCTGATTCAGACCAAAATCTTTCATTTCTCTCACACTCACTGTCGCTACCAGACAAATCAAAATCCATGTCATCCATTATTCAAAACCTTTTTCTTATTCTTCTTCTTCTTCTTCTTCTTCTTCTTCTTCTTCTTCTTCTTCTTCTTTCGGCTGCTCCCGTTAGGGGTCGCCACAGCGGATCATCTGTATGATCCGCATAGTGATTTGGCACAGGTTTTACGCCGGATGCCTTTCCTGACGCAACCCTGGTAGCCTCTTACGACACAGGGATATGGTACACCTATTTTAACCGGGGCATACACCGGGACCAGTACACTGGTACTCACTTCGCCGACCTCGGAAGGATGACAGGCTGAGTCAACCCCCTGGTGTATTAATTCAAGCGGAAAACGGGGCTTGAACTCAGGACCTTTTGGATCCCAAGCCGCTACCCTAACCACGATGCCAACACCAGGCTTGATCATAGGAATGGGAAAATCATAGCTCACCTAACCACCACGCCAACACCACGCATATCCATTATTGAAAACCAAATGTTTGATTTTTTTTAAAGCAGAAATGAACGAAGCATTCGAGTTGATCAATCGAATGTGGAAACACATAGAAAGCCAATACAATCACGTAGACCACTAACCCGAGTAATTTACGTGCAGCCTTTGTTGTTCTGGAGATGACGTCATGTGGGTTACGCGTTGTTTAGTAGATTTCGGCAGAATTTTTAAGGGGCATTCCCGAAGAGGTTTGTATTTTTTTATTTTACATTTTACATAACGAGTATTGTGAAAAAACAGTCAGATCAGAAATCACGATGAAAAACTACTACAGTGTATGTATATATATATATATATATATATATATATATATATATATATATATATATATATATATATATATATATATATATATGCAATTTCAGTACTTTTGAGTGTCATGGGACCTTTGAAGGCTGAAGAGATTACAACAATTCTAATTTCTAACGCGAGGAAGTGACATCATCTCTGGGCATTAGGCTTTGTTTAATTCACCATCTAAGTTCTGAGGGGGGGGGGGGGGTCAATGGTCATGTTACACGTGGTAAAGTTTCAATTACCTCCGTTGAACGGTTTTCAATGTACGCTCTGAACAAAATGCAGACATGTACGTACGTATGCACCCGATTGCTTAACCTCATTTTACGCTTTGCACATGTGCGGTAAATATGACCATCTTACACCACGATATTATATGGGGTGTTCCAAAAAGATCTGGACAACTTTGGTTGTTAATATATTTAGAACCACAAATGATACAATGATACCATCCATTGGGACCACAGTCTGTGTAGAACATTGGTGCTGCCAAAGCAGTCTCCTTGGCTAGTGGGTACAATCCTGGATGGGTCGCCACTCCGACACAGGATACCAACAAGCTGGCACTCATTTTGCCAACCTTAGAAGGATGACAGGCAGAGTCAACCCCACCTGGTATTAATTCAACAGCCGAGTGGGATTTGAACTCAGGATCCTAGGATCCCAAGCCCACCACCCTAACCATTAAGCCAGCACCATGACTACTACTACATCATCATCATCATCATCCATCATCTTCTTTGTTGGCCTAAATCATTCCCACCTTCTTCGACCGGTGAAAGCTTTTGACCCAAGTCTTTCATGAACCGGCTGGCCAGGTCTGACTGAATGTGATTTGGGGAGGAATTGAAGTGTTGTTCAGAGTGCCATATTCTCTTCGCTCGTGACACCATGTCGTTGGTGACATGGAATAAAATCGAACTCCAGTCTCAACTGTATCCCAGCACTGTAATCACGTGACTACAGTACAGTACACCGCAGTACGACACAACGACGAAGACGAAAGCAAGGATGGTTTAAGTTAACTGTAATAAGTTTATATTGGGTGATTATGGACCGAGGAGCACGTGGGCCGATCAACACATGATGGATACCTAAGCGTTACCTGTGAGGTTAAATAAACCAGCGCGTCCCGGCGAGGAGCGGCGAAGGCACGGACGGCCCACCAACGCCGGAGCCATGCAGCGGAACGGGGCCACGCGGAGCCGAGCGAGGCTCGCCATGGCGGAGGAGAAAAGGAAACCTGACAGGAAACGCGCACAAAGCACATTCGGCTAAACTCCCGTCATGGTATAAACAATCGGGCCGTGCGGCGTCTGCGCTCGATTACTTCAACCTGGAACACATTCCACTTCCGGTTGTCCCCAGACGTCCGCACTCCGTTGTTTGGTGAGTGTAACCTTTGTCGGTATATATTGTGAGTATTCAATGTGATGAAAAAAACATGACGGACTTATGTGGTATAACTGTGTAAGGTTTATACATTCCGGGATGACGATCCACGCGGATTAAAGCACGAGACAGACGTAACTAGTCGATTGTAGGTGCGATCGATCGCCCCACGTGTGCGCCGGAACAGAGGCCGTGGGACTGTGACGTCAGTCCGCGTCATTCTGCTCCACAACTGTTCTCTGTTCTGGGTGCAATGACGACACGCACTTTACGGCAGTTTTGCCAACAGCTGCCAAAGACGGTAAGATAACGTTTTATTAACCTCCATCCGGCGGCTTGATTGGGGACTTGTATTTTGGGGTCCGCGTTGCCTGGCAACGCCGGTGCCGGGTCCCTCCACCCGCCTGGCCCCCTCCCACATCGCACCCCTTCCCCTGCCTCCTCCATCTGGACTCCCACCCCACCCCTTCCCCACTCTCTCAGGACGTGTACAGTGAAAAACGGCAAGTTATCTCCACACCACACTTGTAGTACCCTCTGCCACCACCCCAGGGTGTGGCGCTACACGATGCACATCGACATAGAGAAATTTTCGTCGACCTTCCCTCCCGAACCCCCGCGACGACAGATGAAAGCAAGTAGCCCATGTTGACCACGACTTCGAACTTGGTCCGTGTGCCAAGTTTGGTTGCGATTTGCCCGGTAGTTTGGGCGTGCTCGGTGTTTCACACGGACAGAAAATGGCGTTTATTTATTTATTTTTGAGAAGACGTCCATGTTGTCAATTGATTTCTGATCCTGCCACCAGAATTAAATAAACTCGTGCGGGCCCGTACGTGCGTGCCCATACACGCGTGGCCGTACGTGCAAAAAAGAAAAGAACTTTCAAACCACATGCCAGAAACAACAACCACACAGGCCGTTCCTTCGCTCTCGTAAGCAACGACTGGATTGGGGCATTGTTTCAATTAGATCGGACCAATGGTTGTCGATAATTGATAATTGTGACGTCAATTGTGACGTCATAGCACCGTGTCCTGTCATTGGTTTGGTAAATAAATGGCCACAACTTGGGAAACAATTAGGAAACAGCTGAAACGGATGATGAAGAACGATATCAAACCTTGAAAAGGCACATACTCAGGTCACCAGCGTCAATTGTGACGTCATATCAAAAAACGAAGAAGAATTGTGACGTCAATCGTGATGTCATAGCACCGTGTCCTGTCATTGGTTTGGTAGATAAATGGCCGTAACTTGGGAAGCACTTGTCCAATTATTATCAAACCTTGAAAAGACACATCCTCAGGTCCCCAGCAATATACCTGGCAAGTTTCAATGAGATCGGACCAGTGGTTGTCGAGAAACAGCGGTCACAGACACACAGAGATTGCTGGAATTGTAGAAAGATGATTTTTCTTCCCCCACCATCATCATTTAATTAATAATTTAATTCTTTTTCACACAATTGATAAACATTTCTGAAAAGAAATACACCTGAAAGTTGTAGAAAAAAAAAAAGACGAATCCAAGCCTTAAGTTTGGAGATGAAAAGTTTTCATGAACAGCACGGCCATCACGTCGCTCAGCTTACGTAGCCATCACTCCGGCCTCGCTTCAATGCTCACCCTCTAGCTCACGCGTGCTCCACCCCTTCACAACAAAGCATTGAATGAGAAGGAAACGATGAGAAAGAAAAAAATAGGACCACTGCACCTGGAGCTTATCTGGGCCTTGGCCTAATGTTGTAACCCAAATCTGGTAGCATTCTGACTGCTGGGTCCGGGGAGGATTTTTGAAGGAATTGATGGGATTTTCATGAATGCGAATTTCCCGACAACTTGATCAAGTCGGCCAGTTTGACACATTTCTGGGAAAGTGATCCGCATGGACCACTTCAACATAAATAACATGCCTACCCTTGACCTCATGTTGTCACCCAGGTTTGGTTGCATTCTGACTGGTGGGTCTGGAGAAGATTTTTGAAGAAATTTACTAAGTTGGCCATTTTGACCAACTTCAAGTCATGTGACTGGAATGAGCTTTGCCATTCTTGTTACCAGTCACGAGAGGAACGTTGCTGCGAAATTTCAGCCAGATCGGCGACACGATGACACGACCTTATCTGTTATGTAAATTCCATACAAGCTAAAAAAAAAATAAAATGATATTACCAGGTGAAGTGCAATACAGTTAAGGATAACCATCTGCCCACATATTAGCTAAACCACTCCGGATCAGATGTCCAGCCTGATGGCGTTTGACTCTACGACCAGACCGAGTTTGGGATGCTAGCGGCCGTGGTAGTCGCTTGGGTATGTTGGGATGATGGTGGCTCTTGGTCAGCACCCTGTTTTCTCTTGCATTGGTATGGTGAACATCCGTGTCATCGAGGGCGTTCAGGAGAATCTCAGGCTCTGGTTGCCTTGGCAGGTCAGATGTGGCGGCGATTCTGCCTCAGGATGTTTCCTGTTTCCGTGACGACTTTGCATGATCTCGGCTCCGAGCGGGTGGTGAACTCAATTGATGGTTCCCGAGTGTGGGACCACCCAGCCTCCTCGAGAACCCGAACTTGTTGGCTCGGTTGAAGTGGTCCGAGATGGGGGCTGGCCCGGCAGTTAAAGTATTCTTCCTGGGATGCATGACGATGTTCAAGTGCCTCTAGGTTTGCGTCACGATTCGGTGTCAAGTTCGGCACCTTGGTCGGCAGGTTGGATTTAATTTTTCTCTAATTTAGTATCTCAGCAGGTGATTCGAGATGGGTGTAGTCCTCAAAATGAGGAGGGCCATGTGTGGGTCAGCGTCGGAGTGCTTTGTTTTGTGTGAAGTGTTCTTCATGGTTTGCACCTGGCATTCGATGAAGCTGATTGATTGCGGTCGTGGGGGCTTTAGGTACGTAGGTTGAAACTCCAGTCCTCAGCAAATTTTGTGAAGGCACGGCTGTTAAAATGACCTCCCTTATCGCTCATGACATTCTCTGGAATGCCATGCTCTGAAAATACCAGCTGCAGGATACCAATTACGTCATTGCGAGTTGCCCCTGTTGGAAGTTTTCAAACAATGGGGAACCCGGATTTCACATTGGTGAGCAGGAGGTAGTTATGTCCATCGAGGTGTGGAATTTGTCTGCAGCCAGTGTTTGCCATGACTTGGTCAGGATTTTGTGTGGGATCATTGGTTTCTGGGATTGCTGTCGCTGATGGGTCTGGCATATGTGGCAGGAGCCGATCCAGTTTTCAATGTCCCCATTCACCTTGGACCAGAACATGTAATTGTATGCTCTGAGGAGTTTTGACGATACCGAGGTGGCCGTCATTTCACTTCCTGAGGATTTCACGTCGTAAACTGGCAGGGATAATAAGCCGGCTCCCCTTCCACATGACACCATTTTCAACACTCAACTCATCACGAGAATTTCAGGATGGCCTCAGTTCACTGGGCAGATCTTGGCACCTTTCCAGCCACGCGGTCATGATGACTTTCCTGAGTGTGGTTAAGAGTGCATCCTCGTCTGTGGTTTGCTGCATTTGCTGCGTCTTCTGATGGCTGATTTGGATGTGCTCAACTTTCACGTCAAGCTGGATGGTTGGTGTCAGAAAGCATGACGGTCCATCGGCTAGGAGCATGTCTTTGCCAGGTTTGTACGTGGTGCATGTATCATACCCTTGGAGCCGCAGTAGCATCCGTTGCAGTCGTGGTGGGGCAGCAGTCAGACTTTTCAAGCTCATCATTTTCAGGGGCTTGTGGTCATTCTCGACAATGTAGGGGCAACCGTATAGGTCAGTGTGGAAGCGTTTGCCCCCGAACATGACTGCTAGCATCTCATGCTCGATGTTGGCAGATCATTGCTCCACCTTGGACAGCCTCTTTGATATGAAGGCAGTGGGCTCGTTGTCTTGCATTAGGCAAGCCCCAAGGCCTTTGTGGAGGCATTAACCTGCAGTGTCATGGATTTATGTGGGTCTAAGTCGGTTAGGCAGGTCTCATGGCAGATGGTGTCCTTGACCTTTTGGAAAGCCTGATTGTGGCTGGCTATCCATTCTAGTTTCTCTGATTTCACCAGTTTGCGAAGGGGACCTGTGAGGTCAGACAACTTTGGGATAAAGGGGCCCATATATGTGATGATACCAAGTGCCTTGCGACGTTCACAGCTGTTTTTCGATTCCGATATGTTCTGGATTGCATCCACTTTTCCGGGGCCTGGGTGGGCACCTTGTTGATCAAAGATGAGACAGAAAAACTGAATCTATGGCTTGTTGATGCTGCACTTGTCACTGTTGAAATGTCGGCATCATTCCTTCCTATCTTGTCTAGTTGTTTTTTGGGGGGATTACATCCCTGCATGTTTTTACATTTTTACCTCTGCCACCAAACATGGACAGAGGTTATGTTTTCATCCCTGTCTGTCTGTCTGTTTGTTTGTCTGTGGGCAGGATATCTCAAAAAGTTATGGAAGGATTCGGATGAAACTTGGTGGACAGGTTGGTTGTGTGACATGGACATTCAATTTTGGTGACGTTCCGTATCCGTATCCAGATACGAATTTTAATTTTATTTAATTTTTAGCTCACCTGCAACATAGTTCCTGCGAGCTTATGGGATGGCACTTCGTCCGACTGTCCGTCCGTCTGTTAGTCCGTAAATACTTTCAACTTCTTCTCTGAAACTACACACGCAATTTTGATGAAACTTGACCACAACCTTCATTGCCCGGAATGTACCAAAGTTTATTCATGGCATTAAAAAATCTGGGTTTAATGGGGTCTATGGGGGGTTGCCCCCCAAAATAGGTATTTGCTATAAAATTGGTTAATTGTTCCATTTTGCTTATTCTGTCCCATGTTGACTTCCTCCTCAATGTCATTGTTCTTCCAGGTGAGCACCCAGGGGGTATTGCCACTATTTTTAGATCCTCGTGGAGGATCTCCAAGTCTTACTCACGTTGTTGTTCTTGTGGACTTTTTTGTTTCACAGCCTACAGTTTTCATCGAAACCTCCTGAAACCTGACATATATATGTACAAATACCCTGCGCAGACAGGAACCATCTCGAATTTTGAAAATTCCTCCTCAAAAAAAAGTTGACGTCAAAATATCTCCGCTAATGGAAATCGCCTAAAAATTATCTCCGAAACTAGGCAAGCTTTTTGAATTCTGTTTGCGGGAATCGAACAGGGCATTAGCAGAGATGAATTATCGCACATATGATACATCACTATGACGTCATATCAATTTTTATGACGTCATTCCTATTTTTTGACATTTTTTGTTTCACAACCCAGAGGTTTCATCGGATCTTCATGAAACTTGCCATGTATATGCAGAAAGCCCACGCGCAGTCAGTAACCATCTCCGATTTTGGAAATTCTTCCTAGAAAAAAAAAAAGTTGACGTCATAATATCGCCGCTAATGGAAATTGCCTATACCATTATCTCCGAAACGAGGCAAGCTGTTTGAATTTTTGTTTGCGGGAATCAAGCCGGGCATTAGCACAGATAATTCATCGCAAACCTGATACATCACAATGACGTCATATTCGTTTTTATGACGTCATTATTAAGACGACGAGGATCTTAGCTCATTCGAGCTTGTTTAAGTGATTCTTCACGATTGAGAGAAGAGGCCAAAAACGATTATATATCGCATATTTCCAATTATATATATATATATATATATATATATATATATATATATATATATATATATATATATCAAAAACCCAAAGCTTTTTCGCTTTACCTATCTAGTTTTATTGTGATGGACGGCATGCCTTTAAGAGACCACAGACATCATTTGAAACTCTCAACTGTGGCCGGATATTTGCACCCAAGGTCAGTTTACCATGTCAGTGAGTTAAGTGAGGCAAAAGAGGAACCGTGCCGGCAGTTTTGCAACAGACGTTAGTCGGCGGAGAGGAACAAGCGTCATGTAACTGCATCGGAGATCGAACTTAGATAATGAATTTGAGCTGGCCAAACGCCTCAGCAGTCTTATGCCACCATCAGAATGGACAGAATAAGTCAGGACACAGTATCATGAGGAAATGGCTTTTAATGGCAGTAACAAAAATGCAAGTATTTACAGTGGCAGGCATCCAAGTATTTACAAGGAGAGAAAACAATGGAATGACATGTATGTACAACAATTGATCACAGCACGTATACTTTTCCCCCTTATCCCCTACGTGACGAACCCACCTTCAGAACCTTATCAATGACTTGGCACTCTACAATACAGTATACCGGCACAATGCATCCAATGTGGAAGGGAGAGATGAGTGTTTGGTGAAGATGAGATGAGGATAGAAAGAAATATATGGGGACAGGACGGACCGCGAAAGCGAAGGTGTACAAGGGTGGAAGGTGAAGAAATCGGGAAGAGCGAAAGGATGGAGACAGAAGACGAAGGAAAGAATGAATGATGAAGACTAACGGCGTGGTGAGAAATTAACCGACAAAGCACGAAAGGGAGTGAAAGAAGAAAAACGAGCAAGAAAAACAAAGTGAAAGGAATGACGTCGAGAAGGACGGGAGGAGACTAGTATTTGTGCGACAAATAATTAATCGATCCTCCAACCAGAGTCTGAAAAACCATTTCAAGCTTCAAATCTCCCAGTATCCGGTCCTTCCAGCCTTTCTACAGCCTTCCTCCTCAGAGGCTGTACAGTCGACACACAGCCTTTTATAGATCTTTGAAGCCCTCTGTGCTCGAGCCTGCACCCCCCCCCCCACACCCCACCACCTTGTCCATGGCAGGAGCTACCTTCAGCTTGGGTCCTGGCGTGATATCCCTTTGTGGGCATTCACGAACCCTGAAACGGTTTTCGGGGTGCTCGTGAACAGAATGGGATCGTGAGCCCCGGGTTTTGGCACAATATTCTTTTGCAAGCGTTCACGAAACGGTTTTGGGGGGCTGCGAGGAAAATGTGTTCATGTGTGAGGAAAGTGTGCAGCAGCTGGTTTGTAGAAAATAATATGGAATGCGAAAAATGACACGTATGGGATTTCTAACTACGCAATCACAATGTAGATCTATCAACATGGACTTTAGACAGTTAAACTAAAGAGTATAACTATGAAGTAACTGCTTTGACCATGTGAGGATCTCTTTGGGACTCCTAAAAAACCACAACAATATTTTCATCCTCTGTCCGTCTGATACATGATTAAACAAGGAGCTGATACTCTCAGTCCCCCACCTTTTGGGCGGTATGAGGAATTGATATCTGCAAAATGAAAGGTAAATCTTGAACCGTTTTTGAAATATCGCATCCACAAGCCGAGTTACCAAGATCGTTTCCATGGCAAGAAAATTCAGCCAATCACAGCCATGATCTATTCAGGTTGAGATAATGTCATGAGGAATAGATATCTGCAAAATGAAAGCTAAATCTCTCAACCACGTACAAAGCTTGCATCCGCAGTCTGATGGAGTACTGCTCCCCTCCCCCACCCATCTGGGCTGGTGCTCCTGCCTCACACCTAGCCCGGCACCACACTGTGGAAACCAAGGATTTTAGGATCATTGGTATCTCCCATGATGAAGCTGAGTCTTTGGGTCTCTCATTCTCTCACCGCAGGAAGGTCGGTGGTCTTTCTTTCTTCTGCTGAATCCTTTCTGGCCTCGCCTCCCCCCCCCCCCACCTCTCTCTCTCTCTCTCTCTCTCTCTCTCTCTCTCTCTCTCTCTCTCTCTCTCTCTCTCTCTCTCTCTCTCTCTCTCTCTCTCTCTCTCTCTCTCTGTGCTCTGTCCCCCCAGTATTTCCGCAGGGTCCTCAAGGTCTGCCAGCATCCCCTTTCTGATAAAAGAAAAATAATCACCTTCACTCTTCCATTCTTCCTTTTTTTTCCCCCACCTCTGGAACAAACTCCCACACTCCCTTCAACTCATATCTTCCCCCATCCAAAACCATGATCTTATCTACCCCCGTTAATCCACCCCAAATTGCACCTCCTTCAAATTCCCTGCTTTCCTTCCTGAAAGTCCCTGTAATATCCATCTTGTTTACCCTGTGTCCCCAGCCCCACCCCTCTCCCTTCTACAGATCTCCTAATGTCTCTGTGTCCCTGCTGTTGTTGTGCTTCCCTCTCCCACCCCTCTTGTCTCCTTCTCCCTTTGTCATATGTTCCGTGTGTTAGCTCTTATATGAGCCTCGACTAATTATACAAAAACGATGTTCAAGGGCTTTTTGAAATATCACGTACACAAAAGTACATGGACAGATGATCGGTCGGTGAGCTCTCATTTTTAGGGATGGGGAACAAAAGTAGGAACTGTAATGCCACTACATCTCCACTTGTAGGTTATAAATGTATAAAAGAGTTTCCTCGCAAGGAACTTCGACGCAGAAGGAGGCCATTCGGCCCACTGAGCCTGCACGATGGTTTTCAACCCAGGGTGGTTTTGTCCATGCTTCATCGTTTCTTTGAATGTTGAGCATCAAGCAACGAAGCAGCGCATTCCATTCGTGTTCTTTGGTATGACTCGTCCGGGGTATGAACCGCCAATCTCCCAGACTCGGAGCGATTTCTCGAACCATGACACCACTGAGTCTGCGAACCACGGTTCGGGCCGTTCCCACCCATTTCCCCGTGTTCTATGGAGGGTTTTCAGTACCCATTATGCAGTTCTTGGGCGCCATATTTGTTGGCAAGCTAAACAAGACCTAACGAGGCCAAATAATTAGGGTAACCTTCCATTGCAGTGTCAGAATAACGAGATAAATGTGCTCGATTGTCGAGCTATTGAGGTTCTTGTTGCCAGGGAAGTTAACACAACCAACATGGCGGCGTGCATGGCATTATGGGATAGCTCTGAAAACCCTCTGTGCAAACCAGACTCCATAGATATCAACTCGCACAGTTTACCCATGACACTCGCTTTTTAAAATAATCTTGCCGGAAGACAAATTCAGCTACCATTTGGCTTCTGCTGCCATGCAAGTTGAGCCTTCCAGTGTGGATTTATCTCTGAACGTGCGGACCAGAAACTAATTGGTGTTTATAACCAGTTTAACACACGTGTTGCCATGGAGCAGAAAAATGACGAAGAACCATCATACCAGAGAGAACCACAAAGCGTACAGCAGGAACTGCAACTTTCACGTTGACTGCTCGTCTTTCATGTTTCAAGTCTGATGAAATCTCAAGGTGTTTCAAAGGATGTCTCATAGTTGTAACTCCTTTGGAGGTTATCCTGGGCAGGGTGTCTCAATAAAATGTATACAGACTTGAATCCATCAAAAACTATAGTATGTCGTCGTTCTGCGCTGCCTTGTGGGTTAACAGCTGACCGATTATGTGCAATCATTCCATCACATCATAACGCCATCTGTTTGGTATTAGTAACACTCAACATGGCCCCCCCCTCTCTCTCTCCTGGTTAATAAATTTTTCTGATACTGTATATTGAAGTCTGTGTACATTTTATGGGGGACACCCTGTATTTGCCACAGTTGCAGTGCTGGAGTTGATTGGAAATGTCCATAAGTTGCCATTCTAATATTGTGAATTCAGAATCTTGCTTGCCACTACTTGCAATCTCATTTCGTCGATTCCTACGACGCACACAGAGAGAAGGAATAAATGTTTTTTTTTTTTATCAATATGTGCTTTAAATGTAGCCAAGCTTTAATTCTTGTCAATTGAAATCTTTTGCAGGAGTTGCATGCACACCTCCTTGGTTCCGTAAGTGAGCAGACCGTGACCAAGCTTATGGGCAGGTGCCGTGTTGGTGGGCAGAACATGACCTTATTCGAAAAAGGACGAAGCAGGACACTGGATGAGTGAGTGTGCGCAGGTGACCTGGTGTATTTGCAATGAGGTTTGGTGGATTGTGTGATGAATCGTTTTTTTGTTTTTAAAATGTCTATAACCTGGTTTTGAAGTCCTGCCATTCTTGCAATGGATCCTTTCTGTTGATGACTGCATTTGATTACATTGCTGATATTATTATCAGGTGTGGGGTGAAGGTAGGAGTGCATCAGGGGTCGGTACCAAGTCCACTACTATTTGTAGTTGTGATGGAGGTGCTGGCTCGGAGGGTAAAGGAGGGTTTACCGTGGGAGCTGCTGTATGCAAATGATTTGGTATTGATTGCGGAGAGTCGGGATGGACTGAAGGAAAAGATGAATAAGTGGAAGGAATGTATGGAGGCAAAAGGTTTGAAGGTGAATATCGGAAAGACGAAGGTGATGGCAAGTGGTAAAGCATGTGGTGAGGTGGAAAGGACTGGGAAGTGGCCGTGTGCTGTGTGCAGGAAGGGTGTCGGAGTGAACTCCATTCAGTGTACAATGTGCGCTGAGTGGGTTCATCGAAAATGTAGTGGGGTGAGAGGGTCATTAACCAGTGTGGTAGTTACATTCAAGTGTAAGGTGTGCATGGAGGGAGCAGCATATGGAGCAAATGTTGAGTTAGATCTTTGAGACGGCATGAAGTTGGAAGGTGTGAAAACGTTTTGCTACCTAGACATGCTGAATGGAGAAGGTGGATCAGACTCGGCGACGGTTGCTCCAGTGAGATGTGCATGGAAGACGTTTCGGGAACTGAGTGGCGTGCTGACAAAGAGGGGAGTGTCGTTGAAGTTGAAGGGAAAGGTGTTTGCTACATGTGTGAGAAGTGCTATGATTTATGAGAGTGAGACTTGGGTAATGAACATAGAGCAGCAAAGAAGGCTGGAAAGGGTGGAAATGCGAATGGTTCGGTGGATGTGTGGAGTATCGCTGAGAGAGAGAGAGAGGAATACAATTAATGAATTGCAGAAGATTATGGGAATAGAGTCTGTGATGGATGTTGTGAAGAGAAACAGGTTGACATGGTTGGGTCATGTGCTGAGGAAGGATGAAAGTGACTGGGTGAGAGGAGAGATGGACATGAATGTGGAAGGAAGTGGAGGACGGGGAAGACCGAGTAAGACTTGGCAAAAGGTAGTGGAACAAGAAATGTGGGTAAGGGGGTCAACAAGGGGAGATGCAGAAAATAGGGCAAAGTGGAGAAGATTGCTATGGGGCCCACAAGGCTAACCGCTGCTCGAGCAGGGAAAATGGCCTTAAAAATGCCTGTTGTGGCTGTTGTTGTTGTTGTTGTTGTTGTTGTTGTTGTTGTTGTTGTTGTGTGGGACTGCAAAACACCTAAGCGGACACTTCGCGAATTGCCAAAATAACGAGGCGGTAACTCCGGATTGCAAAATATTTAAATGTTAAATTAGCTTTTTTTTAAATCCCTATATGAGATTGAGCAATGTTGAAAGTTTGAAATGAGCAATGTATCATAATGTAACAGGAAATATTGATATTTCTGTGCTCCCGCAACATAAGTGGAATGATGAAAACTTGTACATCACCAAGTTGCTTTACCATTGTTTTACATTCAATATCGTTACCTCCGCCACCGAATGTGGATGGAGGTTATGTTTTCACCCCTGTCTGTTTGTCTGTCTGTTTGTTTGTTTGTCTGTTTGTTTATGTACAAATATCTCAAAAAGTTGTAGATGGATCTGGATGAACTTCTGTGGACAGGTTCGGTGTGTGACAAGGACGAACTGATTCAATTTTGGTGAAGATCCGGATCCAGATCGCGATACGAGAATTGTTTAATTTTCAAAGTGATTCTTCACCATTGAGAGATAGGACCAAAAACGATATAGTGGAGTATAGCTTGATATTTCAAAAATGTATTGGGCTCGATATGTTCTCGTGGATCAGGCATTGCGTGGCGGGGGTATGGGCTCCACCGAGTGCCATTATAGTTTATATATGCTTTGCTTTTCTACATTATTTATTTAAATGCAAATGCTGCACGTCCCATTTTTTAAAGTTGTGGTTCGAAGTTGTGTCCTCCATGACTTCTTGCATTCTTGTTGGCCTTGGAGTACTCCCACCACTGCAGCCATCTATCTATCTATATATTACTAAAACTCTCATCATGTATGTATGTATGTATGTATGTTGTGTGTGTATTTATGTATGTATGTATGTTGTGTGTGTGTATGTATGTATGTATGTTGTGTGTATGTATGTATGTATGTATGTTGTGTGTGTGTATGTATGTATGTATGTATGTTGTGTGTGTGTATGTATGTATGTATGTTGTGTGTGTGTGTGTATGTATGTATGTTGTGTGTGTGTATGTATGTATGTATGTTGTGTGTGTGTGTGTATGTATGTATGTTGTGTGTGTGTGTATGTATGTATGTATGTATGTTGTGTGTGTATGTATGTATGTATGTATGTATGTTGTGTGTGTGTGTATGTATGTATGTTGTGTGTGTGTGTATGTATGTATGTATGTATGTTGTGTGTGTATGTATGTATGTATGTATGTATGTTGTGTGTGTGTGTGTGTATGTATGTATGTATGTTGTGTGTGTATTTATGTATGTATGTATGTTGTGTGTGTATGTATGTATGTATGTATGTTGTGTGTGTGTATGTATGTATGTTGTGTGTGTATGTATGTATGTATGTTGTGTGTGTATGTATGTATGTATGTTGTGTATGTGTGTATGTGTGTATGTATGTTGTGTGTGTGTGTGTATGTATGTATGTATGTATGTTGTGTGTGTGTTTGTATGTATGTATGTTGTGTGTGTATGTATGTATGTATGTATGTTGTGTGTGTGTATGTATGTATGTATGTTGTGTGTGTATGTATGTATGTATGTATGTTGTGTGTGTATGTATGTATGTATGTATGTATGTTCCCGAAATACAGCCAAAACGGTACACGATAGCGCAAAAATTTTTGTCCCACCGTACTCAACATTCTCCTGCGGTGTGCAGCATCAAGGTTCGTTCAAATCGGGCAACAAAAAAAAATATAAAAAAATCAATTCCCGATTCAGTCAAGTACTCTTCAGGAGAATTTGATCAATGCAAACAACCTCAGCAGTATAGTTCGCTAGAGTTTTCTTTTTTTTTTGTTTTCTTCGAATGATTTATTAAAAAATCTCAAACATTTAGTATAGACAAAGAACGATTTATTTTTAAGCATAAAATAAACATCGCCATTTTGATCTAGTACTTCCGTGTTCATTAATAAATAAAATTCTGTTTAGAAGATTACGCACAATAATTTCTTCGGCTTTGTTTTCTCCATTTTTTTTTTCACATTGACGTGCAATATCAAGTTTCGTTTGAATCGGACAATGAAAAAAATTATTAAAAAATCAATTCCCGGTTCAGTGAAGTCCTCTTCGCGATTATTTGATCAATGCAAACAACCTCAGCGGTATAGTTTGCTGGAGCTATCTTTTTATTATTACTATTATTTATGTTTTTTGGAATTTTTTTTATCAACCGCTGTCACAACGGGAACCCAATGGGTTCACGGGTCATCTAGTATATTACTAAAACTCTCATCTTGTATGTATGTATGTATGTATGTATGTATGTATGAATGAATGTATTTTCACGAAATACAGCGAAAACGGTACACAATAGCACAAACATTTTCGTCCCACCGTACTCACCATTCTCCTGCGGTATGCAGTCTCAAGTTTCGTTCAAATCGGGCAACGAAAAAATTATTAAAAAATCAATTCCCGATTCAGTCAAGTACTCTTCGGAAGAATTTGATCAATGCAAACAACCTCAGCGGTGGAGTTCGCTGGAGCTATCGGTCCTAAAAGTCCTAAATAACTTTTTTGTTATTTCTTGAAATGATTTTTTTCATCAACTGCTGTCACAACAGGAACCCAACGGGTTCACGGGTCGTCTAGTAGTTTATAAAATATGAGTTTTTGCAAGTTTTTTTATTTATTATTTTTTATTCATCTATTATCACTGGGGGCATTTCCTTCAGGTGTTGCTTTTTCTTTTCCAATGTCTGGATCCAATCCACCTCCTCATTATGTTATTTTGGGTCTTTATAGATTCCTTTGTTAAAGTTTTCAAGTCTATCCTTTTTGGTGGGACTTGTTATATCTTGCTTCTTTTTGCTTAATTCATGGTGGAATCTCTTCTGGTTGTTTTCAAACAGCTGGTTTTGTTTTCTCCCTCGGTTAACTTCGTCATGGTTTTAAAAAAAAAAATCTTTCTGCTATCATTTCTGTTTTTACCTCCGCCACCCAAAGTGGAAGGAGGTTATGTTTTCACCCCTTTCTATCTGTCTGGTCTGTCTGTTTGTCTGTATGTGTGCAGGATGTCTCAAAAAGTTGTGCACTGATTCAGATGAAATTTTGTGGACAGGTTCGGTGTGTGACGGGCACGAACTGATTAGATTTTGGTGAAGATCCGGAACCAGATCCGACTACTAGAATTTTTAAAGTGATTCTTCACCATTGAGAGATTGGGCTCAAAAACGATATGTAGCACGATATCTCAAAAATGTAATGGGCCAGATATGTTCTCGTGGATCAGGCCTTATAGGGCGGAGGTATGCGCTCTACCGAGTGTTCTTCTAGTTTTGAATTTGGGTTCTTTTTTATTATTATTTTTTTATTTTTTGACCAAGTCTCACTTGGCTGCACCTGGATGGGTTTGAGGGTAGAGGAGTAAGCACTTGAAACCCAAATCCTATCCAAGTTCCTCCTGATGACTTCATCTCTGGTTTTTGCTTGTTTGGCTTCTTTCTGATTACTCCAATGCAGTACTGTACCTGCAGTATTTGGTCCTCCATTTGATTTGAAATGAATTTATTTTAATCCCATTCTGAATTCAATTGAAAAATAAACGTCATGGGTCAGGGTCAGGTGTCCGAACAAAGCGGGACATCTTGGTACGCAGTCATCACTACCAGAAGTTATCAAGTGGCAGTACTACCTTTGTCTATTATTAATTACGTAACACAAACACGACACAATTAATTTCTGGCGAGGGTCTGCAATCTCCGATTGCTCTTTTTCTTGTTCCTTAATTGTAGGTGCTTTCAAGCATTCAAAATGATTCATAAACTTACTGAAGATGAAGAATCTCTGAATATGGTAAGCATACCTTGCATCATGAGAATACATTGCTGGACTTTCACCCAATTGCTTCATTCTTTGAGATTCATTTCATACAGGTCACGAGAGATGTGATAAAGGAGTTTTCTCAAGATGGTGTGAAGTATCTCGAGCTCAGAAGCACTCCGAGGGAAGAGGGACACACAGGTATTGTAGTTTTAAAGCTAATATTTTGCTTAGAAATCAATTATTTTGCCCTTATTTGGTGTTGGATCAGTTATTTGTAAATATGACTTGGCCAAATTAGTGGCATGGTGAGGCGAGTATGATGTTATTATTATGATTGTTATTATTAGCTGGTCGATGACGAAGTCAAGATGACCTGTTAAAGCCATAACTTGCTCAGTCAGTCAGTCAGTGGGTCCATTGACTTTTTTTTGTTTTTGCCCAACGTTGAGGTGTATCAATTGATCATTTTGAAACTCGGCATGATTATTGATGACGTCGATGCACAACAACTAATGGAGCCCTTTTTCCATCCAGGTGGTGAGATAATTAGCTAATCCTACTATTAATTTGCAATTGCTCACTGGTTTTGATACCAACACAATTTTTTTTTATTATGGACCCTCCGCATCAAAAAGCTACATATATATGTATATATATATATATATATATATATATATATATATATATATATATATATATATATCAACCAAACCATTTGAAATGGAGTGCCTCGCCACCATTAGAGCATTCAAATTGCATCATATGTGGCAATAAATGTGAAGTGTTTCTCCCAGCTTGGTGGCTCGATGACAGAAGACGCCATTTGAATTTTTTGCCATTTCCATCTCCACCTCGTTTACAATCCTGTGCAGGCATGGGCAACTTGCTGGTTAACTCAAAATGTATTCTATGTTTGTATGTCCATCACATATCGCGAGATTCCGTTATCCGAGATATTTCCTACTTGTTTAACTTAAACCTCTTAATTTAAATATAAATTAATTTGATATTAATCATAATTTAATGTAACCTCTTGTTGAGTCCCTTTAAATCATTTTAGCCTTTCAGTCCTTTTAAGACCCTTAGGTTTCCCCCAGGGATTTCTCAAATGCCAAAACAACATGGTTCACACGCACTACGACAAAGTGTGAATCAGGCGACATATCTCTTAAGAAATAACATGTTTATTAACACACCCACAAGACAGCATGAACAAGAATCCCAGAAGAGATAGACAGAAACAGAACGACACCAGAGAAAAAGGAATATATAAATTCTATACTCAACTACAGTAATAACCCACCTCTCTCCTTACCTTGCTTGATGCCTTCCCTGGTTTTACAGGGAGGATACTGACATATTAAACTTCTCTATCTAATCCCCATGTCAACTGTGCTGCCTCTCACTTCACAGTATGTCACTAACGGGTCCCTGGTAAAAAATAAAATAATCCTAGCATACACAAACACACAGACCATGCTCCCTTAACACACCAGCTAATTCGTACCCCCTCCCCCCACTCCGAAGTAAAAAATAATTATGTGTATATACATATATATATATATATATATATATATATATATATATATATATACATATATATATATATATACATATATATATATATATATGTGTATATATATATATATATACATATATATATATATATATATATGTATATATATATATATATATATACATGTATATATATATTCATATATATATATATATATATATATATATATATATATATATATATTGTCGCGGATTCGCGCCCGCCGGCGTGCGAACGGCCACGTAACTCGAATCGCGGCACGTCGCCCACCGGACGGACAATCCAGTCGTGACCCTCTCGGACTAACGCCGGGAACCAGTCACGGGTGGACCTTTCGGTCTCACCGCGATCGAGCCAATCGGCCCCCGCGTGGGATAGGGTTGCTCGCCAAATTCGACCTACCTAAGTACCCACACGGAGGGTAGACCGGGCGATCGCACCTCGCCGCAGGTCGACTTCGGACACGGGCCACTTAAGCGACCCGTTCCGTACTATCGGGATAACCGAGCGGTGTTATTCGTCGACCTCGACGGTTCGATTAATTATCGGGCGTCTTAACCCACGACCAACCCTTTACGTGAAGCAAGATGAGGATTCAATGAAAGAAATGACGAAGCGAAGCGGGAAAACAGTTCAATAATAAGCACATTTATTTCGCGATGAACGGAAAGCACACATGTACAATTCCACCAAAAGCACATGGAAAAGAAGAAGACAAAAAGCAAATGCGACAATGCAGATCTATCCGACTACCAGCACACGGCAACACTTATACAATTTTACTTCACAGACGGCGCCGACAACACATATTCCCAAAGCAAAAGAAAAGAGAACCACCCTCCAGGATGAGGGGGTAGGCGGGCCTGGGGCCGAGACCGTGTCGGGCCTACCCTTCTGATGATGAGACGCGGAGCGGCGGTGGTGCCTCAACTCCGCGGGCCTCGCGGACAGTGTCTGGTAGGGGGTGGGAAGGGGGCCCCCTTTTGTCGCACTATCTCAGCGCGGGGGGAAACAGGAGGGGGTTGCTGATGCTCGGGGAAAGCAGGATTTCACAAAATCGCGGGTCCCGCGACGAGCGTCTCCACCACGACCTCGGTCGCGCCGCCGGCCTTTCTCTCCGCAGTTCCCCGAATCCGACGCGAGCACCCCCTCGTCCGCCTTCGCCGCCGCCGCCTCTCCACAGCTCCGTCCTCTTCACTCCGACTCCGCGAACTCCCAACTGCGAACTGCCCACTGTGAACTGCTTCTCCGCTTCCAACTCAACTCTTCCTCCTGCGAACTGAACTGAACTCGACTGACGAACGCGGCCCCTTATATCCCCCGTGGCCTCGCTCCTTCATCTTTGACCCTCTGCCTCCGACCTTTCACCTCTCTTGCTGGCTCCCCATTGGCCCGAGGAAAAGTGGGCGTGAATGCTTTTTGATCCATGAATTTGCATATAGCGACCACCCTCCAACGCCCTGGAGGCGGGGCCAAATCGCCCCTCGCTCACCGATTGGACGGAACAAAAGTGGGCGTGAGTCGTTTTTGATCCGTTTTTCTTCGGAAAGTCCGCGATGTTTTTGAACACGCTGCACGGTGCGCGCCCTACACGAGTCCAGCATCGGTGCCCACGAGTGGCGCGAGAATCGGTGATGCGATGGTGGCGAGTTGTGACGGTAAAGGTCGTGGCGGTTGTGGTGAAGCGGCGTTGTGGCTGGTGGTTGTTGTTGTGATGGCTGTTGAGACGTGGTTGGTGGTGGTAATAATGGCGGTTGGTCCAAAATAAAGATAGTAAAAGAAAAACGGCTATTCTGAAGAGTCGCAGCCCTCATGAATGACATTTATTCCCTCTAGACAACGGGTTTGGGCCTAACTACACATATACTTACCGAGATATCTCACCTAAGGGACCTGACTGGTGGTTTGCGAATTTGGTAAACCACAACAATATATATATATATATATATATATATATATATATATATATATATATATATATATATATATATATATATATATATATATATATATATATATATATATATATATATATATATATGTTTTTATATAGTACTGTGCACAAGTTTGGGTTATTCCAATGATATTCATACGTTTGGATAAATTCATCAAATTATCAGTGATAACAGTCATATGTGTTTGTAATTGTAAATTGACGGCCTTTATAAAAGCACGTGAAACAAATTGCTGAAGTAAGTGACAAGAACAGTGTCATTTTATTGTATCAGTCAATACTTTGTGTGTCCGGGAGAGATAGAGGAGGGCCAAAGAGGAGAGAGAGAAGGAAGGGGGGAGAGAGGAGTGAGGAGGGGGGAGCAAGCAGGGGTGGGGGAGTTGAGAGCAGGGGTCAGAGGACACCGACTGTATTAAAATGTACTGTTTGAACGTTGGTTGCAGACTGCATTTACGTGTATTAATTACATACTATTGGAATGGACCTTTCGAAGCTTCAGACTGCTGAGACCCCTTCGACCGTTGACCCTTTAAGACCCCCAAAACTCAGAAGACCCAAATGATCGCGAGGACCCAAAAGATCAAAAAGACCCCGATGACCCTAAAGATCCTGAAGACCCTTTAGACCCCTTACACCATTCAGACAGATTAGACTGCTTAGACCCTTGACCATTTTGACCTTTTTGATATTACAAATAACTTTCAAATTAACATAATATCACTGACATTACAAAAATTTTGTACAAAAGAAATGTTTGTATTATGATTGGTGCGAATCATGACAACACAGCAAATCTGTGACGTCAATCTCTGCAAATACATGTGGAGAGGTGAGCCTAGTGAGCCGATCCGTGATCGTATTCACTAATATGCAAATTTTATTGTGGTTTCTTATAATTCGGATTAATGTAAGTGATTCTTCACTTTTGAGAGATGGGGCCAAAACGGAAAAAAGCACGATATCTCAAAAAGTTGTGGACGGCTTCGGATGAAACTTGGTGAACACGCTGGGTGTGTCACAAGGAAGACATGACTCAATTTTGGTGAAGATCCAGATCTGGATCCACACTATTAAAATTTTAAAGTGATTCTTCACCATTGAGAGATAGGGCTCAAAAACGATATACAGTATAGCATGATATTTCAAGAATGTATTGGGCCCGATATGTTCTTGTGGATCAAGCATTACAGGGCAGAGGTATGCACTCCACCGAGTGCCCTTATAGTTATTCACTGTACAAAAATCCACAAACTGTTTCCTTCATATTGTTGCGAATTCGCGCCCGCCGGCGTGCGAACGGCCACGTAACTCGAATCGCGGAACGTTGCCCACCGGACGGACAATTCTGTCGTGACCCTCTCGGACTAACGCCGGGAGCTAGTCACGGGTGGGCCTTTCGGCCTCACCACGATCGTGCCAATCGGCCCCTCGCGTGGGATAGGGTTGTTCGCCAAATTTGACCTACCTAAGTACCCACGCGGAGGGTAGACCGGGCGATCGCACCTCGCCGCAGGTCGACTCCGGACACGGGCCACTTAAGCGACCCGTTCCGTACTATCGGGATAACCGAGCGGTGTTATCGTCGGCCTCGACGGTTCCGATTAATTATCGGGCGTATTAAGCCCACTACCAACCCTTTACGTGAAGCAAGATGGAGATTCAATTAAAGAAAACACGAAGCGAAATGGGAAAAACAGTTCAACATGAGGCACATTTATTCCGCGGCACACAGAGAGCACACATATACAATTACAACAATTATGCACCAAAAGCAGATGTTACAAAAGAAACACAACAATGCAGATCTACTACCGACTACGCGAGCACACGGCAACACTTACACAGTTTTACTTTACAGACGGCGCCAACAACACATTTACTCAAAAGCAAAAGAAAAGGGCCACCCTCAACGACAAGGGGGCAGACGGGGCCTGTGGGATCCTACCCGTGTCTTGTGATGAGCCGCAAATGTGGCGGCGGTGC
The DNA here is from genome assembly GCF_056783735.1 of Eptatretus burgeri. Lineage (NCBI taxonomy): Eukaryota > Metazoa > Chordata > Myxini > Myxiniformes > Myxinidae > Eptatretus > Eptatretus burgeri. Next base: position 33,857,530 of record NC_140972.1, on the reverse strand, counting down.
CCCGACTCCGCGCTCCTTCGCGGGTTTCGTTGGCACTGCTTGGAGTGGGGTGGGAACGCGGCCCCCTTTTCGCACTATCTCAGCGCGGGGGGGGGGGGAGGAGGGGATTGTTGATGCTCTGGGGAAAGAGGATAGCTGGCTTGCTTGGGTCCCGCGACGAGCGACTCCACTGCGACCTCGTCGCCGACCGCCGTCTTCCTTGCCTCAGACCCGAGCTATCCGGTCCCCTCCGCAATTCTCCTCAGCCGACTGCAGCAAATCACCTCGACCGCGCTCCAGGCTTCCTCTCTCTGCAGCTCCCCGACAGACTCCGAACCCCGACAGACTGCCACTCTCCAGACCCGATTCTCCTCAGCCGACTGCCTCCAACCCTTCTCCAACTCAAACTCCACCGAAACTGACTCCAACTCAAACTCCACCGAAACTGACTCCAACTCACTGCCTCCAACCTTCTCTCCAACTCAAAAACTGCTTGACTTGACTGAGCCCGACTCGACCTTCCTGACTCCAACTCACTGCCTCCAACCTTCTCTCCAACTCGAAACTGCCTCCAACTGCTTCCGACCCAAACTGACTAAATTCGCCCCGCGCTCGGCGCTTTATAGTCCGGCAGGAAAACCCATATGCAAATTTCTGGATCAGAACGAGCTCGGGGGTGGAGCCACGCTCACACATTGGACGGAGAAAAAGGGGCGTGAATCTCCCCTGATCCTCGAATTTGCATATATCGATTCTACTCCGACGCGCCTGGAGGCGGGGCCAAACCGTCCCGCGCTTGCTGATTGGACGGATCAGAAGTGGGCGTGTATCATTCCTTATCCGACTTCTCCTCGGAAAGGCCGCTATTTGCACCCGTGGCTCGGCGCGCGTCCCGCACGAGGCCAGGACAGCCTGACGCTCGGCGTTCACAAGTGGTGCGAGAATGGCCGCAGAAGGAGAGGTGAAGGTGGTGGATGGTTTAAAGTGGTGGTCCATGGCCATGGTGACGTTTGGAATGGCGGTGATGCGATGTTTGCGGGAGCGAGTTGTGAAGGTAAAGGTCGTGGCTGTTGGCGTTGTTGTTGTTGTTGTTGTTGTGAAGCGGCGTTGTGGTTGGTGGTTGTTGTGTGATGGCGGTTGAGACGTGGTTGGTTCAAAATAAAGATAGAACAGAAAAACGGCTATCTTAAAGGGTCGTAGCCCGAATGAATCACATTTATTCCCTCTAAACAACGGGTTTGGGCTAACTACACATGTACTTACAGAGATATCTCACCTACGGGACCTGAATGGTGGTTTGCGAATTTCCTCAACCGCAACAATATTTCATTTGTGGCAAGTGGATATTACTAACGCAAGCAAATACAACCTGTTGCTTCGCTGATGGGTATATTGAGGGGAAAGAGGGGAAAGAGGGAGGGGGAGAGAAAGGAGAGAGAGAGAGGGAGGGGGGAGCAAGCAGGGTGAGGGAGGGAGGGGGAGCAAGCAGGGGTGGGGGAGCTAGGAGGGGATGAGGAAGGGGAGGAGGTGCTTGTCAGGCCCTAAGTTAGGTATTTAACACATTGACTGCTGACTCTTGCTCACAGTCAAATGCCCCGGATCATGTGGAACAAGCTTATTGGTTCACGAAAAAATATTTTCACGAAAAAATAAGTGACCACTATATTCGTTATTGGTGTGTGTCTGTCTGTCTCTCTGTCTCTGCCTGTCTGTCCCAAGCATAGCTCCGTGGGTTTTGATCCGATCCTGATAAAATTTCGGTGGGAGGTTTATATCATGATCCAGTTGTGTTTTCCTGAGAATGGGCGTGGTGCGGCCATTATGGGCGGAGCCACGCCCAAAAAACATGTTTTAGGGGGTAGCCGATTTCAATTTGCATCTTCTCCGAGGGGTTTGTCGAATCTGACAGGGGTTTCGGTATTTGGTTAGCCCAATGGCACCTGCATAGCCCCACGGAGCTCGATTTTTCATTTTCGTCCCAAGGTCAAGGACATGAACTCAGAAAATTGCGAATTTTGACATAAAAATCATATGACCGCCCAAACTTTGAGAGCTAGGATGACAATATTTGTATGCATAATCTTGAGGTCATTCCCCACCTAAAGTCTTGAAACCATTTTGCTCTACCTCGAACACCTTGCCCGTGGCGCCCCCTTCAAGTTTGTTTTTACGCTGATTTCATCAAAGTATGGATAATCCGAGGAGTGTGAAATGCCATATAGCCTATATGACATTATATTGTTTCTGGAATGTTCCAGAGGAAGTTTTGCACCAAAGGTCATAATCCTTGACCTTTAAAGTTCAAATTTTTAAAGTTGTGGGAATCAAACCGGGTTTTCGACCTTCTTCGACGAACTAACTCCAATAAACTAAAGCACGTATCCTCTTTCCTTATTTTAATGTCCACAACATTGTTTTGTGACCTTTAAAGGTTATGCAAAGGTCAAATTTTGAAAGTTGTTGAATGAAACCGGGTTTTTGACATTTTGCAGCTAATAACCTGTCACTCGTACCACACCATGTTGATCATTTTTATAACTTGGTCAAAAATTATCACATTGTCTCATCCTTGACTTCTGAAACAATCTTCATCGTCAAATACCGCTCATGAACCATCGCCGTTTCCATACTTGTTACAATTATAATCATTTATATTCACGTTGTAACCATGTCGTCTATAGTTGTAATTGAGCTCAAGTGACTTTTTTTTCCGATATCATATTTGCACACTTCAGTGATTTTTCAACATCACATATAATGGTACAACACAAATTTGATCGTGATTATTACATCCATTTATGTTCAATAAACTGTCAGCAGATCATTTGTTGCATTTTCTGGCATGCCAGTATTTTCTGATTACAATACAATGGCGAAATATTTTCGATGAGTACACTTGTAATGGCAGAATCTGGTACACCCAGCACTACAAGTACACTCGTAAGTGGCAGTCGCATGAAGAAATATCCGATTGTTCATTGTTTCATCGGCACGTATTCTGTAGTGGGTTTAGGGGTCTATTTGTTCCTATTTAAGTGTTTGTTCCCATGGTTGCTTCTTATTGGTTGCCTTATAAACAATACAGACGTTTTATTCAGTTTGCCTGAAAAAAAATACCATATTTTCATGTTGCATACTGGAAGATTGATCACTGAAACATTTAGAAAACACAACACACTTCATGCACAGCAACTGACGGACTAACTACCCACAATTGTCTTGATTTTAGGAATGACACGACGATCTTATGTAGAAGCAGTTCTTAATGCCATAAGAAGCCCAGAAATCTCTGCCCTGGATATCACAGTAAGGTATGACTGTTGTGTGCTCCTCTCTGCACGAGGCAAAATGAAGCCGTTGAGTGTATCCGACTTTCAAACTAATGGTGAATCAAATATTTTCCATTGGGGAAATAAAAGTAGGCCAAAGATTACTTACCTCGCTCGTGTCAATTTTCTGTTTCATGCTTGTTCATACATACAGTGGGGAGAACAAGTATTTGATACACTGCCGATTTTTCAGGTTTTCCCACTTACAAAGCACATAGAGGTCTGTAGTTTTCATCATAGGTACACTTCAACTGTGAAAGACGGAATCTTAAACAAAAATCCTGAAAATCACGTTGTATGATTTTAAAATAATTAATTTGCATTTTATTGCGTGAAATGAGTATTTGATACATCAGAAAAACAGAACTTAATATTTGGTACAGAAACCTTTGTTTGCAATTACAGAGATCAGACGTTTCCTGTAGTTCTTAACCAGGTTTGCACAGACTGCAGCAGGGATTTTGGCCCACTCTTCCATACAGATCTTCTCTAGATCCTTCAGGTTTCGGGGCTGTCGCTGGGCAACACAGACTTTCAGCTCCCTCCAAAGATTTTCCATTGGGTTCAGGTCTGGAGACTGGCCAGGCCACTCCAGGACCTTGAGATGCTTCTTACGGAGCCACTCCTTAGTTGCCCTGGCTGTGTGTTTCAGGTCGTTGTCATGCTGGAAGACCCAGCCACGCCCCATCTTCAATGCTCTTGTTGAGGGAAGGAGGTTGTTGACCAAGATCTCGCGATACAAGGCTCCATCCATCCTCCCCTCAATACAGTGCAGTCGTCCTGTCCCCTTTGCAGAAAAGCATTCCCAAAGAATGATGTTTCCACCACCATGCTTCACGGTTGGGATGGTGTTCTTGGGGTTGTACTCATCCTTCTTCTTCCTCCAAACACGGTGAGTGGAGTTTAAACCAAAAAGCTCTATTTTGATCTCATCAGACCACATGACCTTCTCCCATTCCTCCTCTGGATCATCCAGATGGTCATTGGCAAACTTCAGACGGGCCTGAACATGCGCTGGCTTGAGCAGAGGGACCTTGCGTGCGCTGCAGGATTTTAATCCATGATGGTGTAGTGCGTTAATTATGGTTTTCTTTGATACTGTGGTCCCAGCTCTCTTCAGGTCATTGACCAGGTCCTGCCGTGTAATTCTGGGCTGATCCCTCACCTCTCATGATCATTAAGGCTCCACAATGTGAGATCGTGCATGGAGCCCCAGACCGAGGGAGATTGACTGTTATCTTGAACTTCTTCCATTTTCTAATAATTGCGCCAACAGTTGTTGCCTTCTCACGAAGCTGCTTGCCTATTGTCCTGTAGCCCATCCCAGCCTTGTGCAAGTCTACAATTTTGTCCCTGATGTCCTTAGACAGCTCTCTGGTCTTGCCCATATTGGTGAGGTTGGAGTCTGATTGATTGAGTGCGGACAGCTGTCTTTTATGCAGATAACAAGTTAAAACAGGTGAAGTTAATACAGGTAATGAGTGGAGAATGGGGGGGCTTCTTAAAGACAAAACTAACAGGTCTGTGAGAGCCGGAATTCTTACTGGTTGGTGGGTGATCAAATACTTATTTCATGCAATAAAAGGCAAATTAATTATTTAAAAATCATACAATGTGATTTTCAAGATTTTTGTTTTAGATTCCGTCTTTCACAGTTGAAGTGTACCTATGATAAAAATTACAGACCTCTACGTGCTTTGTAAGTGGGAAAACCTGCAAAATCGGCAGTGTATCAAATACTTGTTCTCCCCACTGTAACTCAGTATTGTTTAACTTGTTACATTGTTAGCAACTGCAAGTAGTTGCACATACTCTCGATTCCAACAGCTATGAAACTAGGCCTGATTGGAAAAAAAAAAAAAAAAAAAAAAAATCGCCCATGTGCGTGATACACAGGCTGCTGTTGAGCATCGACCGCAAGAATGGTGCCGTGGTTGCCATGGAAACCGTGAAGTTAGCCCAGGAGTACCTTCTGATGAGTGATGAGTGTGTGGTGGGAGTTGATCTTAGTGGAAATCCTAAGGTATCTTGATCTCCTCAGACATGTGACACCACACGAGGACACCTGCAACCATCAAATTTTTTTTCAAGACCTTCCAGTTTGCACAGCTGCCAAAAAAATTAATCAAAATTATGGTTGATGCATTTGGAAGCTTGTGGGTGTCATAGCAGATCGTCTGATTTGTGCTTATTTCATGCACATTTGATGAACAAAAGGTGCAGTAATCTGGTGAAACTTTTCCAAACGTCTAACGTGCTCAGATGTTGTTGTTGTTGTTTTATTCAAGTTTATTGTTCATGTACATGGTCTTCAAAAGGGAAGACCTCTGTGTTCTCCAGTGCATTTGCTTTACCATGCAAAAATGTTTTTGCAAACATTTCCATCTGTTTGATCTGCACGTTGAGGGTTGACCTCAATCCAATTTTTGTGTTGATGACACCATTGAGGTCATGTGGGCTTGGGCAAACGAATTTGAGACATCACTCGCGATATGGAGCAGTTGCTTCATGGTGAAGTTTTTAAAAAGGGGCAGAAATCTGCATGATAAGTGTGGTTAACAAATAGTATCGAAAAATTCATGGTGTCGATAAAATAGGCAAAGTGTGAATAGCTAAAATGTGCATATGATTTTGGCTGGTTCATTTTTTTAGGACAAACAGCGCAACCTTTGGTGGGTTCTATTATCAGTTTGGATTCAGACACAGTCACACTACACTGAACATGCTTCTGCTACTGTCCCAACAATTGATGGGGGCCCTCCATCTCAGACATGACATCAGGGCCATCTCTCTCGACATATCTCGAACAATCGACACAGTCTGACTGCGTGCAAATTTGCTCTCCAAACTCTGCCCGTGGCATCCAAGGCCAACTACACAGATGGATTGTTGACTTCCTCTCCTCTCGTAGCCAACGTGTGGCTTTTAATGGGATCCTTTCATCTCCTCTCCCTGTCAAGGCTGGAGTGCCCCAAGGTAGTGTTATGGGACCAGTCCTATTCCTGATCTTCATCAATGATCTCTTTGACTCAATAAAAGAAATCCCCTTTTATCTATTTGCTGACGACTCCATCCTGTGCCATGACATCCCTCATACTTCAGAGAGGCAGGCTGCAGTCTTTTTGCTCTCTGCAGACCTTGGTCGAATCATAAGCTGCTCAAGCACGAAGAAAATCTCTTTCTATCTTGATCAATCTCACACTCTCGCTCTGTGTCTCTGAAAGAAAGGCCTGACAAACCCTCCAATCTACTTCCTTAACAATTGTCTTGAAGAACTTGTCACTCAAACATTGGGGCCTATTGCCCATGGTTTTTCATCCTCTAACCACATATTGGCCTTCAAACATATTCGCCAAAGTTGGCCTCCAAAGCTCGTCGTTAACTGGGCATCCTCCATTGTGCAGTCTTTCCTTGGCACATATCAACTTTTATCTACTGACAAGGCCTTTATCCACAGATTGATGGAGTACTGCTCTCCCCTCTGGGCTGACACCCCCGCCTCACACTTTGCTCAGTTTGACGTCCTGGAAACCAAGGCCTTCAAAATCATCGGAATTTCCCAAGATGAAGCTGTCTCTGGACTTATCACTTTTACATTGCAGACAGGTCAGTGGTCTCTGTCTTCTCCAACTCCCTTTCTGGTCTTCGTGCTGTCTCCCTCCACCCCAAGGTTTCTGCAGGGCGCATGTTGTCTGCTCGTAACCCCGTTCTGCTGAAACTCCCACAATCCAGAATCACTGCTCACCTCCACTCATTCGTTCCTCTTTTCGCACCTGTGGAACCAATTTCCTCAGTCTCTGCAATGTCATTATTTGCTCCAGGGCTTCAAGACAGGTGTTCAGTTCACCACCATCTTAGATCACCCCCACCCCCCATCTACATCCATGATATATTCTACACCCTTTACCCCCCCTCCCCCCCTCCCTGTATTGCTTTTTACCTCCACTATCGAAGATGGGCAGAGGTTGTGGGGGAGGGGGGGGTTAATACATGGTCAAGGCTTGTGAAAGAACTCGGACTCAGAACAGATCAGGCAGGACGCAACATAACAAAGGGAACAGCAGGAGAAAGGGAGAAGGCCAATGACAGGGCGGAGGGAGAAATAAGATGGAGGCATGTAATGGGTGTAGAAAATATCATGGTTTTGGATGGGGAATTAATTCAGATAGTGGTGAACAGCTGTCTTGAAGACCTGGAGGGAAGAATGAGATTGAAGTGTGTGGAAGGTGGTCCAAGGCAGGAAAAAAAAAGAGGAATAAATGAGCAGAGGTGAGCAGTGGTTCTGGATTTTGGCAGTTTCACGAGGAGGGAGTTGCTGGTGGACCGCATGCGTCCTGCAGATACCTGGGGACAACAAAGTGCAGAGAGTGCAAGACCAGAAATGAGGAGGAAGAAAACAGTGAGACCACCGACCTTTCACCGACGATGAAGTGATAGGCCCATAGACTCAGCTTCATCACGAGAGAATTCCATGATTTTGAAAGCCTTGGTTTCCAAGGTGTCAAGCTGAGAAAGATGTGAAGCAGGGGGGAGCCAGTCCAGAGGGGAAGGCAGTACTTCATAAAGCTGCGAATGAAAGCCTTGTTGGTGGATCGGAACTCAGGTGTGCCACGGAAGGCCTTTGCACTATGGAGGATGCCCAGTCGGCATCTGCCTTTGAAATGTGGCTTGCCCAAGAGAGATCATGGCTGAGAGTGAGACCCAAGAGATTGAGTGACTGAACCTCTTCAAGAGGGTTGTTGAGAAAGTATATGGGAGGGTTTGTGGCACAGTCAAAGAGAGAGAAAGAGATTTCTCAGGATTGGGAGATATATTCCAAGTGTTTGACCAGTTCGTGATTTTGTCAAGGTCTGAGGAGAGTGAAGAGGCTGCTGCCTGTCTGTCAGAAGGATGAGAGATGTCACTAGAGAGAGTCGAGTCAACAATATCTAGCATGATATTTCAAAAAGTTATGGACAGATTATGACAAAACTTGGTGGATGAGTTAGGTAAATGACAAGAACAAGCCAATTCAATTCGATTTTGGTTCCTTGGTTCAGGTCTGGATACAGATCCAGCCAAGCAGTGGGATACAAAATGTAAACGGTTTAGCCTGGCGGAGGTATGTGCTCTCCTGAGTGCCGTCCTAGTTTTGTTCTGTTATATCCTGATCCGTCATGTGTTCTCGCTCCTCCACGAGCCTCGACTATACAAAAAAAAAACCTCCACTCCTGGCTTTGTGAAAATAAGTTGCTTCTCATCAAATTAAGAGAGAGTAAGGGCAGGAGCATAACTCATTGCAGTTATGTAGTGAGAGGGAAAGAGGGAGAACGAAACCCTCTTTCTCTATTTGGCACATCTTTTGCACATTACTGCTGTCATCCAACCTGAACACAAACGGAGTTATCCTTTATGATCCACAAGCTTCCAAATGCCTTTGGATGGTTTTGTGCTTCATGTGAATTGGGCTTTATCACAGTCCATGTCCTAACTCAGGCGGGGCATGCATTTCACGAAATAGGTTGGACATTGGAGAGAATTTTACCCTGCACTCCAAGTTGCACGCAGCACTGGATTAAAGCTCTCATTGCATCTGGCTGAGGTAAGTACCTGCTGAAGGTGAAGTAGCGTAAGATAATGGTACTCGTGTGCTGTTTTTTGCTCAAATTTACAAACCAACATCATTTGCAATTGTATTGTGAATTTGCATTTATTGAAATGTGTGTTTGAATTTAAAAGATTAATTGGAACATGTGCACGCAGATTCCTGGCCAAGAGGAAGAGACACAAGCTTTGCTACAGTTGCAACCTCATCGTATAGGCCATGGGACTTTCTTGAAAACCACAAGGGATGACACATCTGAGCTTGTGGAACATGTCAGGAACCTCAACATCCCTCTTGGTGAGTATTTTATTTTTTGAGAGGGGGAGTTTTGGGCCTTTAATTTACTAATATTGACTCGTTAAAAGTGCTTGAGAAAAAAACAAAGCATTGTAATCCCTGTTGTTTATTGAAAATATTTAGTTTAAGGGATGCACCAGATTGGAGATGATGAATATAACCTGAAATGTGCTTTACATAAGATCACTTAAGTAAACTGTTATACAATAATATTTTTGGTCGATTCATTATTTGTGCTGGAGATTGATGTTGAAAGGACCACCGAATGTTGAGATGTTATGTAGAACTGCCATTTTGTGAACAGACACATATTATTTTCCTCCTTTTTCATGTCATCATTGAATATTGAGACATGCATTCACCTCACTCTTCCAGAATACGTTATAGGGGAAACATCACCCACTTCCTCCCTTTCTTTGCAATTATGACAGCCAGCCAAGTGATAACGTGGATGGGAAAGGGTTACTTTTATCATTTCTTCTTCTGAACCAGAGCTTTATTAGCTCGCCTGTTCGAAGAACAGAGAGCTATTGCGATACCCCCGGCGTGAGCGTGAGCATGAAAAATGTTAAAGTTTTTGGTGCAAGTTATTTCCTTTCTAATGTTTTTATCTACCACACTATTTTTTACTGATTACAAATACATATATTGCTTTAAAATGATTTGGATCAGACTTCACTGCAATGCTTTATAAAAAAATATTATTAGACTCGTCTTTTAAAAACGATAAATGTATAAAACAGGCGAGCAATGGGTGGCTTTGACACCAACTCTCTGGTTTTGTATTGGATTAATTGAACCATAATTTATTCCATGATGTAAATGTATAGAGATGTTCGACAACAAAACCTGGAGTTCCCCTTCAAACCGAGATACATTTTTGTTGTGCATGTATTCATAATGTGCAAACAAGAGATAAGCTAACGGTTTTGTTTTTACTTCTGTGCCAAGGGATTAGTTGAAAAAAATAATAATAAATGTTTTACAGAACTGTGTCTGACATCAAATGTGAATAGTCAGACTGTGAATACCTATGCTGAACATCATTTCAAGTTCTGGTTTGACCAAGACCACCCTTGTACATTCTGCGTAAGTGCAAGAAAAGTTTAAATATAATCCATTAATTGGTCCATGTCAATGCAACTCGGGGCGGCATGAACAAAGAGTGTTGTTTCTCCACCACAGACCGATGATAAAGGCGTTTTCAACACGAAACTCTCGGAGGAGTACGAAATAGCAGCGATGACGTTTGGACTTTCTCTGAAGCAGTTGTGGGACATTTCGTACAACAGCATTGATTTTGCATTTGCACAGCAGGATGTAAAGGACAAACTCAGGTTGAACTGGGATGAGCACAAACACCTTATTTTGGGGAAATAAATGAATGCATCATACCTTTAATTGATAGCTTGGTGTTGGCTTAGCAGCTAGGGTGACTGGCTGAAGATCTGAGGGTGCTGAGTTAACACCAGCTGGGGTTGACTCAGCCTGTCATCCTTCCGCGGTCAGTGAAATGAGTACCAGTGTACTGGTAGGGCACAGCATCAGCGGCACAGCCACGCTTCCAAGAAATGATAGCTACCTGGCAGCCAAGCTACCATACGCAAGAAGAGAGAAGCTTTAATTGATAATGATACTTTTCTTAAGAAAATGAAGATTTGTAGTCGGTGTCGAGTGCATTATGAAATATTTTTAACTTCCTGGAATTACCATTTGTATTAAAGATGTTGAAGTACCGATGTATCAGTGTATGGAACTAAGATTAACTCATGTCTAATCACACCATGACCCTGAATGATAGAAAATAAAGTATCAAAAAATGAAATCACCAATAAAGTTAAACTGAAGGAAGTATCAGCACGTGTACTGCATAATGTATAAAGTGTGCTGGAGGGGTAATCCATGTAAAGTGGAGTAATTGACTCCATAGGGTAGGTAGACTCACGTGACCATCTCCAATTTTTTTTTTTTGTGGTACTTGGACACCCATCATGGAAAACCCCAAAGCTTTAGCACCTGACTCATATTTTATAAACTATGGCTGCAGTGGTGGGAGTGAGTACTCCAAGGCCAACAAGAATATAAGAAGTCACGGAGGACACAACTTCAACCAGAGTTGGTGTCAAAGCCACCCAATGCTCGCCTGTTTATACATTTATCGTTTTTAAAAGACTCGTCTAATAATCAATATTTTTTATAAAGCATTGCAGTGAAGTCTGATCCAGATAATTTTAAAGCAATACAGTGCTCCCTCGCTATATCGCGGCTTCACTACATCGCGGGTTTTCAATGAAGAGGCGCCTCCAGTAGAAGAGATTTAATGCTCTTTTTGGCTGTGAAGTACTACATTCATCTCATCATCATCTTCATAGTCATCAGTACTGCACAGCTATCATCATCATCGTCATATCTTCATAGGTCAGTACCCACAATAGGTTTTTTATATTTTATAGTACAATATAGTATTTTAAAAATTATTTTTGGTCTTAGGCTTTGCAGCCCCATGAAGTCGCATTTCCATTGAAAATTTAATTTTTTTTAAATAATTGATTAAATGTGTGTGGGGAAGGTTAATAAGAGTGTGTGGATGCTGTTTAATGGTTTAAAATGTTTAAATATATTTAAATAATTAAATTAATATGTGGTTTCTACTTCGCGGATTTTCACCTATCGCGGGTGGGTCTGGAACGCATTAACCGCGATAGGTGAGGGAGCACTGTATATGTATATTGTAATCAGTAACAAGAGCGCAAGTGAGCACAATATACACCCGAACAAGAAGGTATATACAGAATTGTGCTACTACCCGGAAAACAGCATCCTGGTTGCCATGGCAACCACTTTAGATGACGACCGTATGTTGCAACACACCGTCTCCACAGTCTGTACCAATGTACCAAATATGAAACGTGAAAGTTCAAAACTTTGGGAGTTCGAGTGCAAACAGGAATGGATGGACGACACATAATACGCCCGATATATATATATATATATATATATATATATATATATATATATATATATATATATATGTATATATATATATATATATATATATATATATATATATATATATATATATATATATATATATATCGGGCGTATAAAAAAGTGTGGAAGATAAAAACATTACAAAGGAAAAAATAACTTGCACCAAAAAGTTTAACATTTTCATGCTCACTCACGCTCATGCTGACGCTCACGCCGCGGGTATCGCTTTCGCTCTCTGTTCTTCGAACAGGCGAGCTAAAAAAAGGGACGTGTAGCTTTTGCATTTAAATAAATAATGTAGAAAGGCAAAGCATATATAAACTAGAAGGGCACTTGGTAGAGCGTATACCTCTGCGACATCATGCCTGATCCATGAGAACATATCTGCCCAATACATTTTTGAAATATCATGCTATCCAGTACAATATCATTTTCAGCCCAATCTCTCAATGGTAAAGAATCACTTAAAAATTAAATAATTCTCGTTTCCAGATCCGGATTCGGATCTTCACCAAAATTGAATCAATTCGTCCTTGCGATACACCCAACGTGTCCACCAAGTTTCATCAGAATCTGTCCACAACTTTTTGAGATATCCTGTACACAAACAGACAGACAGAAAGGGCTGAAAACATAACCTCCTTCACCATTGATGTCAGAGGTAATAAATAATTTAAGGTGTTTTGCCAGCATTGGTGATGGTAAAGCATTAGTAAATAATTGTCATGCACTAGTAGTGGAGATGGTAAATTATCTTTCTATAATTCCAGCAATCTGTGTGTGTGTATGTGTGTGTGTGTGCGTGCGTGTGTCTGTGACCGCTGTTTCTCGACAACCACTGGTCCAATCTAATTGAAACTTGCCAGGTATATTGCTGGGGACCCGAGTATGTGCCTTTTCAAGGTTTGATATTAATCGGACAAGTGCTTCCCAAGTTATGGCCATTTATTTAGCAAAGCAATGACAGAACACGTTGCTGCGTAGGTGTGGCCGATGCGCCATTTAGTTACCAATGACAGGACACGTTGCTGCGTAGGCGTGGCCATTAGGGAAGAGATCCTCAGCCGCGTTCCCCATTACGGGTTACAACGTACGGACTTCCGGATAGTGATGACTTACTGTATTCCAATAATTTCTCGATTTCTTATGCGCATTTATAGATAAACACAATGCCCCAATCCAGTCGTCGTTTACGAGAGCGAAGGAACGGCCTGTGTGGTTGTTGTTTCTGGCACGCGGTTTGAAAGTTTTTTTTATTATTCATTTTTTGCACGTACGGCCACGCACGTACGTACGGGCACGTACTAGTAGAAATAAATAAAGCTTCCCAACAGCAGGTATAACATTTTAAAATTGCCAAAGTTATGAAATAAAATCATGTCCCATGATTTTTGGATTCAACTTTCAACATTTCTCATTCTCCTATGGGGATAAAATAATGCTAATTTAACATATGGACATCTCTCTGGCTGTTATCAGAGAACCACCTCACCGCCGTCGAGTCTGGCATTTCACTCAAGCCGACTGGCAGGGTCTCCGAGCAGCCATCAAACTTACAGACTGGTCTCCTACCACTACTTTCTCAAACATCAACTCATCCTGGGAATTCTTTCAAAGAAACTTGCTCTCCCTCATGCACAGGTTTATCCCCTCTCGTGTTCAGTTGTCTTACCCTTCCTCCCGCCCTTGGTTTACTGAAGCTTGTGGCGAGGCAGTTGTCCTGAAACAACTTGCCTTTGCCTCATGGAAAGCAAACCCAACTGAGGGCAATCTCAGTTCTTTCCACAAAGCTCGGAACAAGTGTGTATCTACCCTCAGGAGAGCCAGAAAACAACATCTTTCTCATCTCAAGTCTGAACTCTCAAACCTCTCTCCCTCCTCAAAATCCTGGTGGCGTTTAATCAAATCTGTTTCTGGTGTATGTTCCCCCTCCATCCCCTCCCTTACCTCAAATGGCCGCACTGCTGATTCCACACGTGATAAAGCTGAATGTCTAAACTCGGTGTTTGCAGCTAAATCTTGTGTCCTAAACCCATCACTATCTCTACCCACTTTACCCAGTCGCACCCAACTGTCCCTGGACTCTGTATCCTTTTCTCCTGACAAGGTGGAGAGCTTGCTTTCAAACCTCGAGTCAGATTCTGCAACCGGTCCAGACGGCATCAGCCCACGTGTCCTCAAAGCCTGCTCTTCTGCTCTTGCTCACCCACTCTCTGTTCTATTCACCCTCTCATTTGCCCAAGGTCATCTGCCATCTGCTTGGAAATCTGCTAACATCACTGCCCTGCATAAAAAGGTGCAAAAACAGATCCCTGTAACTACAGACCAATCAGCCTTCTCCAAATCATCAGCAAGGTTATGGAATCCATCATCGCCTCAGATATGAAATCCTTCCTCTTCTCCAATGGCTTGATTTCCAATCATCAATTTGGTTTCAGACCAGGTCACTCTACCCTGGATATGCTGCTTCTGCTCTCCCATCAATGGATGGAGGTCCTCAATGCCAGACAGGAAATCCGAGCCGTATCCCTGGACATATCACGTGCTTTTGACACAGTCTGGCACCCTGCCCTACTCACCAAACTCTCTTCCCATGGTATTCAAGGCCATCTCCACTCATGGCTCGCAGACTTCCTCTCCTGACGCAGTCAACGTGTGGCCCTAAATGGAGTTCTTTCATCCCCTCTTCCTGTGCAGGCTGGAGTTCCTCAAGGTAGCGTTCTGGACCCTGTTCTTTTTCTGGTTTTCATCAATGATCTCTCGGACTCTCTGGAAAATCCTCTATTTCTCTTTGCCGATGACTCCACCCTCTGCCGTACCATCTGTCATCCCTCAGACCGGCAAGCAGCAGCTTCTTCACTCACTGCAGATCTGGATAAAAATCACAAACTGGTCCAACACGTGGAACATGTCTTTCAATCCAGACAAATCTCACACTCACTATGTCTCTTCGAAAGGACAGTTTACAAAACCCCCCCATCCACTTTCTCAACAATCCTCTGGAAGAAGTCTTTTCTTTCAAGCTTCTGGGTCTCACTATCTGCCATGACCTTTCCTGGGAAAGTCACATTTCCAACCTCGCCTCAAAAGCCAGTCGCCGACTGGGAATCCTCCGTCGTGCTAAGTCCTTCCTCGGCCCTCTTGAGCTCCTGACCACTTACAAAGCTTTTGTCCGTAGCCTGATGGAGTACTGCTCTCCCCTCTGGGCTGGTGCTCCTGCCTCCCACCTTTCTCGGCTTCACACTGTCGAAACCAGGGCATTTAAGATCATCGGCATCTCCCGCAATGAAGCTGAGTCTTTGGGCCTCTCACTCAATCACCGCAGGTTGGTCGGTGGTCTTTCTGTCTTCTACCGACTCCTCTCCAGCCTTGCCCCCCTGCTCTCTCTGCGATTTGTCCCCACCACATTTCCACAGGGCGCTCAAGGTCCGCCAACAACCCCCTTCTGGTAAAACTACCAAAATCACGAATCACTGCTCATCTTCACTCTTTCATTCCTCTTTTTCCCGCCTTTGGAATAAACTTCCTCGCTCTATTCTTTCCCATTCTTCCCTCCAGGCTTTCAAAACAGCTGTTCACCACCACCTCTTATCTTCCCCCATCCAAATCCTCGATCTTTTCTACCCCCAATAATCCACCCAAGCCCACTTCCTTCATTTCTCCTGCTTTCCTTCCTGAAAGTCCCTGAAATGTCCATCTTCTCTTCGCCATGTTCCCCGTCCCATCCCCATCCCTCTCCCTTCCACAGTTCACCTAATGTGTCTGTTCCCCACTGTTTGTCCCTTCCACTCCCGCCCCTCTTGTCTCATGCCTGCTTGCTGTGAGTTGTGTGTTAGCTCTCATACGAGCCTCGACCAAGGTATACAAAAAAAAAAAAAAAAAATGAATATTTTGCAATTAGAGACTCTAAGATGTTGCCATTTTTATTTGGTAATTGCTTCACATGAAGCGTCTACTCATGAATATACGTGTAGCTTTTTCATTTAAATAGTAAATGTCCGAGTGAAGGAGAAAAAGTAAATTATCCAAGCATTTAAGCTCTTTTATTGGTAAAGTCACATATGTACATTGCACATCTCCTAATAACTTGATAATTGGTGAATGACAAACATGATAACAACACTGAAGTCGTTTAAATCTAAAACGAATGAGACAAGACACTGTTCAAGCAGTTCTGGAGAGCTGTTATCCATAATCACACAGAGCTGACCACTCCTGTATCAGTACGAGGTTTGTTAAGCAAGAAGTTGATGAGCAATGCAAATGTTTTCTCATCAAGATCCACAATCTGATCACCCTCTGCAACTTTGTACAATGGCATGCTCTCGGTTCCCCAGCACAAGTTACGGCGAGGATTGTCTATGTCGCTCTCCACATCCAGTGCCAGTGTGTTCAACTGGTAGCAGAAGAATGAAAACATGTTTCCGTCAGTAATAATGGCTTGCGATGTGAATGGTCTATCAACATCAACATCAGCCCAGAATCCTGCAGAAAAGGAAGGAGAACACTTAATTGAGCTCAACAATCTTCATAATTCCCTTTGACCATGGAAGACATGCAATGTTAGGAAATGTAAAAGGTACACTTATGAGCAAGCACCAAAAGGTGGGCTTGGACATGCAATGATAAAGACAAACAAATATCTTGATGGACTTTTCATTGAAGATTTCTTGGATTGCATTTGGTGAAGAAGCAGCGAGTACAATGGGAAAGTCACTAACAGTCATTCGGAAAAGGCTTTCAAAAGGGAAAACCTGCAGTGAAATTGTTCACCAAATATATAAATATATATATATATATATATATATATATATATACAGCTCTGGAAAAAATTAAGAGACCACTGCAAAATTATCAGTTTTTCTGGTTTTACTATTTATAGGTATGTGTTTGAGTAAAATGAACATTTTTGTTTTATTCTATAAACTACTGACAACATTTCTCCCAAATTCCGAATAAAAATATTGTCATTTAGAGCATTTATTTGCAGAAAATGACAACTGGTCAAAATAACAACAAAGATTCAGTGTTTTCAGACCTCAAATAATACAAACAAAACAAGTTCATATTCATTTTTAAACAACACAATACTAATGTTTTAACTTAGGAAGAGTTCAGATATCAATATTTTGTGAAATAACCCTGATTTTCATTCACAGCTTTCATGCATCTTGACATGCTCTCCACCAGTCTTTCACATTGCTGTTGGGTGACTTTATGCCACTCCTGGCGCAAAAAAAAAAAAAAAAAAAAATTCAAGCAGCTCGGCTTTGTTTGATGGCTTGTGACCATCCATCTTCCTCTTGATCACATTCCAGAGGTTTTCAATGGGGTTCAGGTCTGGAGATTGGGCTGGCCATGACAGGGTCTTGATCTGATGGTCCTCCATCCACACCTTGATTGACCTGGCTGTGTGGCATGGAGCATTGTCCTGCTGGAAAAACCAATCCTCAGAGTTGGGGAACAATGTCAGAGCAGAAGGAAGCAAGTGTTCTTCCAGGCCAACCTTGTACGTGGCTTGATTCATGAGTCCTTCACAAAGACAAATCTGCCCGATTCCAGCCTTGCTGAAGCACCCCCAGATCATCACCGATCCTCCACCAAATTTCACAGTGAGTGCGAGACACTGTGGCTTGGAGGGCTCTCCAGGTCTCCGTCTAACCATTAGACGACCAGGTGTTGGGCAAAGCTGAAAATTGGACCAGTCAGAGAAAATTACCTCACTCCAGTCCTCTACAGTCCAATCCTTTTGGTCTTTTGAAAACCTCAGCCTGGCTCTTCTTTGCTTCTCATTGATGAAGGGCTTTTTTTTTTTTATAGCTTTGCACGACTTCAGCCCTGCCCCTAGGAGCCTGTTTCGAACCGTCCTCGCCGTGCACTTCACCCCAGCTGCCGTTTGCCATTCTTTTTGTAGGTCACTTGATGTCATCCTACGGTTGTTGAGTGACATTTGAATGAGTTGGCGGTCATCCCGGTCAGTGGAAAGTCGTTTTCGCCCTCTGCTAGTATGTAGCTTTGTTGTACCCAATGTCTGCTGCTTGACCTTGTTCTTATGAACCGCAGTCTTTGAAATTTTAAGGATGGAAGCAACGTGACGCTCACCGTATCCCTCTGCCAGTAAAGCCAGAATTGAACCCTTCTTTTCCTCACTCAAAACTTTTCTTTTCAACTCTTTTGGCATGGTCAAGTTATTTTTTTGATTCCAATTACTTTTGAGGTACTACGAGCACTGTTTTTGCCATCCAGCTGGTCCTATTGCAAGAGGATAGTGATGGCCACAGCAGTGGTTTTCATACTTTTCCTTGTTAAATAAGATTTGGTTCAGGTGATCACCTAATCAGTACCTCACTAAGTAGAATGAGGTGTGCCTGTGTTGGAATTCAACAGACACTGGAATGAAATTCTAGACGTGTTCTTGACTGGTTTAAGTTGTCTTGCGGATCATACATCTACTCGTACTGCAAACTTTGCTAGATATCGTCATCAGAGACACTTACTCGATAAGTCAGTTTTCTGCTGGAATCTGCTCTTTTCTCTCTTGTATGCGGCTACTTGGTACGATTTTTATGGGATTTTCATGTCTGCTTTCATTGCTACACTGATGATGTGCTGTATTATGCAATCCTGTATTGCTGTCTCTGCGATTGAACAGGGAAGTCTGTGAACTTTCTCAAACCCAATAGTGATATTTGGCTCTCCATCCATTGAAAAAAAAAAAAAAAAAATCTAACACCAGGTAATATTTGTGGATCACCACTTGATCTTTGCTTCCCCACTTTCAAATAAGGGTGTCACGATGGACCCAGCTCTTGCCTGCATTCAACATATTGTTGCGAATTCGTGCCCGCCGGCGTGCGAGCGGCCACGCAACTCGAATTGCGGCACGTCGCCCACCGGACGGACAATTCTGTCGTGACCCTCTCCGACTAACGCCGGGAGCTCGTCACGGGTGGGCCTTTCGGCCTCACCACGATCGTGCCAATCGGCCCCCCGCGTGGGATAGGGTTGTTCGCCAAATTCGACCTACCTAAGTACCCACGCGAAGGGTAGACCGGGTGATCGCACCTCGCCGCAGGTCGACTCCGGACACGGGCCACTTAAGCGACCCGTTCCGTACTATCGGGATAACCGAGCGGTGTTATCGTCGGCCTCGACGGTTCCGATTAATTATCGGGCGTATTAAGCCCACTACCAACCCTTTACGTGAAGCAAGATGGAGATTCAATTAAAGAAAAGACGAAGCGAAACGGGAAAAACAGTTCAACATAATGCACATTTATTCCGCGGCACACGGAGAGCACACATATACAATTACAACAATTATGCACCAAAAGCAGATGCTACAAAAGAAACACAACAATGCAGATCTACTACCGACTACGCGTGCACACGGCAACACTTAAACAGTTTTACTTTACAGACGGCACCAACAACACATTTACTCAAAAGCAAAAGAAAAGGGCCACCCTCAAAGACAAGGGGGCAGACGGGGCCTGTGGGCCGCGAGACCGGGTGGATCCTACCCGTGTCTTTGCGATGAGCTGCAAATGTGGCGGCGCGGCGGTGCCCCGACTCTGCGCTCCTTCACGGGTTTCGTTGGCACTGCTTGGAGTGGGGTGGGAACGGGGCCCCCCTTTTCGCACTATCTCAGCGCGGGGGGAAAAAAGGGGGCAATCGTTGATGCTCTGGGGAAAGAGGATAGCCTGCTTGCTTGGGTCCCTCGACGAGCGATTCCACTGCGAGCTCGTCGCCGACCGCCGTCTTCCTTGCCTCGGACCCGAGCTATCCGGTCCCCTCCGCAATTCTCCTCAGCCGACTGCAGCAAATCACCTCGACCGCGCTCCAGGCTCCAGGCTTCCTCTCTCTGCAGCTCCCCGACAGACTCCGAACCCCGACAGACCGACTCTCCTCCAGACCCGACTTGACTCTTCTCAAACTCGCCTTGACTCTTCTCAAACTCGCCTTGACTCTTCTCAAACTGACTGCCGCTGCCACACTCTGCTCTCCAAAACTGACTTGACTGAGCCCGACTCGACCCTGCGCTCGGCACTTTATAGGCCGGCAGGATAACCCATATGCAAATTTCTGGATCAGAACGAGCTCGGGGGTGGAGCCACGCTCGCCCATTGGACGGAGGAAAAGGGGCGTGAGTCTCCCCTGATCCGAGAATTTGCATATCCCGATTCTACTCCGATGCGCCTGGAGGCGGGGCCAATCTGCCCCGCGCTTGCTGATTGGACGGATCAGAAGTGGGCGTGTATCATTCCTGATCCGAATTCTCCTCGGAAAGCCCGCACTTTGCACTCGCGGTTCGGCACGCGTCCCGTACGAGGCCAGGACAGCCTGACGCTCGGCGTTCACAAGTGGTGCGGGAATGGCCGCAGGAGAAGAGGTGAAGGTGGTGGAGGGTTTATTGTGGTGGTTTATGGCCATGGCGACGTTTGGAATGGCGGTGATACGATGTTTGCGGGAGCGAGTTGTGAAGGTCAAGATCGTGGCTGTTGGCGTTGTTGTTGTTGTGAAGCGGCGTTGTGGTTGGTGGTTGTTGTGTGATGGCGGTTGAGACGTGGTTGGTTCAAAATAAAGATAGAACAGAAAAACGGCTATCTTAAAGGGTCGTAGCCCGAATGAATCACATTTATTCCCTCTAAACAACGGGTTTGGGCTAACTACACATGTACTTACAGAGATATCTCACCTACGGGACCTGAATGGTGGTTTGCGAATTTCCTCAACCGCAACAATATTTCATTTGTGGCAAGTGGATATTACTAACGCAAGCAAATACAACCTGTTGCTTCGCTGATGGGTATATTGAGGGGAAAGAGGGGAAAGAGGGAGGGGGAGAGAAAGGAGAGAGAGAGAGGGAGGGGGGAGCAAGCAGGGTGAGGGAGGGGGGGGGAGCAAGCAGGGGTGGGGGAGCTAGGAGGGGATGAGGAAGGGGAGGAGGTGCTTGTCAGGCCCTAAGTTAGGTATTTAACACATTGACTGCTGACTCTTGCTCACAGTCAAATGCCCCGGATCATGTGGAACAAGCTTATTGGTTCACGAAAAAATATTTTCACGAAAAAATAAGTGACCACTATATTCGTTATTGGTGTGTGTCTGTCTGTCTCTCTGTCTCTGCCTGTCTGTCCCAAGCATAGCTCCGTGGGTTTTGATCCGATCCTGATAAAATTTCGGTGGGAGGTTTATATCATGATCCAGTTGTGTTTTCCTGAGAATGGGCGTGGTGCGCCCATTATGGGCGGAGCCACGCCCAAAAAACATGTTTTAGGGGGTAGCCGATTTCAATTTGCATCTTCTCCGAGGGGTTTGTCGAATCTGACAGGGGTTTCGGTATTTGGTTAGCCCAATGGCACCTGCATAGCCCCACGGAGCTCGATTTTTTTTCATTTTCGTCCCAAGGTCAAGGACATGAACTCAGAAAATTGCGAATTTTGACATAAAAATCATATGACCGCCCAAACTTTGAGAGCTAGGATGACAATATTTTTATGCATAATTTTGAGGTCATTCCCCACCTAAAGTCTTGAAACCATTTTGCTCTATCTCGAACACCTTGCCCATGGCACCCCCGTCAAGTTTGTTTTTACGCTGATTTCATCAAAGTATGGATAATCCGAGGAGTGTGAAATGCCATATAGCCTATATGACATTATATTGTTTCTGGAATGTTCCAGAGGAAGTTTTGCACCAAAGGTCATAATCCTTGACCTTTAAAGTTCAAATTTTTAAAGTTGTGGGAATCGAACCGGGTTTTCGACCTTCTTCGACGAACTAACTCCAATAAGCTATAGCACGTATCCTCTTTCCTTATTTTAATGTCCACAACATTGTTTTGTGACCTTTAAAGGTTATGCAAAGGTCAAATTTTGAAAGTTGTTGAATGAAACCGGGTTTTCGACATTTTGCAGCTAATAACCTGTCACTCGTACCACATCATGTTGATCATTTTTACAACTTGGTCAAAAATTATCACATTGTCTCATCCTTGACTTCTGAAACAATCTACATCATCAAATACCGCTCATGAACCATCGCCGTTTCCATACTTGTTTCAGTTATAATCATTTATATTCACGTTGTAACCATGTCGTCCTATAGTTGTAATTGAGCTCAAGTGACTTTTTTTTCCGATATCATATTTGCACACTTCAGTGATTTTTCAACATCACATATAATGGTACAACACAAATTTGATCGTGATTATTACATCCATTTATGTTCAATAAACTGTCAGCAGATCATTTGTTGCATTTTCTGGCATGCCAGTATTTTCTGATTACAATACAATGGCGAAATATTTTCGATGAGTACACTTGTAATGGCAGAATCTGGTACACCCAGCACTACAAGTACACTCGTAAGTGGCAGTCGCATGAAGAAATATCCGATTGTTCATTGTTTCATCGGCACGTATTCTGTAGTGGGTTTAGGGGTCTATTTGTTCCTATTTAAGTGTTTGTTCCCATGGTTGCTTCTTATTGGTTGCCTTATAAACAATACAGACGTTTTATTCAGTTTGCCTGAAAAAAAATACCATATTTTCATGTTGCATACTGGAAGATTGATCACTGAAACATTTAGAAAACACAACACACTTCATGCACAGCAACTGACGGACTAACTACCCACAATTGTCTTGATTTTAGGAATGACACGACGATCTTATGTAGAAGCAGTTCTTAATGCCATAAGAAGCCCAGAAATCTCTGCCCTGGATATCACAGTAAGGTATGACTGTTGTGTGCTCCTCTCTGCACGAGGCAAAATGAAGCCGTTGAGTGTATCCGACTTTCAAACTAATGGTGAATCAAATATTTTCCATTGGGGAAATAAAAGTAGGCCAAAGATTACTTACCTCGCTCGTGTCAATTTTCTGTTTCATGCTTGTTCATACATACAGTGGGGAGAACAAGTATTTGATACACTGCCGATTTTGCAGGTTTTCCCACTTACAAAGCACATAGAGGTCTGTAGTTTTCATCATAGGTACACTTCAACTGTGAAAGACGGAATCTTAAACAAAAATCCTGAAAATCACGTTGTATGATTTTTAAATAATTAATTTGCATTTTATTGCATGAAATGAGTATTTGATACATCAGAAAAACAGAACTTAATATTTGGTACAGAAACCTTTGTTTGCAATTACAGAGATCAGACGTTTCCTGTAGTTCTTAACCAGGTTTGCACAGACTGCAGCAGGGATTTTGGCCCACTCTTCCATACAGATCTTCTCTAGATCCTTCAGGTTTCGGGGCTGTCGCTGGGCAACACAGACTTTCAGCTCCCTCCAAAGATTTTCCATTGGGTTCAGGTCTGGAGACTGGCTCGGCCACTCCAGGACCTTGAGATGCTTATTACGGAGCCACTCCTTAGTTGCCCTGGCTGTGTGTTTCGGGTCGTTGTCATGCTGGAAGACCCAGCCACGCCCCATCTTCAATGCTCTTGTTGAGGGAAGGAGGTTGTTGGCCAAGATCTCGCAATACATGGCACCATCCATCCTTCCCTCAATACAGTGCAGTCGTCCTGTCCCCTTTGCAGAAAAGCATCCCCAAAGAATGATGTTTCCACCTCCATGCTTCACGGTTGGGATGGTGTTCTTGGGGTTGTACTCATCCTTCTTCTTCCTCCAAACACGGTGAGTGGAGTTTAAACCAAAAAGCTCTATTTTGATCTCATCAGACCACATGACCTTCTCCCATTCCTCCTCTGGATCATCCAGATGGTCATTGGCAAACTTCAGACGGGCCTGAACATGCGCTGGCTTGAGCAGAGGGACCTTGCGTGCGCTGCAGGATTTTAATCCATGATGGTGTAGTGCGTTAATTATGGTTTTCTTTGATACTGTGGTCCCAGCTCTCTTCAGGTCATTGACCAGGTCCTGCCGTGTAATTCTGGGCTGATCCCTCACCTCTCATGATCATTAAGGCTCCACGAGGTGAGATCTTGCATGGAGCCCCAGACCGAGGGAGATTGACTGTTATCTTGAACTTCTTCCATTTTCTAATAATTGCGCCAACAGTTGTTGCCTTCTCACGAAGCTGCTTGCCTATTGTCCTGTAGCCCATCCCAGCCTTGTGCAAGTCTACAATTTTGTCCCTGATGTCCTTAGACAGCTCTCTGGTCTTGCCCATATTGGTGAGGTTGGAGTCTGATTGATTGAGTGCGGACAGCTGTCTTTTATGCAGATAACAAGTTAAAACAGGTGAAGTTAATACAGGTAATGAGTGGAGAATGGGGGGGCTTCTTAAAGACAAAACTAACAGGTCTGTGAGAGCCGGAATTCTTACTGGTTGGTGGGTGATCAAATACTTATTTCATGCAATAAAAGGCAAATTAATTATTTAAAAATCATACAATGTGATTTTCAAGATTTTTGTTTTAGATTCCGTCTTTCACAGTTGAAGTGTACCTATGATAAAAATTACAGACCTCTACGTGCTTTGTAAGTGGGAAAACCTGCAAAATCGGCAGTGTATCAAATACTTGTTCTCCCCACTGTAACTCAGTATTGTTTAACTTGTTACATTGTTAGCAACTGCAAGTAGTTGCACATACTCTCGATTCCAACAGCTATGAAACTAGGCCTGATTGGAAAAAAAAAAAAAAAAAAAAAAATCGCCCATGTGCGTGATACACAGGCTGCTGTTGAGCATCGACCGCAAGAATGGTGCCGTGGTTGCCATGGAAACCGTGAAGTTAGCCCAGGAGTACCTTCTGATGAGTGATGAGTGTGTGGTGGGAGTTGATCTTAGTGGAAATCCTAAGGTATCTTGATCTCCTCAGACATGTGACACCACACGAGGACACCTGCAACCATCAAATTTTTTTTCAAGACCTTCCAGTTTGCACAGCTGCCAAAAAAATTAATCAAAATTATGGTTGATGCATTTGGAAGCTTGTGGGTGTCATAGCAGATCATCTGATTTGTGCTTATTTCATGCACATTTGATGAACAAAAGGTGCAGTAATCTGGTGAAACTTTTCCAAACGTCTAACGTGCTCAGATGTTGTTGTTGTTTTATTCAAGTTTATTGTTCATGTACATGGTCTTCAAAAGGGAAGACCTCTGTGTTCTCCAGTGCATTTGCTTTACCATGCAAAAATGTTTTTGCAAACATTTCCATCTGTTTGATCTGCACGTTGAGGGTTGACCTCAATCCAATTTTTGTGTTGATGACACCATTGAGGTCATGTGGGCTTGGGCAAACGAATTTGAGACATCACTCGCGATATGGAGCAGTTGCTTCATGGTGAAGTTTTTAAAAAGGGGCAGAAATCTGCATGATAAGTGTGGTTAACAAATAGTATCGAAAAATTCATGGTGTCGATAAAATAGGCAAAGTGTGAATAGCTAAAATGTGCATATGATTTTGGCTGGTTCATTTTTTTAGGACAAACAGCGCAACCTTTGGTGGGTTCTATTATCAGTTTGGATTCAGACACAGTCACACTACACTGAACATGCTTCTGCTACTGTCCCAACAATTGATGGGGGCCCTCCATCTCAGACATGACATCAGGGCCATCTCTCTCGACATATCTCGAACAATCGACACAGTCTGACTGCGTGCAAATTTGCTCTCCAAACTCTGCCCGTGGCATCCAAGGCCAACTACACAGATGGATTGTTGACTTCCTCTCCTCTCGTAGCCAACGTGTGGCTTTTAATGGGATCCTTTCATCTCCTCTCCCTGTCAAGGCTGGAGTGCCCCAAGGTAGTGTTATGGGACCAGTCCTATTCCTGATCTTCATCAATGATCTCTTTGACTCAATAAAAGAAATCCCCTTTTATCTATTTGCTGACGACTCCATCCTGTGCCATGACATCCCTCATACTTCAGAGAGGCAGGCTGCAGTCTTTTTGCTCTCTGCAGACCTTGGTCGAATCATAAGCTGCTCAAGCACGAAGAAAATCTCTTTCTATCTTGATCAATCTCACGCTCTCGCTCTGTGTCTCTGAAAGAAAGGCCTGACAAACCCTCCAATCTACTTCCTTAACAATTGTCTTGAAGAACTTGTCACTCAAACATTGGGGCCTATTGCCCATGGTTTTTCATCCTCTAACCACATATTGGCCTTCAAACATATTCACCAAAGTTGGCCTCCAAAGCTCGTCGTTAACTGGGCATCCTCCATTGTGCAGTCTTTCCTTGGCACATATCAACTTTTATCTACTGACAAGGCCTTTATCCACAGATTGATGGAGTACTGCTCTCCCCTCTGGGCTGACACCCCCGCCTCACACTTTGCTCAGTTTGACGTCCTGGAAACCAAGGCCTTCAAAATCATCGGAATTTCCCAAGATGAAGCTGTCTCTGGACTTATCACTTTTACATTGCAGACAGGTCAGTGGTCTCTGTCTTCTCCAACTCCCTTTCTGGTCTTCGTGCTGTCTCCCTCCACCCCAAGGTTTCTGCAGGGCGCATGTTGTCTGCTCGTAACCCCGTTCTGCTGAAACTCCCACAATCCAGAATCACTGCTCACCTCCACTCATTCGTTCCTCTTTTCGCACCTGTGGAACCAATTTCCTCAGTCTCTGCAATGTCATTATTTGCTCCAGGGCTTCAAGACAGGTGTTCAGTTCACCACCATCTTAGATCACCCCCACCCCCCATCTACATCCATGATATATTCTACACCCTTTACCCCCTCCCCCTCCCTGTATTGCTTTTTACCTCCACTATCGAAGATGGGCAGAGGTTGTGGGGGAGGGGGGGGTTAATACATGGTCAAGGCTTGTGAAAGAACTCGGACTCAGAACAGATCAGGCAGGACGCAACATAACAAAGGGAACAGCAGGAGAAAGGGAGAAGGCCAATGACAGGGCGGAGGGAGAAATAAGATGGAGGCATGTAATGGGTGTAGAAAATATCATGGTTTTGGATGGGGAATTAATTCAGATAGTGGTGAACAGCTGTCTTGAAGACCTGGAGGGAAGAATGAGATTGAAGTGTGTGGAAGGTGGTCCAAGGCAGGAAAAAAAAAGAGGAATAAATGAGCAGAGGTGAGCAGTGGTTCTAGATTTCGGCAGTTTCACGAGGAGGGAGTTGCTGGTGGACCGCATGCGTCCTGCAGATACCTGGGGACAACAAAGTGCAGAGAGTGCAAGACCAGAAATGAGGAGGAAGAAAACAGTGAGACCACCGACCTTTCACCGACGATGAAGTGATAGGCCCATAGACTCAGCTTCATCACGAGAGAATTCCATGATTTTGAAAGCCTTGGTTTCCAAGGTGTCAAGCTGAGAAAGATGTGAAGCAGGGGGGAGCCAGCCCAGAGGGGAAGGCAGTACTTCATAAAGCTGCGAATGAAAGCCTTGTTGGTGGATCGGAACTCAGGTGTGCCACGGAAGGCCTTTGCACTATGGAGGATGCCCAGTCGGCATCTGCCTTTGAAATGTGGCTTGCCCAAGAGAGATCATGGCTGAGAGTGAGACCCAAGAGATTGAGTGACTGAACCTCTTCAAGAGGGTTGTTGAGAAAGTATATGGGAGGGTTTGTGGCACAGTCAAAGAGAGAGAAAGAGATTTCTCAGGATTGGGAGATATATTCCAAGTGTTTGACCAGTTCGTGATTTTGTCAAGGTCTGAGGAGAGTGAAGAGGCTGCTGCCTGTCTGTCAGAAGGATGAGAGATGTCACTACAGAGAGTCGAGTCAACAATATCTAGCATGATATTTCAAAAAGTTATGGACAGATCATGACAAAACTTGGTGGATGAGTTAGGTAAATGACAAGAACAAGCCAATTCGATTTTGGTTCCTTGGTTCAGGTCTGGATACAGATCCAGCCAAGCAGTGGGATACAAAATGTAAACGGTTTAGCCTGGCGGAGGTATGTGCTCTCCTGAGTGCCGTCCTAGTTTTGTTCTGTTATATCCTGATCCGTCATGTGTTCTCGCTCCTCCACGAGCCTCGACTATACAAAAAAAAAACCTCCACTCCTGGCTTTGTGAAAATAAGTTGCTTCTCATCAAATTAAGAGAGAGTAAGGTCAGGAGCATAACTCATTGCAGTTATGTAGTGAGAGGGAAAGAGGGAGAACGAAACCCTTTTTCTCTATTTGGCACATCTTTTGCACATTACTGCTGTCATCCAACCTGAACACAAACGGAGTTATCCTTTATGATCCACAAGCTTCCAAATGCCTTTGGATGGTTTTGTGCTTCATGTGAATTGGGCTTTATCACAGTCCATGTCCTAACTCAGGCGGGGCATGCATTTCACGAAATAGGTTGGACATTGGAGAGAATTTTACCCTGCACTCCAAGTTGCACGCAGCACTGGATTAAAGCTCTCATTGCATCTGGCTGAGGTAAGTACCTGCTGAAGGTGAAGTAGCGTAAGATAATGGTACTCGTGTGCTGTTTTTTGCTCAAATTTACAAACCAACATCATTTGCAATTGTATTGTGAATTTGCATTTATTGAAATGTGTGTTTGAATTTAAAAGATTAATTGGAACATGTGCACGCAGATTCCTGGCCAAGAGGAAGAGACACAAGCTTTGCTACAGTTGCAACCTCATCGTATAGGCCATGGGACTTTCTTGAAAACCACAAGGGATGACACATCTGAGCTTGTGGAACATGTCAGGAACCTCAACATCCCTCTTGGTGAGTATTTTATTTTTTGAGAGGGGGAGTTTTGGGCCTTTAATTTACTAATATTGACTCGTTAAAAGTGCTTGAGAAAAAAACAAAGCATTGTAATCCCTGTTGTTTATTGAAAATATTTAGTTTAAGGGATGCACCAGATTGGAGATGATGAATATAACCTGAAATGTGCTTTACATAAGATCACTTAAGTAAACTGTTATACAATAATATTTTTGGTCGATTTATTATTTGTGCTGGAGATTGATGTTGAAAGGACCACCGAATGTTGAGTTGTTATGTAGAACTGCCATTTTGTGAACAGACACATATTATTTTCCTCCTTTTTCATGTCATCATTGAATATTGAGACATGCATTCACCTCACTCTTCCAGAATACGTTATAGGGGAAACATCACCCACTTCCTCCCTTTCTTTGCAATTATGACAGCCAGCCAAGTGATAACGTGGATGGGAAAGGGTTACTTTTATCATTTCTTCTTCTGAACCAGAGCTTTATTAGCTCGCCTGTTCGAAGAACAGAGAGCTATTGCGATACCCCCGGCGTGAGCGTGAGCATGAAAAATGTTAAAGTTTTTGGTGCAAGTTATTTCCTTTCTAATGTTTTTATCTACCACACTATTTTTTACTGATTACAAATACATATATTGCTTTAAAATGATTTGGATCAGACTTCACTGCAATGCTTTATAAAAAAATATTATTAGACTCGTCTTTTAAAAACGATAAATGTATAAAACAGGCGAGCAATGGGTGGCTTTGACACCAACTCTCTGGTTTTGTATTGGATTAATTGAACCATAATTTATTCCATGATGTAAATGTATAGAGATGTTCGACAACAAAACCTGGAGTTCCCCTTCAAACCGAGATACATTTTTGTTGTGCATGTATTCATAATGTGCAAACAAGAGATAAGCTAACG
Source organism: Eptatretus burgeri (assembly GCF_056783735.1). Classification (NCBI taxonomy): domain Eukaryota; kingdom Metazoa; phylum Chordata; class Myxini; order Myxiniformes; family Myxinidae; genus Eptatretus; species Eptatretus burgeri. The sequence continues at coordinate 33,827,801 of NC_140972.1, read as the reverse complement.
GTTTTGTTTTTACTTCTGTGCCAAGGGATTAGTTGAAAAAAATAATAATAAATGTTTTACAGAACTGTGTCTGACATCAAATGTGAATAGTCAGACTGTGAATACCTATGCTGAACATCATTTCAAGTTCTGGTTTGACCAAGACCACCCTTGTACATTCTGCGTAAGTGCAAGAAAAGTTTAAATATAATCCATTAATTGGTCCATGTCAATGCAACTCGGGGCGGCATGAACAAAGAGTGTTGTTTCTCCACCACAGACCGATGATAAAGGCGTTTTCAACACGAAACTCTCGGAGGAGTACGAAATAGCAGCGATGACGTTTGGACTTTCTCTGAAGCAGTTGTGGGACATTTCGTACAACAGCATTGATTTTGCATTTGCACAGCAGGATGTAAAGGACAAACTCAGGTTGAACTGGGATGAGCACAAACACCTTATTTTGGGGAAATAAATGAATGCATCATACCTTTAATTGATAGCTTGGTGTTGGCTTAGCAGCTAGGGTGACTGGCTGAAGATCTGAGGGTGCTGAGTTAACACCAGCTGGGGTTGACTCAGCCTGTCATCCTTCCGCGGTCAGTGAAATGAGTACCAGTGTACTGGTAGGGCACAGCATCAGCGGCACAGCCACGCTTCCAAGAAATGATAGCTACCTGGCAGCCAAGCTACCATACGCAAGAAGAGAGAAGCTTTAATTGATAATGATACTTTTCTTAAGAAAATGAAGATTTGTAGTCGATGTCGAGTGCATTATGAAATATTTTTAACTTCCTGGAATTACCATTTGTATTAAAGATGTTGAAGTACCGATGTATCAGTGTATGGAACTAAGATTAACTCATGTCTAATCACACCATGACCCTGAATGATAGAAAATAAAGTATCAAAAAATGAAATCACCAATAAAGTTAAACTGAAGGAAGTATCAGCACGTGTACTGCATAATGTATAAAGTGTGCTGGAGGGGTAATCCATGTAAAGTGGAGTAATTGACTCCATAGGGTAGGTAGACTCACGTGACCATCTCCAATTTTTTTTTTTTGTGGTACTTGGACACCCATCATGGAAAACCCCAAAGCTTTAGCACCTGACTCATATTTTATAAACTATGGCTGCAGTGGTGGGAGTGAGTACTCCAAGGCCAACAAGAATATAAGAAGTCACGGAGGACACAACTTCAACCAGAGTTGGTGTCAAAGCCACCCAATGCTCGCCTGTTTATACATTTATCGTTTTTAAAAGACTCGTCTAATAATCAATATTTTTTATAAAGCATTGCAGTGAAGTCTGATCCAGATAATTTTAAAGCAATACAGTGCTCCCTCGCTATATCGCGGCTTCACTACATCGCGGGTTTTCAATGAAGAGGCGCCTCCAGTAGAAGAGATTTAATGCTCTTTTTGGCTGTGAAGTACTACATTCATCTCATCATCATCTTCATAGTCATCAGTACTGCACAGCTATCATCATCATCGTCATATCTTCATAGGTCAGTACCCATAATACGTTTTTTTATATTTTATAGTACAATATCGTATTTTAAAAATTATTTTTGGTCTTAGGCTTTGCAGCCCCATGAAGTCGCATTTCCATTGAAAATTTAATTTTTTTTAAATAATTGATTAAATGTGTGTGGGGAAGGTTAATAAGAGTGTGTGGATGCTGTTTAATGGTTTAAAATGTTTAAATATATTTAAATAATTAAATTAATATGTGGTTTCTACTTCGCGGATTTTCACCTATCGCGGGTGGGTCTGGAACGCATTAACCGCGATAGGTGAGGGAGCACTGTATATGTATATTGTAATCAGTAACAAGAGCGCAAGTGAGCACAATATACACCCGAACAAGAAGGTATATACAGAATTGTGCTACTACCCGGAAAACAGCATCCTGGTTGCCATGGCAACCACTTTAGATGACGACCGTATGTTGCAACACACCGTCTCCACAGTCTGTACCAATGTACCAAATATGAAACGTGAAAGTTCAAAACTTTGGGAGTTCGAGTGCAAACAGGAATGGATGGACGACACATAATACGCCCCGATATATATATATATACATATATATATATATATATATATATATATATATATATATATATATATATATATATATATATATATATATATATATATATATATATATATATATATATATATCGGGCGTATAAAAAAGTGTGGAAGATAAAAACATTACAAAGGAAAAAATAACTTGCACCAAAAAGTTTAACATTTTCATGCTCACTCACGCTCATGCTGACGCTCACGCCGCGGGTATCGCTTTCGCTCTCTGTTCTTCGAACAGGCGAGCTAAAAAAAGGGACGTGTAGCTTTTGCATTTAAATAAATAATGTAGAAAGGCAAAGCATATATAAACTAGAAGGGCACTTGGTAGAGCGTATACCTCTGCGACATCATGCCTGATCCATGAGAACATATCTGCCCAATACATTTTTGAAATATCATGCTATCCAGTACAATATCATTTTCAGCCCAATCTCTCAATGGTAAAGAATCACTTAAAAATTAAATAATTCTCGTTTCCAGATCCGGATTCGGATCTTCACCAAAATTGAATCAATTCGTCCTTGCGATACACCCAACGTGTCCACCAAGTTTCATCAGAATCTGTCCACAACTTTTTGAGATATCCTGTACACAAACAGACAGACAGAAAGGGCTGAAAACATAACCTCCTTCACCATTGATGTCAGAGGTAATAAATAATTTAAGGTGTTTTGCCAGCATTGGTGATGGTAAAGCATTAATAAATAATTGTCATGCACTAGTAGTGGAGATGGTAAATTATCTTTCTATAATTCCAGCAATCTGTGTGTGTGTATGTGTGTGTGTGTGCGTGCGTGTGTCTGTGACCGCTGTTTCTCGACAACCACTGGTCCAATCTAATTGAAACTTGCCAGGTATATTGCTGGGGACCCGAGTATGTGCCTTTTCAAGGTTTGATATTAATCGGACAAGTGCTTCCCAAGTTATGGCCATTTATTTAGCAAAGCAATGACAGAACACGTTGCTGCGTAGGTGTGGCCGATGCGCCATTTAGTTACCAATGACAGGACACGTTGCTGCGTAGGCGTGGCCATTAGGGAAGAGATCCTCAGCCGCGTTCCCCATTACGGGTTACAACGTACGGACTTCCGGATAGTGATGACTTACTGTATTCCAATAATTTCTCGATTTCTTATGCGCATTTATAGATAAACACAATGCCCCAATCCAGTCGTCGTTTACGAGAGCGAAGGAACGGCCTGTGTGGTTGTTGTTTCTGGCACGCGGTTTGAAAGTTTTTTTTTTATTATTCATTTTTTTGCACGTACGGCCACGCACGTACGTACGGGCACGTACTAGTAGAAATAAATAAAGCTTCCCAACAGCAGGTATAACATTTTAAAATTGCCAAAGTTATGAAATAAAATCATGTCCCATGATTTTTGGATTCAACTTTCAACATTTCTCATTCTCCTATGGGGATAAAATAATGCTAATTTAACATATGGACATCTCTCTGGCTGTTATCAGAGAACCACCTCACCGCCGTCGAGTCTGGCATTTCACTCAAGCCGACTGGCAGGGTCTCCGAGCAGCCATCAAACTTACAGACTGGTCTCCTACCACTACTTTCTCAAACATCAACTCATCCTGGGAATTCTTTCAAAGAAACTTGCTCTCCCTCATGCACAGATTTATCCCCTCTCGTGTTCAGTTGTCTTACCCTTCCTCCCGCCCTTGGTTTACTGAAGCTTGTGGCGAGGCAGTTGTCCTGAAACAACTTGCCTTTGCCTCATGGAAAGCAAACCCAACTGAGGGCAATCTCAGTTCTTTCCACAAAGCTCGGAACAAGTGTGTATCTACCCTCAGGAGAGCCAGAAAACAACATCTTTCTCATCTCAAGTCTGAACTCTCAAACCTCTCTCCCTCCTCAAAATCCTGGTGGCGTTTAATCAAATCTGTTTCTGGTGTATGTTCCCCCTCCATCCCCTCCCTTACCTCAAATGGCCGCACTGCTGATTCCACACGTGATAAAGCTGAATGTCTAAACTCGGTGTTTGCAGCTAAATCTTGTGTCCTAAACCCATCACTATCTCTACCCACTTTACCCAGTCGCACCCAACTGTCCCTGGACTCTGTATCCTTTTCTCCTGACAAGGTGGAGAGCTTGCTTTCAAACCTCGAGTCAGATTCTGCAACCGGTCCAGACGGCATCAGCCCACGTGTCCTCAAAGCCTGCTCTTCTGCTCTTGCTCACCCACTCTCTGTTCTATTCACCCTCTCATTTGCCCAAGGTCATCTGCCATCTGCTTGGAAATCTGCTAACATCACTGCCCTGCATAAAAAGGTGCAAAAACAGATCCCTGTAACTACAGACCAATCAGCCTTCTCCCAATCATCAGCAAGGTGATGGAATCCATCATCGCCTCAGATATGAAATCCTTCCTCTTCTCCAATGGCTTGATTTCCAATCATCAATTTGGTTTCAGACCAGGTCACTCTACCCTAGATATGCTGCTACTGCTCTCCCATCAATGGATGGAGGTCCTCAATGCCAGACAGGAAATCCGAGCCGTATCCCTGGACATATCACGTGCTTTTGACACAGTCTGGCACCCTGCCCTACTCACCAAACTCTCTTCCCATGGTATTCAAGGCCATCTCCACTCATGGCTCGCAGACTTCCTCTCCTGACGCAGTCAACGTGTGGCCCTAAATGGAGTTCTTTCATCCCCTCTTCCTGTGCAGGCTGGAGTTCCTCAAGGTAGCGTTCTGGACCCTGTTCTTTTTCTGGTTTTCATCAATGATCTCTCGGACTCTCTGGAAAATCCTCTATTTCTCTTTGCCGATGACTCCACCCTCTGCCGTACCATCTGTCATCCCTCAGACCGGCAAGCAGCAGCTTCTTCACTCACTGCAGATCTGGATAAAAATCACAAACTGGTCCAACACGTGGAACATGTCTTTCAATCCAGACAAATCTCACACTCACTATGTCTCTTCGAAAGGACAGTTTACAAAACCCCCCCATCCACTTTCTCAACAATCCTCTGGAAGAAGTCTTTTCTTTCAAGCTTCTGGGTCTCACTATCTGCCATGACCTTTCCTGGGAAAGTCACATTTCCAACCTCGCCTCAAAAGCCAGTCGCCGACTGGGAATCCTCCGTCGTGCTAAGTCCTTCCTCGGCCCTCTTGAGCTCCTGACCACTTACAAAGCTTTTGTCCGTAGCCTGATGGAGTACTGCTCTCCCCTCTGGGCTGGTGCTCCTGCCTCCCACCTTTCTCGGCTTCACACTGTCGAAACCAGGGCATTTAAGATCATCGGCATCTCCCGCAATGAAGCTGAGTCTTTGGGCCTCTCACTCAATCACCGCAGGTTGGTCGGTGGTCTTTCTGTCTTCTACCGACTCCTCTCCAGCCTTGCCCCCCCTGCTCTCTCTGCGATTTGTCCCCACCACATTTCCACAGGGCGCTCAAGGTCCGCCAACAACCCCCTTCTGGTAAAACTACCAAAATCACGAATCACTGCTCATCTTCACTCTTTCATTCCTCTTTTTTCCCGCCTTTGGAATAAACTTCCTCGCTCTATTCTTTCCCATTCTTCCCTCCAGGCTTTCAAAACAGCTGTTCACCACCACCTCTTATCTTCCCCCATCCAAATCCTCGATCTTTTCTACCCCCAATAATCCACCCAAGCCCACTTCCTTCATTTCTCCTGCTTTCCTTCCTGAAAGTCCCTGAAATGTCCATCTTCTCTTCGCCATGTTCCCCGTCCCATCCCCATCCCTCTCCCTTCCACAGTTCACCTAATGTGTCTGTTCCCCACTGTTTGTCCCTTCCACTCCCGCCCCTCTTGTCTCATGCCTGCTTGCTGTGAGTTGTGTGTTAGCTCTCATACGAGCCTCGACCAAGGTATACAAAAAAAAAAAAAAATGAATATTTTGCAATTAGAGACTCTAAGATGTTGCCATTTTTATTTGGTAATTGCTTCACATGAAGCGTCTACTCATGAATATACGTGTAGCTTTTTCATTTAAATAGTAAATGTCCGAGTGAAGGAGAAAAAGTAAATTATCCAAGCATTTAAGCTCTTTTATTGGTAAAGTCACATATGTACATTGCACATCTCCTAATAACTTGATAATTGGTGAATGACAAACATGATAACAACACTGAAGTCGTTTAAATCTAAAACGAATGAGACAAGACACTGTTCAAGCAGTTCTGGAGAGCTGTTATCCATAATCACACAGAGCTGACCACTCCTGTATCAGTACGAGGTTTGTTAAGCAAGAAGTTGATGAGCAATGCAAATGTTTTCTCATCAAGATCCACAATCTGATCACCCTCTGCAACTTTGTACAATGGCATGCTCTCGGTTCCCCAGCACAAGTTACGGCGAGGATTGTCTACGTCGCTCTCCACATCCAGTGCCAGTGTGTTCAACTGGTAGCAGAAGAATGAAAACATGTGTCCGTCAGTAATAATGGCTTGCGATGTGAATGGTCTATCAACATCAACATCAGCCCAGAATCCTGCAGAAAAGGAAGGAGAACACTTAATTGAGCTCAACAATCTTCATAATTCCCTTTGACCATGGAAGACATGCAATGTTAGGAAATGTAAAAGGTACACTTATGAGCAAGCACCAAAAGGTGGGCTTGGACATGCAATGATAAAGACAAACAAATATCTTGATGGACTTTTCATTGAAGATTTCTTGGATTGCATTTGGTGAAGAAGCAGCGAGTACAATGGGAAAGTCACTAACAGTCATTCGGAAAAGGCTTTCAAAAGGGAAAACCTGCAGTGAAATTGTTCACCAAATATATATATATATATATATATATATATATATATATATATATATATATATATATATATATATATATATATATGTATGTATATATATATATATATATATATATATATATATATATACACATATATATATATATATTCACAGCTCTGGAAAAAATTAAGAGACCCTGCAAAATTATCAGTTTTTCTGGTTTTACTATTTATAGGTATGTGTTTGAGTAAAATGAACATTTTTGTTTTATTTTATAAACTACTGACAACATTTCTCCCAAATTCCGAATAAAAATATTGTCATTTAGAGCATTTATTTGCAGAAAATGACAACTGGTCAAAATAACAACAAAGATTCAGTGTTTTCAGACCTCAAATAATACAAACAAAACAAGTTCATATTCATTTTTAAACAACACAATACTAATGTTTTAACTTAGGAAGAGTTCAGATATCAATATTTTGTGAAATAACCCTGATTTTCATTCACAGCTTTCATGCGTCTTGACATGCTCTCCACCAGTCTTTCACATTGCTGTTGGGTGACTTTATGCCACTCCTGGCGCAAAAAAAAAAAAAATTCAAGCAGCTCGGCTTTGTTTGATGGCTTGTGACCATCCATCTTCCTCTTGATCACATTCCAGAGGTTTTCAATGGGGTTCAGGTCTGGAGATTGGGCTGGCCATGACAGAGTCTTGATCTGATGGTCCTCCATCCACACCTTGATTGACCTGGCTGTGTGGCATGGAGCATTGTCCTGCTGGAAAAACCAATCCTCAGAGTTGGGGAACAATGTCAGAGCAGAAGGAAGCAAGTGTTCTTCCAGGCCAACCTTGTACGTGGCTTGATTCATGAGTCCTTCACAAAGACAAATCTGCCCGATTCCAGCCTTGCTGAAGCACCCCCAGATCATCACCGATCCTCCACCAAATTTCACAGTGAGTGCGAGACACTGTGGCTTGGAGGGCTCTCCAGGTCTCCGTCTAACCATTAGACGACCAGGTGTTGGGCAAAGCTGAAAATTGGACCAGTCAGGGAAAATGACCTCACTCCAGTCCTCTACAGTCCAATCCTTTTGGTCTTTTGAAAACCTCAGCCTGGCTCTTCTTTGCTTCTCATTGATGAAGGGCTTTTTTTTTTATAGCTTTGCACGACTTCAGCCCTGCCCCTAGGAGCCTGTTTCGAACCGTCCTCGCCGTGCACTTCACCCCAGCTGCCGTTTGCCATTCTTTTTGTAGGTCACTTGATGTCATCCTACGGTTGTTGAGTGACATTTGAATGAGTTGGCGGTCATCCCGGTCAGTGGAAAGTCGTTTTCGCCCTCTGCTAGTATGTAGCTTTGTTGTACCCAATGTCTGCTGCTTGACCTTGTTCTTATGAACCGCAGTCTTTGAAATTTTAAGGATGGAAGCAACGTGACGCTCACCGTATCCCTCTGCCAGTAAAGCCAGAATTGAACCCTTCTTTTCCTCACTCAAAACTTTTCCTTTCAACTCTTTTGGCATGGTCAATAGTTATTTTTTTGATTCCAATTACTTTTGAGGTACTACGAGCACTGTTTTTGCCATCCAGCTGGTCCTATTGCAAGAGGATAGTGATGACCACAGCAGTGGTTTTCATACTTTTCCTTGTTAAATAAGATTTGGTTCAGGTGATCACCTAATCAGTACCTCACTAAGTAGAATGAGGTGTGCCTGTGTTGGAATTCAACAGACACTGGAATGAAATTCTAGACGTGTTCTTGACTGGTTTAAGTTGTCTTGCGGATCATACATCTACTCGTACTGCAAACTTTGCTAGATATCGTCATCAGAGACACTTACTCGATAAGTCAGTTTTCTGCTGGAATCTGCTCTTTTCTCTCTTGTATGCGGCTACTTGGTACGATTTTTATGGGATTTTCATGTCTGCTTTCATTGCTACACTGATGATGTGCTGTATTATGCAATCCTGTATTGCTGTCTCTGCGATTGAACAGGGAAGTCTGTGAACTTTCTCAAACCCAATAGTGATATTTGGCTCTCCATCCATTGAAAAAAAAAAAAAAAAAAAATCTAACACCAGGTAATATTTGTGGATCACCACTTGATCTTTGCTTCCCCACTTTCAAATAAGGGTGTCACGATGGACCCAGCTCTTGCCTGCATTCAACATATTGTTGCGAATTCGTGCCCGCCGGCGTGCGAGCGGCCACGCAACTCGAATTGCGGCACGTCGCCCACCGGACGGACAATTCTGTCGTGACCCTCTCCGACTAACGCCGGGAGCTCGTCACGGGTGGGCCTTTCGGCCTCACCACGATCGTGCCAATCGGCCCCCCGCGTGGGATAGGGTTGTTCGCCAAATTCGACCTACCTAAGTACCCACGCGAAGGGTAGACCGGGTGATCGCACCTCGCCGCAGGTCGACTCCGGACACGGGCCACTTAAGCGACCCGTTCCGTACTATCGGGATAACCGAGCGGTGTTATCGTCGGCCTCGACGGTTCCGATTAATTATCGGGCGTATTAAGCCCACTACCAACCCTTTACGTGAAGCAAGATGGAGATTCAATTAAAGAAAAGACGAAGCGAAACGGGAAAAACAGTTCAACATAATGCACATTTATTCCGCGGCACACGGAGAGCACACATATACAATTACAACAATTATGCACCAAAAGCAGATGCTACAAAAGAAACACAACAATGCAGATCTACTACCGAATACGCGTGCACACGGCAACACTTAAACAGTTTTACTTTACAGACGGCACCAGCAACACATTTACTCAAAAGCAAAAGAAAAGGGCCACCCTCAAAGACAAGGGGGCAGACGGGGCCTGTGGGCCGCGAGACCGGGTGGATCCTACCCGTGTCTTTGCGATGAGCTGCAAATGTGGCGGCGCGGCGGTGCCCCGACTCTGCGCTCCTTCGCGGGTTTCGTTGGCACTGCTTGGAGTGGGGTGGGAACGGGGCCCCCCTTTTCGCACTATCTCAGCGCGGGGGGAAAAAAGGGGGCAATCGTTGATGCTCTGGGGAAAGAGGATAGCCTGCTTGCTTGGGTCCCTCGACGAGCGATTCCACTGCGAGCTCGTCGCCGACTGCCGTCTTCCTTGCCTCGGACCCGAGCTATCTGGTCCCCTCCGCAATTCTCCTCAGCCGACTGCAGCAAATCACCTCGACCGCGCTCCAGGCTCCAGGCTTCCTCTCTCTGCAGCTCCCCGACAGACTCCGAACCCCGACAGACCGACTCTCCTCCAGACCCGACTTGACTCTTCTCAAACTCGCCTTGACTCTTCTCAAACTCGCCTTGACTCTTCTCCAACTGACTGCCGCTGCCACACTCTGCTCTCCAAAACTGACTTGACTGAGCCCGACTCGACCCTGCGCTCGGCACTTTATAGGCCGGCAGGAGAACCCATATGCAAATTTCTGGATCAGAACGAGCTCGGGGGTGGAGCCACGCTCGCCCATTGGACGGAGGAAAAGGGGCGTGAGTCTCCCCTGATCCGAGAATTTGCATATCCCGATTCTACTCCGACGCGCCTGGAGGCGGGGCCAAACCGCCCCGCGCTTGCTGATTGGACGGATCAGAAGTGGGCGTGTATCATTCCTGATCCGAATTCTCCTCGGAAAGCCCGCACTTTGCACTCGCGGTTCGGCACGCGTCCCGTACGAGGCCAGGACAGCCTGACGCTCGGCGTTCACAAGTGGTGCGGGAATGGCCGCAGGAGAAGAAGTGAAGGTGGTGGAGGGTTTATTGTGGTGGTTTATGGCCATGGCGACGTTTGGAATGGCGGTGATACGATGTTTGCGGGAGCGAGTTGTGAAGGTCAAGATCGTGGCTGTTGGCGTTGTTGTTGTTGTGAAGCGGCGTTGTGGTTGGTGGTTGTTGTGTGATGGCGGTTGAGACGTGGTTGGTTCAAAATAAAGATAGAACAGAAAAATGGCCATCTCAAAGGGTCGCAGCCCGAATGAATCACATTTATTCCCTCTAAACAACGGGTTTGGGGCTAACTACACATGTACTTACAGAGATATCTCACCTACGGGACCTGAATGGTGGTTTGCGAATTTCCTCAACTGCAACAATATTTCTAAAAAAATTTCTTCCATCTGCACAATTCTGTCACTCTGTTCATGCTTCAATCTAAGGATCACTGAAACTTTGATTAATGCTTTCATTGCTGCAACGCGTTGTTGCTTTGTTTACCTGCGTCATCTTTCAAGTGAATACGACTTGTATTTGATGGCAGCTCGGTTCATAGTTGAAGCTGAGAAATGTTATCGCATCACTACACTCCTCGTAACTAATGTACAATATCAGAAAAACAATTTTACCGAGTCATGAGTGACTCTACTGAGCAATATGTAAAAACAGTTAAATCACAAAATGTATGCTTGTATTGTCCAGCAGAAAAAAAAAAAGGATTCTCACTTGCAGCTCCTCGAACTTTTGGGCATTTCATGGTCTGATTATTATAATGATGGAACAATAGACAAGTTTTAAAGGGAGTAACCATTGGGTACAAGAATAACTGAGTTTCAGTAAACAGAGGGATATAAAACAGCATTGTGATAATTTTCATTTCGTCAATAGTATTGGAAAATCTTCATGAAGTGATTGAAGAAGCGTGGTCCTTTTTCAATGGACTACAAACGCAATGCACTTGAAGCCTTCTGAGATTTGCTACAATCCAGTTCAATATAATTTACGATAAGAATTTAGTTTGTGGTGAATTAGGGAGTAATACAGGGAGGAGTAAAAAGGCAGCAAACGAAAGTGCATCGTGCATGCACGTCGCTACAAGTTGGTACGTGGTTTTGATATTGCATTGTCATATCACGTTATCGGCTTGGTTGATGGGCAGCATGAAAAAAGCGGCAAAGCGATCTCATGCCGGGCTTAATTTTGTTGATGGATGGTCTCCCTGTTTTATATGGAACCTGGAAGAGGCCAGCAAGCACAAGCATGTATGAACGCAATGAACTTGGTATGCAAACAGATCAATCACTTGGGTAATAGATTCATCATTCAATTTTTCATAATATGGAGTGTGACGAGCATTCTCCCGATTTCCATTGGACATAGTCCAACACCAAAGCGTAACCTCCAATATATATATATATATATATATATATATATATATATATATATATATATATATATATATATATATATATATATATATATATATATATTGTTGCGAATTCGCGCCCGCTGGCGTGCGATCGGCCGCTCGACTCGAATGGCGGCCGCCTCGCCCACCGGACGGACAATTCTGTCGTGACCCTCTGGGAACTATCGCCCGGAGCCAGTCACGGGTGGGCCTTTCGACCTCACCACAATCGTGCCAATCGGCCACCCGCGTAGGATAGGGTTGTTCGCCAAACTCGACCTACCTAAGTACCCACGCGGATGGTAGACCGGGCGATCGTACCTCGCCGCAGGCCGACTCCGGACACGAACCGCTTAAGCGGTCCGTTCCGTGCTATCGGGATAACCGAGCGGTGTTATCGTCGGCCTCGACGGTTCCGATTAATTATCGGGCGTATTAAGCCCACGACGAACCCTTTACGTGGAGCAAGACGGAGATTCAAACGAAGGAAAGGACGCAGCGAAACGGGGAACAATTCAACATTAATGCACTTTATTTACACGACACACGGAGAGTACACATACGGAGAGTACCAGCACGTGTTGAGAAGCGCGGGAGGATTCGCAGGAGCTCGGGAAGGATCGCAGCTCACGGCGATTTGGATCCAGCTCGCTCTCGCTCTCGCCCGGGTCCGAACAACTTGAAGACCACACGAGGTGGAGAGGTTCGAGATAGGTTCTGGGTTTCAGCTCACCTGTTCTCCGAGCTGGAGCTCGTTATTAAAGGCCTCTGCCACCATTTCTTGGGTGTGTGGGTGTGTGCGTACGTGTGTCCGTGGGCCCGTCTAATAAGTAGGAACTGCTGTTAAGTGCAAGTGACTACATAATAAGCAGACGGTTGTAGTTCTTTTGTTGTTTGTATAATTGCATGCGTGTTTTGCCTTGTTTAATTGCATACGTGCTTTATTATAATAAATGTCCTTGTGTGAATGTAAACCTGTTCGTTGCGTCCATCCCCTCATTGAACTGCCCCATCTTGCACTTAGAATATAGTTGGTTTTTAAATAGCCGATAAATAGAATCGGGTTCGGCGAGGTCTGGCGATAATACCCGCTCGATTATCCCAGAACAGAACGGACAGCTTAAGCGGTTCGTCTCCAAGCAAGCCTTCGCCGAGGTACGGTCCCTTGGTAGGTTACCCGCGCGGGTACTTAGGTACATCGATATTCGGCGATTGACCCTATTTCATGCGGGTAGAATACGGACTGGGCCGTGGTAGGATTAAAAACCCACCCGTGACTGGTTTCTGGCGTTGTTCCAGAAAGTCACGACTGGATTGTCCGTTCGGTGGGCGAAGCGACTGCTATTGGTTAGACGCGGTCGTTCGCACGCCGACGGGCGGGACATCTACAACAATATATTTTTTTTCAATGGATGGATATCCAAATATCACCATTGAGTTTGAGAAAGTTCACAGACTTCCCTGTTCAATTGCAGAGACAGCAATACAGGGTTGCAGAATACAGCATATCATCAGTGTAGCAATGAAAGCAGACATTAAAATCCCATAAAAATCGTACCAAGTAGCCGCATACAAGAGAGAAAAGAGCAGATTCCAGCGGAACACTGACAAATCGAGTAAGTGTCTCTGATGATGATATCTAGTAAAGTTTGCAGTACAAGTAGATGTATGATCCGCAAGACAACTTAAACCAGTCAAGAACAGGTCTAGAAATATGAAAACAGGATTGAAGATGGTCCAGTAATACATTATCATCAACTGTGGAAAAAGCAGCAGTTGGATCCAGAAATATCTACATTGAAGATGATCCTTGGTCTACATTGCACAAAATATTGTTTATGACCTTTAAAAGAGCAGTCACGGCACTGTGTCATCGTTTGAAATTACTGGAAATGTTTAAAAAGAATGCAAATCTGGTTGCTAAAGTAAGGAATTAAAGGGTTCCACCATGTTATCAAACGAGGAAGTGATGATAATGAAAGCATGCACGTCACTGAGTGGTGTCACAAGTCATAAGGCAACATTACGCCAAAGACAATTTCATCACAAGATCAAATATTTCATCATTCGTGAGGGTGGATTGAAGTGCTGTCTGTAAAGGGCAACCTGAAAAAAGATGCGATTCCAAAAAAGCGGTCCAACACAAGTTGTTAACCTTTCATCATTCCTCTTCATCGGGATAACAGGTCATCCATCTTTTTTTTTAATGTTTGTTAAATCACAAACACTCATCTTAAATGCAACATGACATCCAACAAACCCACAAAGGACAAGACTTAAGTGCAACCTTGGTAAAATAATTTCCAACTCGCCTTACCCTGATACAATGCCTGTGCAGCAGTCCAAGCAAACAAACTGAAGATTCCGTGAGCACGAAGTCGCACTTCTATCTGATCCTCGAGACCCTTGAGGATGAGGCTGCGCCTGTGAAGCCGATCTGCCACGAGGTGGAACTGGGTATGCCCATAGCAGTGTTGATCTTCAGTCTTGACACCTGTGTAAAAAATTTCCAAGCAGTGAAAAATTACAAATGCAAGTATGCACATCAAAAATCACATACATGAAGAATACTGTCGTGTCAACAGGTCTGACCAATGTCGGCCGTCGTGCCAGGGTTTGGTCAACCCCTGAAGATCGCCGGGCTTACCAAATGTACAGTGTTCAATAGATTGCAATACCTCCCCCAAGGATCGCTCGAATAATAAATGGATTTGGCAGTTCGGCTGCACGCACGAAGGCAGAATGTGGGAACACTCTCCTTATCTTAAAAATTGTTTATTAAAAAGGAACATAACACGGGCAGATCTTGCAGTCGAGAACAGACAAGTAGGGGAAGGAATGACACATGCTAATAACCAATGCTTAAACACTAAATAAATAAATTACTACCTAAGGTGCTAAAAATAAACCGTGAACAGTCGGACAAAGGGAAAGGTGGGGGCTTGTGGCAGGCATGAGCTTGTCTGGCCGATAACGCAGGCTGGTGGGGTACAGGATGACTGAAGATGAGTGGGGCGATGGCGTCCATAAACAGTCGCTGAGGAGAGACCAAAGAGGTGACGATACCAAGCGACAAAGATGAGAAGGAGACGCTCATCAGGGCAACATATCATTAATAAATGTGTTCCACACATGCACCTTTAAACCTTTGGTCCTGCCCACTCACGAACACATGGCTGGTCCTGCAAATGGCCGTTCCGCTGTGGGGTCGGGAGTCTCCACAAAAGCTTCCCACTTCCATCCTGGACCCTCTGCAGCTCGCCATACAACCGGGTTTGCCATCCTCCATGAAAAGTCAGTCGGGGGATTCCCCGTCACACCCGTAGCTTTTATATGCCCATTTGAAGTGCATGTATAGCACTTCTTGCACTCATCATATCCACAAGCCCTCATCTCGCTTAAACAGCAGGTCGACACAATATGACTTGCTCTCAACTCCCCTACAGATGACAATCACTGCCTCCTCAGTGCACATATTACGTACAACTTAGCTCACAGTTCCCTATTTAAGGGTGTAAATCTATCCTACTCGCCCCCCTCCCCCAACTCTTATCATGGAGGTTGGTCGTACTCCATAAAAAGGGATGATATTGGGGAAAAAAATGGCCACCCAATCAAATGTGTGCACAATGATACTCTCATAAACGCCAAGAGTGAAGTCATGAGCATTTAAAAGCCATAACCTTTATTCGAGTGTTTTCTGAACTACCAGGACTTAAGAAGACACCAAAATACATCGCTAATGTACCACATCGGGAGATCGCTAAATCGCCAATTTGTGTTTCCTCTCGTTGTTTCCCTCTAAAAACAATGTAAAACTGTAGCCCGACCTACTTCAATAACTGCTGAAGCCATGATGGTGATTCCAACGAGAAGAAATTACTTTGTCTCTGGGTTAGTGCACGCAACCCAAAATTAAAAAATATATAAAACATTAATTGTTATATTACGAAAAGAAATCGGACGTAAATGTGGACTCAATCAAAGTAGCCCAGGATTGTGAGGGGGGGGGGAATGGACACTGGATAGAACCACTTCAAAAGCAATACATATCGAAACCATCACCCAAATCAACTGGAACAAGAATTAAAACAATTTAATAACATGAATGGATTTAATCCAACCAAAATAACAAAATATATAAAATAGTGAAAACAAATACAATCCTCACAACCCGTGAAAAGTGTCACCGCCGTGAGCTCGTGGTCACGCGACTGACACCATCTTCGGAAGCAACACTGGGCTGACTCGCCTCACGGATCAAGGTGGTTGTGAACGTGTCCCAGATTGAAAAAGCCAAACAAATGTTAAAATGACATTTTGTGTGGCAAAAAACTGCTCCAATCTGTTACGGGAGAGTTGTGGAAAGACATTTCACAGGTATTCTTATATGCTGATGATCAGGAATGGTGTCGTTTTACTCTGAAATATCGCTGCAGTATCACAGCTTCTCATTTGGCGTTCATCACGTGAGCCCTGTTGGTAAATAAATTTGTTTGTAGGTCACAAATTGGTTTACAACATTTTTCTTTTCAATGTAGGGAGGACTAATGAGTGTATTTATGTTAACGGCCACCATTAATCCCACCTTCTCATTGGTTTCACCGAGGGGAAAAAAAAAATGTTGAAACAGAGGGATGAAATCTTTAAAAAAAACAAATAAGTTAGAAATGACACCACATTACGATGCCACAACACCACACTCCTCTTATGGATTACCATCACGACATATTTTGACATTTTACTTTTGTTGTGGAACTCAATGGTGAAGAATCACTTGAAAAATTCTCAAATCTGGATCTAGATTCAGATCCTCACCAAAATCGAATCAATTCGTCCTTATCACACACCCAACATGTCCATAAAGTTTCATCCGAATCCGTCCACAGCTTTTTGAGATATCATGCTATATATTAGTTTAGCCCCATCTCTCAATGGTGAAGAATCAGTTGAAAATTAAATAACTCTTGTATCCAGATCTGGATTCGGATCTTCACCAAAGTTGTATCAATTCCTCCAAGTGGCACTTCCAACCTGTCCACCAAGTTTTGTTGGAATCCATCCATAACCTTTCGAGATATTGTGCTATTATATCATTTTGGCCCGATCTCTCATTGGTGAAGAATCACTTGAAAAATTCTCAGATCAGGATCTGCATTCGGATAATCACCAAAATGAAGTGTTGCTCTCCTTGGCCGGTCACGTACACACACAAAAAATTTCAGAACGGTTGCTCGAAAACTGTGGCCAAAATTTGTGCGACAGACAGACAGACGCTACTGACAAACATACTTGGTGATTTTTTTTTTTGCCAAGTATAACAAAATGCGCTTGCTCAGACAATGAAGGACCCTCTTGATGCAATTGGAGTGATTGTATTTAAGAACTGAATCTATGGCTCACATCTATGACTAACCATTAAATAAAGACTTGGTACATCAAGTGTTCATGTTCTTCCAAAAATGGTGTTGCAGTGTGTGTGTAATAGTGCACCCACATGTTACATACATTTTTTTTTAAAAATGGACTTTTAACCATTCTACACCCTACTGATACATTATATTTCAACAATCTTTTCCTCTTCTTTCCCTCTCCAAATACACGTGCACCTGACACCACTCAAACAACTCAATAACCCTCATCTTCTTTCCCTTTTCCCCTAAAATTCTCAGATCGGGATCCGGATTCGGATTCCCCCCACCCAAAAACCCCTCAACTCCCCCCTGCCCTCTCCCTTTCCCTTCCTGCACTTGCAAAGATAATAAGTAAATTGTCCTCGAGTAATATTACCAGTGAATATCCTGTTTTCATATTGCCGTTGGAAAAGTGGGATTCGACTCGGATGCCATGGATAGTCTGGTACTTCCGCCTCCATGGAGGGGCCGCTCTCAAGTGGTACAAACTAGAAACAGATTGGGATTGGGGTCAACACAATGTGCCATGCAACATGGAGGAAAAGTAGTGACAGCAGATAGGGTAGGTAGGTTTAAATTGTAATTAGACAGGTACCTATTAGTTCAGCGAATAAGCTCTCATATTTTAACAAATTGTGCATTTTATGAGAAAAGCATGAAATTTCTTGAATAGTTTGGTCATACCATATTGTTTATTTTCGGATGTGGAGGGAAGTCAGATTTGACCTCTGAGGGGACAGTGAGAGGTCAAATCCAAGATGACCGCTCGTCACCCGGGTCTAATGTTCAAACTGTGGTGTACTGGGCCTGCGGGGGGACGACATTACATTTGGCGATGACAGGTCCCGAAGACTGAGTTGCACGACGAACCCACAAAAACCCTGACCGCGTTACAGATATCAAGAAGCAAGGCGGGAAGCACAGCATCGCTACGCAGCAGAAGCGCCCCCAGGCGGCTCATGCTTACACGCCTTCCGGCGAGGTCGCGACGACCTCCCGAGCAAACCTCCCCCGGCACCATCAAACGCCCCCGGCCGACAAGGCGGCACATCTCCCCCAGACAGACCCGAATCAGATAAACATTCTGAGCCCGGAAGCTCGTTGTCTGGAAGCCCCGTGGCGCCAGCGCAGCAGACCTTGGCGAGTACAGAGGTTCGTGCCGCCCGGCGCCAAACCTGTCTGACCTTGGGCGGTGACGCGCCGTCAGCTGGGTGCCCCGCGTGAACAGTGCCGTCAGCTGGGCGCACCATCAACCCCATAACAAACCCACGCATTACAATCAGCCGAGATCCCAACGCACGCCCGAACGGCTTTGGCGAGAACAGAGAGTTGCATCCCAGGGCGCCAGGCACGTCTGACCTTGCCGAAACCAGGGGTGGGGGTAACGCTGAACAGCGAACCAGCCCCGGCTCTGAGTCAATCTCCGAGACCCACACGCGAGTCGAACCGGCAATTAGTCGGCTGCAGTCCCAGCAATCCCATACAAAACCACACATCACATCCAGTCATGCCATAAAGCAACAAGAACATCGTCTGCGCAGATGCATACTCCCCTTTTCGTACAGCGCGTTCTCCCAATATAATCCCCACACATCACAGGGTAGCGACCCGTGGACCGCCCTCGCAGCTGGAGACCAGAAAGACCTCTTTATTTGCCACGATCACCCCCAAGGCCCTCATATCACATCGGTCATATCGAACATCCCATCGATTGATCCCAGCCAAACATATTCTCACACACGAACTGTCGGCATTTATTTTAACAACGCTAAACTGCATCACTCGAGCAATGAAAATCAAATACGCAACGAACAGCAACCCATGAATCACATCACGTGTCCATCTCTCGGTCGTCGTCGCGACGTTGCGATTACCTGCTTGTCGTCGACGGTCGCGATCCGAATACTTCTTGAACGCGACCGGCTCGCTCCAATTCCCCACTGAAATCGCCTGAACGACACGGGCGCACACTGTATCATGAGCGCAGCCGAAGGGCGAGAGCTCATCGCGGCTGGCATGGCTCCCGTTGCTCCAGAACCGTACATCATCGTCGCAGGAAGCAATGAACGGCAGCCCACGCTGCATCGTCGCGGCCCCCGTCGCCAGAACCTCGCCCTCGCGTCTCGAGGGAGGCCCGGGCCCAACCGGAGGTACGTGCCCCGAAGGAGGCACAGGTGCACCTGGAGGTACGAACTCCGAAACAAGAACTGCGAGCCCCTCCCCTCGCACCACGAACCGCGGGAGCGCAACCCACCGACCCTGATGGGCAACCAAGACGTGTGCTCCGCCAACCGCCGGCAGCGCTTCACCGGCATACGTGTGCAATGCGAGGGTAGCACGAGCGGACTCAACTCGACACCCGATCAGTGCCCCGAACATCTCGACCTCCACTGGCATTGGTCCTGTCACCTCCGGCCCAACACTGGCAGCATCAGTGCCCCAATCATCTCGACCTGCGGACCAATTGAAGACGGGGTCAACATCGGCAGCATCTCCCGCTCCGGGTCGCCGGGATCTCTATACCCAGGCTGTAAGACTCGACCCGGGACGTAAGGGTCGCTTCGCACACCGCCATCCATGGCCGTTATGATGGGCACCGACTCTCGGCCCACATACCGTAGACGTCCCCGAGTGCTCAGACCGCCGTCCGACTGACTGCATTGCTACGTCCGGCCACGACCAGCGCCGAAGACTGTGTGCGCGGCCGTGCACGCCTGGAACACCGTGCTGACCTTCGGACCATCTGCTGCGCACCGACCATCGAGACCCCAGACATTCCTCAGAGCTTGTGCGACGTCCGCCGCCGTGTCTGAGCTGAACATCATGCCCTCGTCCTTTAGCCGTGACCTCGCAGAAACCATTCCCGTAGAAATAAAACGTAGAGAATTTAATTGATTGCAAAGTAGAAATAAAACGAACTCCGAGCGTGGCCGTCGTCCACTCAACGTGACCCGCAGGCGCCGGCGGGACGTCAGGCTGCAGGACCCGACCCGCCCTGAAACCGTGCGCGCGATAATGAAGTGATACCAAATCACTCAGCAGCCAATCATGTTCCGTCGATAGCGAGGCAAGCAAGATCGATTTGCGTTTGCTTTCATCGTCTACAGCATTCGCGTGGAAATAGCAGCCCAACTGTTCAGAAAACAATTCGACGTTGTCTCCGATGAAGACGGGCACGCGTCCGTGCGCCGTGCCCCGACCTTTAGCCATTCTCGAGCTGTCCATGACGGCGAGACGCCTGGCCCCGAAGCCTGTGCGTGCGGCGCGCGAAACTCGCGATGCGCTCCTCCGGGACCCTCGCCCGGTGTAGACCTCGAACCGCGCGAGATGCGCTGAGTTACTCGCTGCCGCGATCCAATCGCCCCGGCCAAAACTGCACATCAATCCGAGTAACCCAACCACTCTGCACACGCCGATCCGAACAGACTCGTCGCCAAATGTAATGTCGTGGTAGAGGTGCGCCAAGGCAGACACGAGCGAGGGGATAGCACAACCCTGCTTTATTGCCACGAGCGAGAGTGTGAGCGTACAATGCCCGTAACTCCACTTTATCACGTACTCGATGCACTCTACAGCCACACGACCTACAGGCTCCACAGACCACAACGGCTACAACAACGCCTCAGGCGGCGCGACCTCCTATATCCCGTGCAGGCACGTGACCACTCCAAAACCACTCCAAAACCACGCCTCCACCACGCTCCCCGCATCACACCCTACCCCCGCAGGCCCAGTACACCACACAAACGTCCTTAATTTTGGAACCAGACTGTGCAGAAAAACATTTACGGTGTCATTTCAAACTAAATTGGGGATGCCCATTCTTTTGGTGATACCTTTGAGAATGTCAGAATTCAAGGAAATGAATTTAGGTCAAGGTCAAGGGAAAAATTTATCAAAAAATAAGCAATCAGTTGAAATTTGCAAATGAATACCGAGTGGTGTCATTGTGGCAAATTTAGTTATTAAGCCCCTCAGAGGGTGTGCTCGAGGCGGATGTGCAATGGTCAAAGATTCTGGTGGGGCTATTGGACTGGCTGGCAATCCCGGAGCACTCAGACGCTGGATGGTAGCAGGGCCAGAAATTGCAAGGATCACTTCAGAGTTTGAGCAACAGGCCACAAAGCAACAGCATGGTGCTGGTGACACTCGACACAATCACCATGATCAGCAACCTGGAGTGCAAGCAGCATTCCTGAAGGAGGTTAAGGCACTTGTGACAGTGCTGGAAGAGATGGAGAATCCATTTCTAGAACACAGTCAAGACCTACTAGTCATTCACACAAGGGACATCATAGACACCCAAGTGGCTGAAACTGTGAGAAGGATCAACACTCTTGGTGAGGAGCAGTACACCAAGTTTGTGAGAGAAAGGCTGGAACAGTGTACAACACCTATCACACAAACACTTCCAAAGAACAAGTTGCCACTGTTCAGTAGGCCACCGGTCAAGATTAAGTCAAAACAGAAGGCACAGCTCGCAGCACTGAAGAGTGACTGTGGTCTCTTTTCGAGGCTGTACATCTCCTGTCAAACACGAGACGGAGACGTGGACAATTTCTTCTCCCATGAAAACCAGGCAGCCCCACCAGCTCTGTCAACTGGAGGGAAAATTCGGATTGGGGATAAATCAGATCTACTTCACTGCCTGGAATCAGATCTGCTCGTAAAGAATAGTGTGCCTATGGCTGATGCAACAATTATTGATGGTGCAGCTGTGGTTCAAATGCTAAATCCGGGAACATCAAGAACATTTCAAGAGTATGGAGAAAGATTGTTTGCACCATACATCTCTGCTCAACTTGAGAAAAGCAGCCGCATCGCCCTTGTCTGGGATGTATACCTACCAGTCAGCCTCAAAAAGACAGAAGAGGGAAAAGGGCACCAGGAAAAGAGTGGCTCCTTCTACTGTGATGCCAAAGAACTGGAAGGACTTCCTTCGATGCGATGATAACAAAACCGAATTGTTTGCTTTCCTGTCACACGTAGTTGTTCATCTTCCTCTAGCAGAGGTCAAGGAACTGTATGCAACAGATGGAAGTGGAGTCCTTTGCTCTCCGGCTGAGTCATACTTGGCCTGCCTTGCCCCATGTTCGCAGGAGGAGGCCGACACTCGTCGACTTCTGCATGTGGCAGATGCTGTGCAAAAGGGGTGTAAGAAGGTGACCATACGTACCGTTGATACTGATGTGGTAGTGCTGGCTGTAGCTTCATTCAGCAAGACAGCTCCTAATGAGCTGTGGGTTGCCTTTGGTGTCGGGTCAAGCTTTCGTGACATAGCTGTTCATGAAATGGTTGCCACAATGAATCCAACACAGTGTCTGACTCTCCCAGTCCTTTACGCTTTCACCGGGTGTGACACTGTATCTGCATTCGCTGGCAGAGGAAAGAAGACTGCCTGAGAAACTTGGAAGTCTTTCCCAGATGTGAATGATGCTTTCAATGAACTCCTATGCATGCCAAGTGAGGTCAGTGAAGGATCAATGTTACTGCTAGAGCGATTTGTGGTGCTAATGTACGACCAAACCAGTGAAAGCACGGAAGTGAATCATGCCAGGAAACAGCTCTTCACACAGAAGTCTAGAACGCTAGAGAACATTCCTCCAACCCAGGCAGCACTCAAACAGCACATCAAGCGCACTTGCTACCAGTCCAACTGTTGGAACCAGGTATTGGTCCTGGATCCAGAGATGCCAGAGCCATCTGACTGGGGCTGGACAAAGGAAACAACTGGGTGGCAGCCGCTTTGGACCACTCTCCCTGAAGCATCAAAATCGTGCCATGAATTGATCTGCTGTCGCTGTGAGAAAGGATGCACTGGACGGTGCAAGTGTGCCAAAGCTGCGCTCAAGTGCACTGCACTGTGCTTCTGTTCTGGAGGCTGTTAGATTTTGATCACTACCATTACCATCATCATCATTGCTATTAATAAAGTCTTAAATAGACAAGCAACATGGGACTATTCTGTCCAAAAGTCCAAAAAAGTATTATGTCCAAAAGTTTTTAACGTAATTTGACCTTGATCGAAATGCATTTCCTTGGCTCCTGGCGATCTCAAAAGTATCACCAAACGAATGGCCATTCCAAACTTTGTTGGAAATGACACCTTAAATGTTTTTTTACACTGTTTAGTTCCAAAATTAAATGCGTTTGAACATTAGACCCGGTGGACTGGTGGCCATCTTGGATTTGACCTGTCACGGTCCTCAGAGGTCAAATCTGACTTCCCTCCACATCTGAAAATAAACCTTATGGTATTCACTAACTACATCAGAAAATTCATGCTTTTCTCATAAAACGCACAATTATTGTGCTTATCCGCTGTAATATATATGCAATGGAGATTGTGAGGTATAGGGATATTGGCAGGACTTGTAGGTTATTTGTGTGTAGATGAATGTTGGTTTTTAAGGTTGGTGTACCATAGCCATGATGGACTGAAAAGCTGCCTCCTGCACCAAATACCTTGTGTGATCATATATATATATATATATATATATATATATATATATATATATATATATATATATATATATATATATATATATATATATATATATATATATATATATATATATATATATATATATATATATATATATATATATATATATACTAGTAAAGGTGCCCGTCTTGGACGGGCGTCACTGGCAACATATGGTAAAAGACAGATAGCACGAATGTATTTTAAACAATATATTAAATCATTTTTATCCATTGATTATCATTCAGGTTTTCCCCTTTGACTGTCCCGCAGTAGCTCCACTTCGATGACATTACCACGTAGTTTAGTGACTACACAACGTGTACCATTCGTGAGTTCCAGAGGATCCATAGAGCGCATTAAAATTACAGGGCACCCTACTTTAAAGTGATCCAAAAGGTCGGATCAGTTTCGTGTACATATTCATATCTTGTAGATTTTAACTGGCCGGATCAGTTTCGTCTACATATTCATATCTTGTAGATTTTAGCTGATTCTGAAACTGTTAACAGCATGTTGATCGGATGGTTCTGTGATTTTTTCTACGGTAGTAAACAGAAGTACGACTTAAGCCTGTACGCCACTATGTAGAGACCAGAGGACCTAATATTTCAAAACAAACTAAAAACTCACAAAATTTGAAGATATTTTAAATAAACAATTTATTATAATATCAATTAAATATCATTTTTATTCATCAATAATATGAATTGTTCTGTACAGCGATAGTTGTTCTCCTGGTATCTGCGCATCCATCCATGATATGTGTTCTAATGAAGTGCAGTAGGAATAACAAAAACAGCACCGTGCGGGAGTGTAGGTAATCTCTCCAAAGCTCTTGGAAAGCCTTAAAATGCATCACGATCAGTTTGATTGTGAACAGATATACGGACCGACGGACATCGAGACCGGTTTTATGAGGTCATCATGAAGGTACCGCTTGATATTATGCATTGAAATAGAGATATGAATACTCAAGTGAGTTTATTATATGTCTATGATTGATAGCTTATAGACAGCTCAATAACATGAGCAATTTACTATGGCGTATAGCGATTAATAATAACATGCTCTACAAAAGGTTTTACGAACTCATCTTAGTGGTCCTCTAAAAAAATGGGAAACATTTTTACTTCTTTTTTGTGCAATAATTCCTCCCATTTTGCAAATGGAGAACATGAACTGTTTCACTACCATAATCATCAAAACGAATTTTGAGGGGCCTCTTAAGGAAGACAACAATATCATTACTATATATGTCAAAGCTTGTTTCATTTCATGCAGGAACAAAAATCTGATGGTGGAACAAAAAAGGGGCGTGCCGAAATATTAATATAGATATATACAGTGGGGAGAACAAGTATTTGATACACTGCCGATTTTGCAGGTTTTCCCACTTACAAGGCATGTAGAGGTCTGTCATTTTTTTATCATAGGTACACTTCAACTGTGAAAGACGGAATCTAAAACAAAAACCTGAAAATCACATTGTATGATTTTTAAATAATTAATTTGCATTTTATTGCATGAAGTAAGTGTTTGATCACCCACCAACCACTAAGAATTCCGGCTCTCACAGACCTGTTAGTTTTGTCTTTAAGAAGCCCTCCCATTCTCCACTCATTACCTGTATTAACTGCACCTGTTTGAACTCGTTATCTGCATAAAAGACAGCTGTCCACACTCAATCAATCAGACTCCAACCTCTCCACAATGGGCAAGACCAGAGAGCTGTAAGGACATCAGGGACAAAATTGTAGACTTGCACAAGGCTGGGTGGGATGGGCTACAGGACAATAGGCAAGCAGCTTGGTAAGAAGGCAACAACTGTTGGTGCAATTATTAGAAAATGGAAGAAGTTCAAGATAACAGTCAATCTCCCTCGGTCTGGGGCTCCATGCAAGATCTCGCCTCGTGGAGCCTCAATGATCATGAGAAAGGTGAGGGATCAGCCCAGAACTACACGGCAAGACCTGGTCAATGACCTGAAGAGAGCTGGGACCACAGTATCAAAGAAAACCATAAGTAACACACCGCCGTCATGGATTAAAATCCTGCAGCGCACGCAAGGTCCCTCTGCTCAAGCCAGCGCATGTCCAGGCCCGTCTGAAGTTTGCCAATGGCCATCTGGATGATTCAGAGGAGGAATGGGAGAAGGTCATGTGGTCTGATGACACCAAAATAGAGCTTTTTGGTTTAAACTCCACTCGACGTGTTTGGAGGAAGAAGAAGGATGAGTACAACCCCAAGAACACCATCCCAACCGTGAAGCATGGAGGTGGAAACATCATTCTTTGGGGATGCTTTTCTGCAAAGGGGACAGGACGACTGCACCGTATTGAGGGGAGGATGGATGGGGCCATGTATCGCGAGATCTTGGCCAACAACCTCCTTCACTCAACAAGAGCATTGAAGATGGGGCGTGGCTGGGTCTTCCAGCATGACAACGACCCGAAACACACAGCCAGGGCAACTAAGGAGTGGCTCTGTAAGAAGCATCTCAAGGTCCTGGAGTGGCCTAGCCAGTCTTCAGACCTGAACCCAAGAGAAAATCTTTGGAGGGAGCTGAAAGTCTGTTTCCCAGCGACAGCCCTGAAACCTGAAGGATCTGGAGAAGATCTGTATGGAGGGGTGGGCCAAAATCCCTGCTGCAGTCTGTGCAAACCTGGTTTATAGGAAACGTCTGATCTCTGTAATTGCAAACAAAAGGTTTCTGTACCAAATATTAAGTTCTGTTTTTCTGATGTATCAAATACTTATTTCATGCAATAAAATGCAAATTAATTATTTAAAAATCATACAATGTGATTTTCAGGATTTTTGTTTAAGATTCCATCTTTCACAGTTGAAGTGTACCTATGATAAAAATTACAGACCTCTACGTGCTTTGTAAGTGGAAAAACCTGCAAAATTGGCAGTGTATCAAAAATACTTGTTCTCCCCACTATATATATATATATATATATATATATATATATATATATATATATATATATATATATATATATATATATATATATATATATATATATATATATATATATATATATATATATAGTGTCCCCCAAAAAATATACAACTTTTAAAATGCTTCGTTTGATCCTAAAAAAGCAGTAATTTTGTCGCTAATGCTTCATTTCTTGTTGCAGAGACCCTGAAGTTTATTTTGATACCAAGCAAGCACCAGAAAAATGCCAAGACTGACCGTACAACAACGGACAAAAATTGTTGAACTTTGGCACCAGACGAAAAGTATCATACAGGTGCAACGTCTTTACTCGAGACATTTCGGTATCCACTTGCGCCATGCACCAAACATTCGGACAATAAAGTGCACCATCTCAAAGTTTACCAATGTGGGAACCATCTGTGACCTTCACAAGGGTCACAGTGGTCGGAAGAGGACAGGTCATAGTGAAGAAAATGTGGAAATGGTGAGACAGGCGGTCGTTCAGAATCCAAAAAAATCGATTCGACAACTTTCTGCCGAGACAAACATTCATAAGAGCACCGTTCAGAGGATCCTTCGCCAAGACATTCATGCCTTTCCATACAAAATTCAAACGGAAACGGTGCTTACTGATCAACAGAAACGCAAACGACTAGACTTTGCAAAATGGTTCTCAGGAAAGTTGGAGGAAGATGCAGACTTCCTCAAAAAAACTTCACATGATGGACGAATGCCATTCTCACTTGTCCGGGGAGGTAAACAAGCAAAACTTTCGGTACTGGGGAACTGAAAATCCTGGTAATGCATCAACTGAACTAGTGCCTCGATCTGTTCTCAAAATCACCATGTGGGTGACGGTTGGTTGGCATGGGATAATTGGTCCATACTTCTTTGAAGATGACCAGGGACGCACTTGCACGGTAAACCAGAGGAACTATCATGAAATGATTCAGGAATTCTATCTGCCTGAGCTACGTACTCAGGCCCGTAGGAGAAACAACCTGATCCAGATGAGAACCCAGTGGTTCCAGCAGGATGGGGCACTGCCCCATACAACCAGGGAAACAAGGCGCTTTCTCAACAAACATTTTGAGGGCCTACGAAGATGTTGAGTGGCCACCGTATTCCCCTGACCTTACTCCTCGAGACTTCTTCTTGTGGGGGTATCTCAAGGACAGGATCTATGGAAACCCTTGGCCTCAGACTCTTGATCAGCTGAAGGAAAACATACACCGAGAAATCCAGAACATTCCTCAGGAAACGTTTCCCAAAGTGATGGAGAACATGACAACGCGTTTGCAGGCAGTGATCGGACAACGTGGAGCCTACGTCGAACATGTGGTCTAAAAGAAAACGACGATTCTATACCGAAATTTAAATTTTGGTGACAATTTTGACATTGGTACAATAAACTTCAACCTTTCAGCTTTCTATCCAGCCATATATCTTTTTTAAAAATAAGTTATGACCATCCTCTTTGCAGATGAAAAGTTGTATTTTTTTTGGGACACCCTGTATATACATATATAAACATATAATAATTGTGTGCATTTATGTGTGTGTGTGGCTAAGTTTTCTGAACAGGATTTGTCATGTGTTGCTGTTATATCCCGTCCAATATTCTGTGTTAAATTGTACCTCGTTTGTGCCGATTGCAGCATTTTTAAAGCCTAAATGGCAGGTTCATTGCGCTACAGACAGAGGTAAGGAGTCCAGCAGCACAGAAGACAACGCGTTGGCACGGCAAGCGGCATTTGTTGTTCACAGAGCGTGTGATAATTGCTGTGACGGGACTACTTGTTGTCTTCCTCTGCACAGCTCGTGAACTGAGCTACGTGTACATTACATGTATAAATGCAGGTTTAATACCTCAGGTAAGGGTTTCGGCAGACGGATCTGGTGCAAAGGCTGGTCCTCAATTTGGAATCTGAAGGGATCGACCTTTCCCCTGCGGTGGCCTCGTTGCACCCTCGCATTTCCACGGCACCAGTAATACGCCACAGCTGGTTTCAAATCTATGCACACAAGACAGCGGCTCCAAATGGTACTCAGCATTTGGTTAGTGGCATAACAATTTTGTGATAACATCTCAATAAATACAATACACAACCACAGAATAGGGCTCTTGTAAAAAAATACAAGCAAATTGGGTGGTCAATTTGAAGTTCAACAGTAATACATTTCAGGATGCTGTGAACCCAGGTTGTCCATTCAACCTCTCCTGCCATTTTTACTACAATAGTAGTGTGTGTACAAAGTCCTCAGATAATTAAATAAATAAGCAAAAAAGGTTCATCATCTTTCGATGGGTTAGCAGGATAACCAAGTGGTACGTACACTCGCCCGGGTTTGAGTGTTGGCCCAGCTATAAAGTCTCATCCTGTGTGTTTCGAATCTGCTCCGGCATGTGCTCCCATACCTGACCTGATGGTTCACATGCAGAGCGAGACATCAATGTGTGTACCCTCCATCCAATGGACGTTACGCCAGAGGAGCTGGCTGCCAGCACCGGTCGTTTGGTGGACGTTAAAGATTCCACGATATCTTTTGCAACGTGTCGGCGAGTCATCACCGACACCCTGAGCAAATTGCACCATACCCCTGTCTAAATTACCTTCAATCGAACGTCAGGCCTGGCCAACCAGTTCGTGAAAGATGTCAGCCAAAAAGACTCCCTGCCCAAATCCACAAGATGATGGTAATTTAGGCCAATAAAGTGGTGGTAGTGGTGGTGGTGGTAATAGTAGATATCTAGCAGCATGTGCAAGGTACTTTGCAGCAACGAAGACTCAGGTGGCAAAGCCACATTGTGATGAGCGATCTGAGAAAGTCATGGGATTCGGATCTATCGCTAAATACACACACACACACACACACACACACACACACACACACACACACACACACACACACACACACACACACACACACACACACACACACACACACACACACACACACATAAACACATAAACACCCAAACACACACACACATATAAACACCCAAACACACACACATATATATATATAAACACCCAAACACACACACACACATATATAAACACCCAAACACACACACACACACATATATAAACACCCAAACACACACACACATATATATAAACACCCAAACACACACACACACACACACACATATATATATATATAAACACCCAAACACACACACACACACACATATATATATATAAACACACACATACATATAAACACAAACACACACACACACATATATATAAACACACACCCACAAATATATAAACACCCAAGCACACACACAAATATATAAACACCCAAGCACACACACACACAAATACACACACACAAATATATAAACACCCAAGCACACACACACACACAAATACACACACACAAATATATAAACACCCAAGCACACACAAATATATTGTTGTGGTTCCCAGATTCGCAAACCACCATTCAGGTCCCTTAGGTGAGGTATCTCGGTAAGTGCATGTGTAGTTAGGCCCAAACCCGTTGTCTAGTGGGAATACATGTCATTTATGCGAGCTGCGACTCTTCAGGATAGCCGTTTTTCTTTTACTATCTTTATTTTGGACCAACCGCCATGATTACCACCACAACCACAACATCAACCACCAACCACAACGCCGCTTCACCACAACCGCCACGACCTTCCCGTCACACCTCGCAACCGTAGCATCGCCACCGTTCTTGCCCCGCTGTGGGTACCGGTGTTGGATTCGTGCAGAGCGCGTTGCCGAACAGCGTGTACAAAATCACGGATTTTGTGCTTCAAAAACGGATCAAAAACGACACACGCCCACTTTTTGCCGTCCAATCGGTGAGCGAGGGCGATTTGGCCCCGCCTCCAGAACGATCGATATATGCAAATTTGTGGATCAAAAGCCTTCACGCCCACTTTTTCTCGGGCCAATGGGGGAGCGAGGTGAAAGGTCAAAGGGAGGGGGTCAAAGGCGAAGCTACTGGGGGATAAAGGACCGTGTTCGTCAGTCACACCAGTGTGGAAGTCTGGAGCCCGAAGCCTGCAGTAGCTGGAGAAGCTGAAGAGAGTCGAACGAGGAGAGCCCAAAGAAGAGTCCAGAGTCGGAGAGTCCAGAGGCGGAGAGGCGGCAGCGGCGAAGGCAGACGAGGGGGTGCTCGCGTCGGTGCCGGGAGCTGCACGCCCGAGGGAGGCCGGCAGCGCGACCTGGCCGAGGTGGAGACGCACACCAGGGATAATAAAGATCCTCTATACCCCGAGCATCAGCAACCCCCTCCTGTTTCCCCCGCGCTGAGATAGTGCCACCAAGGGGGCCCCGTTCCCACCCCCCTACCAGACACAGTCCACGAGGCCCGCGGCTGCGGGCGCCATCGCCGCTCCGCGTCTCATCACCAGACGGGTAGGCGCGACCCGGTCTCGGCCTCAGGCCCGCCTCATTCTTGGGGGTATTCTTTTCCTTGGTTTTGGGTATGTGTTGTCGGCGCCGTCTGTGAAGTAGAATTGTATAAGTGTTGCCGTGTGCCTCGGTAGTCGTCGGTATTAGCTCTGCATTGTTTTCACTTTTACATTTGCTTGTTGTGTAAATGGAATTGTGTTTTCTTTTTTTTGTGTGCATTTGGTGGAATTGTATTTGTGTGCTTCCCGTGTGCCGCGAATAAATGTGCTTTATTGTTGAACTGTTTCCCGCTCGCTCGTCTTTTCTCCCATTGAATCCTCATCTTGCTTCACGTAAAGGGTTGGTAGTGGGCTGAATACGCCCGATAATTAATCGAACCGTCGAGGTCGACGATAACACCGCTCGGTTATTCTGATAGTACGGAACGGGTCGCTTAAGTGGCCCGTGTCCGAAGTCGACCTGCGGCGAGGTGCGATCGCCCGGTCTACCCTCCGCGTGGGTACTTAGGTAGATCGAATTTGGCGAGCAACCCTATCCCACGCGGGGGCTGATTGGCTCGATCGCGGTGAGACCGAAAGGTCCACCCGTGACTGGTTCCCGGCGTTAGTCCGAGAGGGTCACGACTGGATTGTCCGTCCGGTGGGCGACGTGCCGCGATTCGAGTTACGTGGCCGTCAGCACGCCGGCGGGCGCGAAATCCGCAACACTGGTGTCAGGTCGTGCGATACAAATTCATCGCCCTCCTCGCAGCACTGGTATTGGAGAACAGGAAAACAGGCTCTCCTGTCTCCGGCTAAATTCACGGGAATCGGTCCAGGGGTGAGAGAAGCGACCCCCGATTCCCTCCAAATTACGAGCGAGCGAAATTAACCCTTTAAGAGAAGCAAGATGGCGTCTCAAGGCGAGCGGGTGCCGGGTGGATTAGGTATGTGTAATAGTAATGTAGAATCCATGGCTCAGGACGAGATCACCGTGCAAGAGAAACCCGTACCAGAAGGTTGGGAAAGGCATCGATGCCGTTCATCTGGTCGGTTTTTTTATTATAACCCCACCGCTAAATGTAGTCAGTGGGAGTGGCCAGGGCAGGTGACGATACAGCACGTTATGGAACTCGTGCAGAGCATAACCAACGAAATGAAGAGAAATACGCAACAAATGGAAAATAAAAAAATGGATGGAAACGCATCAAGCGAAAAACCAATTAAAAGAACGACAGGAGGAGACAGAGGAGGGATTGAAGGTCGAAACGGTGGAGTGTGAGAAAAGACTTCAAGACACGACGAAGAGAGTTGATAAGCTGGGACTGGAGGGAAAAACGGAGACAGAGGAACTGGGAAGACGGGTAGAAAACCACAAGCGCAAGCCGGAAGAACAGTTAGAAGCCAAAGCAAAGTCTGAGTGTGGGGAGATGAGGAAGGAATTGAAAAGAAAGTTTCTGAGTTACAGAAACACCAAAACAAAGAGAGGGAACTACAAAACGAACTGAGAGTGTTAAAAGAGGAAAGGAAGAGAACGGAAAATGAAACTTTAAGAAACCACACTGTACAGATCGAACAGCTGGAAGCGAAGGCCAGACTAAAGAATGAGGAACAAGAAAGAGTAATGAAGGAAGAACGAATGAGACAGGAGAAAGAAATCAGTCAGTTGAAAGAAATGACGAGATTGCAGAAGGAGGAACAAGAAAGACAGTGGAATAGAAAACTGAAAGAGTATGAATTTGAAACTGAACGACAAAAGGAAAAAAATAGGTTTGAATACGAGGAGAAAGTAAAGGAGCAAGGAATGAAGCAGGAAGGAGAAATCAGGAGATTGAAGGACACAACGAGATTGGAGAGGGAAGAACGAGAGGAACAATGGAATAGAAAACAAAAAGAACATGAATCTGAGGTTGACCAATTGAAAGAAAAGCTGAGGCTGGAGGTACGTAGATAGACAAAGAACAGCGAATGAAACACAAACAGGAGATTAACCAAATGAAGAAAACCATGAAACTGGAGAAGGAAGGACAGGAGAGGAAACGAGGAAGAGTAATGAGACAGCAGCAAATGAAACACAAAAAGGAGATTAACCAAATGAAGCAAACCATGAAACTGGAGAAGGAAGGACAGGAGAGGAAACGAGGAAGAGTAGTGAGAGAACAGCGAATGAAACACAGGAAGGAAATGAGCCAATTGAAAGAAACGATGAGATTGGAAAACAAAGAGCAGGAGGAACAGTGGGAAAGAAAACAACAACTCTATGAGTGTGAAATTGAACAACTAAAACGGAGGGAGAACGAACAGCTAATGGGGCTCAGAGAGAAAGAACGACTCAGATGGGAAAGGAAAAGGAACCAGGAAGAGACAGAAAAAAGGAACCAGGAGAGAAAATGTATAGAGACACGGGAGACAGAAAAAATAGAGGAGAGACAGCACGATGAAGACGGGGTAAGTGACGCACACACACACACGGAGGTAGTGGAGGACAATGGGGGTGAGCTGGCGGACTGGGTGGAGACCCAGTGCGAGCACCTGGATGGCCTCCTCCAGGAACGAGGGGAGGGAGTATGCCCCCTCGAGGCGAGTCACGACCAGGTGAGTTCGGTCGTGCTTTGCGAGGTTGAGGGGACGAGTGCTGTGGACGGGTGCACGGAGAGCTTGGGGGGTGTAGAGGCCCCGGAGACCCTTGTGGGGACACAAATCCCCAGTGTGGTTGTCCCTGTGTGTGTGGTGCAAGGTGTGAGTGCGTCCCCGTGTGTGGAAGCGACCCCGTGTGTGAGTGGTGTGGTGGCGATGGTGCCAGAGTGCGTGCTTCCCAGCACGCCGGGTGTGGATGGGGCACCGTGTGTGAGTGAGGCCGTGTGTGTGAGTGAAACGGCCAGTATGAGTGAGGCACCACGTGTGAGTGGTGTGGTGGCGATGGTGCCGGAGTGCGTGCTTCTCAGCACGCCGTGTGTGGATGAGGCACGGAGTGTGAGTGAGGCACCGCGGGTTAGTGCCCCCGCGTGTGTGAGTGCGTCACCGTGTGTGGAAGAGGCCGTGTGTGTGAGTGAAACGGCCAGTATGAGTGAGGCACCGCGGGTGTGTGCCCCCGCGTGTGTGAGTGAGGCACGGAGTGCGAGTGAGGCACCGCGGGTGAGTGCCCCCGCACGCGTGAGTGAACGGCCGTGTGCAAGGTCGCTGTGTGCCAGGGAGACCGTGTGTGTGAGAGCGGTATGAGAGGGAGATGTCGGTTGGCATGCGGGAGCACGCAGCCGCGTCTCCCGGTGTGAGTTTGATGGAGTGGACTGTGTGCGTCGTAACACGCAGGTATGCGTGTGTGGAATGGAGACGGAGACGGCGACATGTAAGGAAAGAAAGCCGAGTAGCGGCTGTAGCTATTTCGTGGACCGTGCCGGGTTCGCCCAGCAGTGAGCACGCGGTTCGTGCTGTGCAACGCACGAGACCGCCACGTGCTCGCTTGCGAGAGTGAAGTCCCGGTCCGGAAACGCCAGCGGTGGATTTGCCGATCCCGCGGACGGACAAAGTTTAGGCAGGTAAACGGATTTGGACTGGACGGGTTCTCCACGCGATCGTGTGTGTTAAGCTCCAACGGGCAAAGCACATGTGTTCGCGTGGGGAACCCCTCGAGACGTGGGGCTTGTTTTTTTTATGCGCACGGTGACGTCGTGGCTGCACGTGGGGTTGGAATCCGGCAGGAGGGGTATCTCTGCCGGATGGTCCCGTCCAAGGAGGGACGAGGAACACGTGCAGCTGCATGACGTCACGGGCAGGTGCAAAGTGCGCGAGCTCTGAGTTGCCGCGCAGGTGCTGCGCATGAGAAAAAAAAAAAAAAAAGCAAGCCTCACTTTCGGGTGCAAAGGATTCCTGGGCAAGGGGTGAAAGACCCCCTTACCTGGGCACAGGATGGAAACTAGTTAGGGGGAAGGGTTAGCTTAGTTAGACCGACTTCATGGGGCAGGGGTAAGTCCTCATGGAGTCCGTGGAATGGATTAGTTAGAGGGATTTAGTGAGATTTAGGTTGGGAAATAAAATGATTTATTGGAGACAGTGACTGACAGTGAGTGTGTAGAGGGGACGTAGTTTAGCTACGTAGTGTTAAAAGGAACGTGCTATAGTTTAAGGGACGACGTGGGAGCACGAGTTAGTTAGGGGAGGTAGTTAGAAGGATGGCAGAGTTCAGCGGTGTGTGTGTTGAAGAGTTGGTGAGTTGTGAGGTGAGTACTTGTTGAGTGAGTGAGGCCAGCGGGTCTGTGTGAGTGGAGTGAATGGGGAATGCATGGTGCGATGAGTGATTGGGGGGAGGAGTGACTCGCCTCAAGGGACCCCGGGGTCAGAGTAAAGTGAGTTAGCTGGGTTAGTCAAATTGAAAAATGGAGGTCGTTTTGCTGTTGGTGGGAAAGTAGGCTCGAGACCCATTTGGAGGGGTGCAGGAGCCCTGTTGACGGGCTTGGGAGCGTGGCTGCGAAAGGTGAGTATCGCTGAGTGGGTACCCCGGGCACCAGGCTAGTCGGCCGGTCGGCTGCGGCCCATGGGGGCCGGGATAGAGTAGTGGGCACGGGTGCGCCTGCTTGGTGCGGGGGCCCGGGCGCCATTAGCCGCGTGGGCAGTGTTGTGGGCACGGGTGACCCTCGGAAAGGGGCCCGGAGGCCGGCCTGCCACGTGTGCGTTTCAGGGGAGGTGCTGGTGGGGCACTCCCGGTGTTAGGGAGCTGGTAGGCTCGGAGGCAGTGTAGTGCCCGCGGTGCCATAGCGGGAGATTCGGCAGAGGGTCGTGCCTGCCAAAGGGAGCCACGTGTCCCAGCCAGGAGACCGTGTGAGGGCACGGAGAGAAAATTGGGGGGCGAGGCCCGAAATTGTGAGGACACCAACACAGGCGACGGGAATCTGGGTTGTTAGAACCAATAGTTTAAGCGAGAGGCGCTTGTTGAAAGCCCCGGGGTAGTTTAACAGTTAAATGGTTAGGGTAGATTAGGAGATGTACCCCTCCGCACCATCCATCCCCTCGCTGTCGTTGTGGGCCGCTGGACCCACTTTGGTTATAGATCGCCGAACTCTGGGGAGGCCATTCTGAGGCTTCGTTGGGCCTCGGCACAGGACGCTGGCTCTCCCTTATTCCCCTCCGGGAAGGGAACGTAGGGGTTGGGAGTAGGCTAGGTGACAGAATAGGTTAGCCGAACAAGGACGATAAAGGGGGTTAGGGGACGATTTATAGTGGGGAAGTAAAAATAAAAACAATAAAAAAATAAGTTGGGGCTAAATTGGGGTTTGACAAATTAAGGGAGTGGGTATGTACAGTGACAGGCAAAGGCGATAGGTTGGGAGGGAGACAGGTAGGTAGGTCCGAGCCCGCCTTCCAAGTGGCCAGCACCACCGCACTCCCTCCACCAACCTCCACTGAACGGCAAAGGCTGGCCAACTTCATCGGCAGCTGTTGTTTTGCTGCAAGGCCTGTGCCATCGGCTGGCCGTGTTTTGCTTCAAGGCCTGTGCCGGCCAGTTCATCTGCCGGCTGTGTTTGCCTGCAGCGGCCTTCTTCTGCGGGCTGTGTTGCCTGCTGCCTTTGCCATGCCATGCCCACTGCCCCTGTTCACCAGCCCCGTTCAATTTTTGCTTTGCCCCCCCTGTTCATTGCCATGTGCGCCAGGATCAAGGCAACAGTTTGCAAGCTGCGAGAACTGCCCTGTTGGCAGCTACAACACGGGCCTGCAGTGGCGGCCCGTGCACCGTGTTTGCGTCCATCCATTCACCCATCCATTCGTTGTGCTCAGTGCGTGTGCCACTTGAGCTGGCACGGAGACTGCGTTTGTGCCGCCCATGCACCGTTGTGGTTCACTGCGTTCAGTTCAAAAGGGAAGGCCTTGGACTGCGTGTGAGCAGCCAGCCACGTTCCCTGTCACCTGCATTGTTTGAGCCAGAGACTGCATGCGGGCAGCCTGGCTCCCCGCTAACTGCTTTCTTTTTGCAGAGTTCAGTGATCCTGGGCCATGGTTTAGTGTAAAATTTGTAAGTTAAGGTTAAGATGTACTGTAAATATGAGTGCGCCCCCGGCATGTCTGTCTAGCGCCGGCAATTTTATTTAAGTCGTCCGTGTGAGTGAGTTTGTTTAGATAGTTACGCAGCCCTCAGGTTATTTATTTTGGGGACACGAATACCATGAATGTCGCACTCAGGGATCCGTAGGTAAAATGTACTAGGGGAAAACTACACATGATGGCACACGAAAATTTGACGACTCGGGACGAGTCTGTAAAAAGGGAAGGGGGTAGTGTTGTGGTTACCAGATTCGCAAACCACCATTCAGGTCCCTTAGGTGAGGTATCTCGGTAAGTGCATGTGTAGTTAGGCCCAAACCCGTTGTCTAGTGGGAATACATGTCATTTATGCGAGCTGCGACTTTTCAGGATAGCCGTTTTTCTTTTACTATCTTTATTTTGGACCAACCGCCATGATTACCACCACAACCACAACATCAACCACCAACCACAACGCCGCTTCACCACAACCGCCACGACCTTCCCGTCACACCTCGCAACCGTAGCATCGCCACCGTTCTTGCCCCGCTGTG
Organism: Eptatretus burgeri; assembly: GCF_056783735.1. NCBI lineage: Eukaryota > Metazoa > Chordata > Myxini > Myxiniformes > Myxinidae > Eptatretus > Eptatretus burgeri. The sequence continues at coordinate 33,790,084 of NC_140972.1, read as the reverse complement.
GGTACCGGTGTTGGATTCGTGCAGAGCGCGCGTCGAACAGCGTGTACAAAATCACGGATTTGGGGCTTCAAATACGGCACAAACACAACACCCGCCCACTTTTTGCCGTCCAATCGGTGAGCGAGGGGCCATTTGGCCCCGCCTACAGAACGATCGATATATGCAGATTTGTGGACCACAAAGCCTTCACGCCCACTTTTTCTCGGGCCAATGGGGAGGCGAGGTGAAAGGTCAAAGGGAGGGGGTCAAAGGCGAAGCTACGGGGGGATAAAAAGGACCGTGTCGGTCAGTCAGAGCAGTGTGGAAGTCTGGAGCCCGGCCTGCAGTAGCTGGAGAAGCTGAAGAGAGTCGAACGAGGAGAGCCCAAAGGAGAGTCCAGAGTCGGAGAGTCCAGAGGCGGAGAGGCGGCAGCGGCGAAGGCAGACGAGGGGGTGCTCGCGCCGGTGCCGGGAGCTGCACGCCCGAGGGAGGCCGGCAGCGCGACCTGGCCGAGGTGGAGACGCACACCAGGGATAATAAAGATCCTCTATACCCCGAGCATCAGCAACCCCCTCCTGTTTCCCCCCGCGCTGAGATAGTGCGACCAAGGGGGCCCCGTTCCCACCCCCTACCAGACACCGTCCACGAGGCCCGCGGGTTGCGGCGCCATCGCCGCTCCGCGTCTCATCACCAGACGGGTAGGCGCGACCCGGTCTCGGCCTCAGGCCCGCCTC
>NC_140972.1:33784371-33786871 GCF_056783735.1 Eptatretus burgeri | reverse complement strand
TATATATATATATGTGTGTATGTATATATAATAACACATTTAGTTTAAGTCTAAACTCTATCGAATTAAAACCGACAAACATGTAAACCAGCCGAGACGCGACAAATTGGATGATAAACCTCAAACTTGAAAATAACCAACGACGTTGCACGTTTTCTTCACTGATTATAAATTATATTAACACAAAAAAAACATTGAATATGTTAAATAAAGATATTATTATTATTATCAAAATAAACAACTTGGACACAGCTGGCCACGTCACAGTTTAGGAGGCGCGGCTCCACCGAGCCGGGGACAGCAGGCAGAACCGGTCACTCCGATCGTCATGGAGATGGACACCGAGCGGCAAGTTCGAGCTTTCATTTCTCAATGAACTTTGTTTTCTGCAGATTCCTCACTCGTGTTACACTGGCGGTAATTGCACAATATCGGCCTCGTCTCCATTTCAGTTAATATTTTATTATTTTAGACGATAAGAGGTTATAAGGGAAAGAACCGTCGCTGTGGTAACCTGGTGTTACCAGGAATTAACCCCATTTGGGGGAAACAACAACAATTCTTCATTCCGGCAGAATAACCTTCAACTAGACGTCTCTCAAACTTGTACCGAGGTACAGGTCGATGTTCGTCCATATTATGTACAACGCGATGACATTGTCTGCGCCGAACCTTGTACAGTGTTGTCTTGTCGGGAAATTCCGCACACTTGATTCACACGACACGATTGTCGATGTCTATTTTCGGTAAACAAAATGGCAATGAAGAAGAAATGCTGGGAGAGGATGAGAAGAGTGAAAGGTTTGAGCCCCACTGCTCTGGCACGAGAGTTAGGAACGGGAAGGAACACGAACACGAACACGAACACACACCCTTACACAAACACACACACACCCTTACACAAACACTCACACACACCCTTACACGAACATTCACACACCCTGACACAAACACTCACACACACCCTGACACAAACACTCACACACACCCTTACACGAACACACACCCTTACACGAACACACACACACCCTTACACGAACACACACACCCTTACACGAACACACACACACCCTTACACGAACACACACACACACAACCTTACATGAACACACACACACACAACCTTACACGAACACACACACACCCTTACACGAACACACACACACACACACCCTTACACGAACACACACACACACCCTTACACGAACACACACACACCCGTACACGCACACACACACACACAACCCTACATGAACACACACACACACACGCACCCTTACACAAACACACACACACCCTTACACGAACATTCACACGCACCCTTACACAAACATTCACACACACCCTTACACAAACACTCACACACACCCTTACACGAACATTCACACACACCCTTGCACGAACACTCACACACCCTTACACAAACACTCACACACACCCTTACACAAACACTCACACACACCCTTACACACACACACACACCCTTACACAAACACACACACAACCTTACACGAACATTCACACACACACCCTTACACGATCATTCACACACACACACACACACACACACACACACACACACACACACACACACACACACACACCGCCTTGCATGAACATTCACACAAACTCACACACACCCTTACACAAACACTCTCACACACCCTTACACAAACACACACACCCTTACACGAACATTCACACACCCCTTACACGAACACACACACACACACAACCTTACAAATACACACACCATCTTACATGAACAATCACACACACCCTTACACGAACACACACACACACACACACACACAACCTTACACGAACATTCACACACACCCTTACACGAACACACACACACTGCCTTACACGAACATTCACACACACCCTTACACGAACATTCACACACACCCTTACACGAACATTCACACACACCCTTACACGAACATTCACACACACCCTTACACGAACATTCACACACACCCTTACACGAACATTCACACACACCCTTACACGAACATTCACACACACCCTTCCACGAACACACACATAACCTTACAAATACACACACTACCTTACACGAACACACACACACACACAACCTTACAAACACATACACCCTTACATGAACACGCACACACACCCTTACATGAACACGCACACACACCCTTACATGAACACGAACACACACCCTTACATTGACACGCACCACACATCTAGTAGCTATATGTTAACACAGGGACTTTGTCATGAAAACTTTTAGTAATACAGTGTCCCTAGAATATCACTATTTGATTGTTTCTGAAGGTTTGTTAAATACAAGAAACAAAGGTCAGGTTCAGGGTATTACATTGAACTTTCATCAATTCCCTCTTCAGAACTCTTCAAAGTTCACAAAAGCTCCAACTATTAAACAAGTAGTCATAGACTGGTACTTACGAAATCGTCAACTTGACCTCTGACCTTGTCTAATAAAAGCTGTCTCTGGAGAAGGTAGCGA
>NC_140972.1:33686871-33769371 GCF_056783735.1 Eptatretus burgeri | reverse complement strand
CCAACCAGACTTTCAGATGCCAATATAAATGTTTATTTATAAAAAAATCCCTCAGCTAAATAAGATACATGTTTGAGTACATAGATGTAAGATGCATGTTGTATTTGAATACATTTCCCATTTGTTTATAACAATACATTGTGCTATATGTTAAAAACATTTACTTTTTCAAGTTAATTATCAATCAAGTTTAATTGGCAACATTTTAATCTTTTTATCACCCTTAAACCCATTTTGCTAATTTTTGAGAAATTTGTATCCACACTGTCCACCAAATTTCGTCCGAATCTGTCCATAACTTTTTGAGATATCCTGTTCATAGACAGACAGGCGGGGTGAAAACTTAACCTCCTCCCAACTTCGGTGATGGAGGTAATGACACAACACGTGACTTGGATGTTGATACACGACCATTCCAGATTTCAGGAATTACAGCTGCCCTAAAGAAACATAAGAATGGGAAAGTACCAGGAGTGGATTTGATATCAGCAGAGATGATAAAAGCTGGTGCACCAGACAATGAAAAACATTTACTGAATGAAGATCTGTAATTCTGCCTGGGAAGTAGGAGAAACCCCCCTAAGGACTAAAAGAGGGGAATTGTTACAAAAATCTCCCAAAACAGTGATCTTGTACACTGTAATGATTGGAGAGGCATTCCACGTTTGTCTGTACCGGGAAAGTCTTGAATGTGATACGACTATGAAGACCAACTTGGATGCTGTGTACAAGGAACATTGAGAGGAGAAAGTAAGATTCAGAAAATTAAGATCATGCATAGACAAAATCTTTATCCTCGGAATGATCATTGATCAATGATCATCCCAGCCTTCAAGGGAAACATTATAGTCAATTTCATAGACTTTGAAAACGCCTTTCATTGTATATACAGGAAATCACATGTGGTATATTACGACGTCACTGCAACCCAGATCCGTTAGTGCCGATATTTGATAACATGTACAATGGAATGGGAAGCTGTGTTCAGACAAGATGGGGTTACCAAATGGTTCAAGATCTTGACAGGTGTGCGACAGGGTTGTGTTGTCACCAATGCTATTCGATATAGCCATAGAACAGGCAATGCACAGTGCTCTCATCACTGTGCATTGGCCCTGAGATGAAATATAACTAGGCATCGAGAAGACCTTGATTTTGCCGAAGGTATTACTCCGATTTCCACAAATGCAAGAGAGATGCAAAATAATGTGGATGCCATATTCAAGAGGGGGAACAATATCGACCTGAAAATGAATACAAAGAAAGCAAACTTATTGAAGATAGGGCCGAAACATGATAATTCAAATCTCAAGATGGGAGAGACCACACTGGAAAGAGTAGCCAGATTCATATATCTGTGGAGTAGAATCACTGAGGATGGAATTGAGGAAGATGATGTCACATATCAGATTGCAAAAGCTACAGTCTCATCACTTCACAAATTGGAAAATTGACACAAAGACTTGGACCCGACTCCACAATAGCAATGTCATATATCTGTGATGTTGTATAGAGGAGAGACGTGACCTATCACAAAGAATGCTGGATGGCATGGATTCCAGGAACCTCTGGAATATTATGAGAATAGGCTGGCAAATAAGGGTTAGAAACACAGATTTAAGTAAACTGACAAAGCAGAAACCTGCAAGTGAAATTTTGAGAGAATGATGACTGAGATCGTTTGAGCACATGGTAAGAATGGAAGGAACCAGACAAGTCATCGACTGGAAACCAACACAGAATAGAAAGCCGGGAAGAGCGAATAATACTTGGAAATCAACAGTCGCCGATGACTTCAAGTCAATGGACATCGAATGGAGTGAAGCACTCAAACTTGCAAAAGGCAGAACTTTTTGGAAACCAATCATATCCACCATATATGTGACTGATGGCATGACAGCCTCCAGTAGCACAAGTACTAATATTAGTATTGCTGTAGTAGTAGTGGTATGTATATACAGTGGGGAGAACAAGTATTTGATACACTGTCGATTTTGCAGGTTTTCCCACTTACAAAGCACGTACAGATCTGTAATTTTTATCATAGGTACACTTCAACTGTGAAAGACGGAATCTAAAACAAAAATCCTGAAAATCACATTGTATGATTTTAAAATAATTAATTTGCATTTTATTGCATGAAATAAGTATTTGATCACCTCCCAACCAGTAAGAATTCCGGCTCTCACAGACCTGTTAGTTTTATCTTTAAGAAGCCCTCCCATTCTCCACTCATTACCTGTATTAACTGCACCTGTTTGAACTTGTTATCTGCATAAAAGACAGCTGTCCACACTCAATCAATCAGACTCCAACCTCTCCACAATGGGCAAGACCAGAGAGCTGTCTAAGGACATCAGGGACAAAATTGTAGACTTTCACAAGGTTGGGATGGGCTACAGGACAATCGGCAAGCAGCTTGGTGAGAAGGCAACAACTGTTGGCACAATTATTAGAAAATGGAAGACGTTCAAGATAACAGTCGATCTCCCTCGTCTGGGGCTCCATGCAGGATCTCACCTCATCGAGCCTCAATGATCATGAGAAAGGTGAGGGATCAGCCCAGAACGATACGGCAGGACCTGATCAATGACCTGAAGAGAGCTGGGACCACAGTATCAAAGAAAACCATAAGTAACACACTACGCCGTCATGGATTAAAATCCTTTAGCGCACGCAAGGTCCCTCTGCTCAAGCCAGCGCATGTCCAGGCCCGTCTGAAGTTTGCCAATGTCCATCTGGATGATCCAGAGGAGGAATGGGAGAAGGTCATGTGGTCTGATGAGACTAAAATAGAGCTTTTTGGTTTAAACTCCACTCGCCGTGTTTGGAGGAAGAAGAAGGATGAGTACAACCCCATGAACACCATCCCAACCGTGAAGCATGGAGGTGGAAACATCATTCTTTAGGGATGCTTTTCTGCAAAGGGGACAGGACGACTGCACCGTATTGAAGGGAGGATGGATGGGGCCATGTATCACGAGATCTTGGCCAACAACCTCCTTCCCTCAACAAGAGCATTGAAGATGGGGCGTGGCTGGGTCTTCCAGCATGACAACGACCCGAAACACACAGCCAGGGCAACTAAGGAGTGGCTCCGTAAGAAGCATCTCAAGGTCCTGGAGTGGCCGAGCCAGTCTCCAGACCTGAACCCAAGAGAAAATCTTTGGAGGGAGCTGAAAGTCTGTATTGCCCAGCGACAGCTCCGAAACCTGAAGGATCTGGAGAAGATCTGTATGGAGGAGTGGGCCAAAATCCCTGCTGCAGTCTGTGCAAACCTGGTTAAGAACTATATAGGAAACGTCTGATCTCTGTAATTGCAAACAAAGGTTTCTGTACCAAATATTAAGTTCTGTTTTTCTGATGTATCAAATACTTATTTCATGCAATAAAATGCAAATTAATTATTTTTAAAATCATACAATGTGATTTTCAGGATTTTTGTTTCAGATTCCGCCTTTCACAGTTGAAGTGTACCTATGATGAAAATTACAGACCTCTACGTGCTTTGTAAGAGAGAAAACCTGCAAAATCAGCAGTGTATCAAATACTTGTTCTCCCCACTGTATGTATGTATGTACAGTACTGTATGTATGCATGCAATGATGGATTAAAGGAGGGGGGAGTGATCATTGGTCACCCAGGGTCCAGGAAAAGAGGGGGCCCATGCAGGGGCAAATGAATGGGAAATACATTGATGTTCAAACTATCATTGAGAAGCAATGCTCATATGTGACATTTATATCATGTGCAACTCATTCACTCAACCTTGTGCGAAAAAGTGGTCCCAAATGCAGCCCAGTGGTCTTCAGATTTTTTGGCATTGTACAAAAGTTGTACACTTGTCTTTCTGCATCAACCTATTGCTAGTGACTGCTTTGTGAAAAACTGAAGCCTTTAGGGATGTCTGTTGTCAAGCATCTTCAACAGAGTTTCAAAAACAAGCCAAGTCAGCAGAACTAAGAATGTACAAATTCCTCCGTACACACACCCTCACCCAAACATTTCCTAACATTGAAATAGCTCTTCGGATATATCTGTCGATGCTATCAACTCACAGTGGTGATGGTGAGCGGTCCTTCTCAAAACTGAAACTTATCAAGGACGAGGTCAGGAACCGAATGGAAGAAGATTAACTTATTAATCTTTCAATCATGAACATTGAGCGTGAAGAACTGAGAGGACTTCGCTTCTTAAAAATCATTGACGAGTTCACCGAAAAAAAAATCGAGGAAAAGACCGGTGTAATGTTACACATGATGTGGTTTCTGTAGGGAAACTGCCTGCACCTTGGAATGTAAATGACAAATGGTCTTACAAATTTATTGCGCTGTCTTGTTTTGAATTGTTGTCATTACCGATTTAGTTTCAAAATGTAATGAGTTTTTTGATTAAAGTTTTCTTATTTGTTGTTGAAACAGGATTTCGTTTTACAAATGTATTGCGTATGTCAGGTTTTTTTAACATAAGATATTAAATGAGCGTCATAATGTCGATAAGAACATATCCTCAGATTTAAACCTGACCTGATTTTGACCTTATGCATCCTAAATATAGTGCACTGTAATTTTGCTCACTGATGTCTGTTACTATGTGATGGAAAGGGAAGTAGGAGGGCCCATGGTTGGGTTACCACCCAGGGCCCAAGGCACCCTTAATCAGTCCATTTATGTACGTACGTACGTATGTATGTATGTGAGTACGTATGTATGTATGTGTGTATGTATACAAGTAAAGAGTGCTTTTGAAGATAAACAGAGGAATATTTTTTTAGGAATTAAACAAGACTGGAGTCTCACTCGAATCAGCAGTCTCACCCATGTGTGCTGGGTCCGAGAATGGCGGGTCTTAGAGCACCACATCCTAGAATGACTCGGCTTTCCTGTGACCATTTAGGTTGTGCATATTAAAGATCCTGTCATATATTTTATAAATAGTTGTCCATTGTTTACCAGTACCCTGCCCAAACCTGAGACTGCTTCAAGTTAAATGTATGATGGGTCCGAAAGTGCCTTCACTATGTGGAGTTTCTTGGACGTGGATATTTGACAGCCACAATGGGCCAACACAGCCTTCTTTAAATTTTTACCTTGTTTTCCTGAATTGTCGAAGGATAAAATGTTAACAATATGAACTTTCAAAGAAACTACCAAATACTGTGAAATTGTTTTCTAATTTCCTTTGTAATAACTTTATTCCAAGTCCTGGCTCATAACAATAAACTGATGAGCATGAATTTTTACCCCAATGACCTTAGATTGGCTAGACTGGAAGACCTCTTCAAAATCAAGTTTGGTTCTACTCCCCAGTTCTATGCACGTGCACCTGGACGTGTCAATCTCATTGGTACAGTATTCATAAACATTCTTCTTCATTTCATCTTTACAGATGGACTGAGCTCCATTGAGTTGTGCAAAAATGTGGTGACTGTTTCACTTTACTAATTGATCATTTTGCTGTACTACTACATTTGAGGTATATGCTTTGAGGTTAGTAGATGATCATCGAACATCAGTGATTTGTTACTGCTGCTTACCAATGATGACAACGACAACACAAACAGCAACAGTAACAACAACAAACCACAACAAAACAACACCAGCAACAGCAACCACAACAAAAACACCAGTAACAACTACAAAAACTGCAACAACTAGAGAGTTCATAGAACACATTACCCTGTTGTCTTGATAAACAAACAAGGACATGACGGCAGCCCACGAGCAGCCGCCTACAGCTTACAAGTGGCAAATTTGATTGGTTGTGATGACATAAAATGCTATAATATTTTGTCCAAGTACAACGGAATATGTCAGCAGGAGGGAAAAGGAAGAAGCAGGATTTCATTGCGTCATATATCACGTGACCTGCCACGTCATCTCGAGGATACTTTTTTCTGTGGGACTTGTGTTTACGTGCGGCCTACATACGCTCTGAACACTGTAAAAGTACTGAGAATGCCAGCGAGATGTATTGAAGCGGGTTATAGTAATATAAACAAAGATGATGTGAATATGCATGCTTTCCCACAAGATACAGCTGTAAGGAAAATATGGACAGCCAAGGTAAATATGACCAGAGGAAAGTGGCATGGCTAAACTGTTTCAAACATCATTTTCAGCGCCCATTTTGAAAATGATTCCTATGACTCCGGCCTGTATTCCCAGTTTGGGATGAGTAAATTGAAGCAATTAAAAGCCGATGTGATCCCAACGAAGATTAGAGATAACTCTCATCTAATGGAGAAGAAGGCAAAGACAGAATGGCTGCGGAAAAGTGTGAGAGACTGAGGGTAAATAGCGTTTTTATTTTTTCGCAATTCCATTTAGCATCGGCCATGGTCGTCACCACTTTAGTAAATTATCAATAACTTTCTAGATTACATATCAGACATACGAACAGGTACAGAGATAGCAGGGCGAAGAACAATATACATACATGTTGTGCCAAGTTCCTTATATGTGCCAAGTAGATAGATAATCGACAGAAGTAGAGAAAACTATAAAATGATGTTTAATATCTGTGACCATGGTGCATAGATTGACAACAAACAACTTTCACATTTTAATGCCTGTTATTTGTGAATGTGTGCACCGCTTAGCTGGTTCTGGCCAGGCATGCAGGTCAGCGGGTATACAAATGTTCGGGGCAAGAGAAACACTGCGAGCGATTCGTGACGATACACGTACGATGTCAAAAGGGTCTGCAAGTTTGAAACCTCAATGATTATTGTCTGACTTCTACTTTTGAGTTTTGTCACTTGTGATTTCGTTGCACATTACCCATAGGGTGATTGCGTCACCTCCCCCCACCCCCCCTTTCCCCACCCCCACAGTGACACACACACATACAAACACACAATTTTTCTGTGAGTAAACTTACACATGCAATTCTGACAACTTGTCACCAAAAAACTTCACCCTTCCCCTCCCAACTATGTCTTATCGTTGATCTCCCCCACCCCCCACGACCTCGCTCCTCTAAGCCGAAGTCCTCACCTTCTTCTCCCAACACTAAGGCATCGAACCCTTCCCTGTGCTCAATCCTTCAAACCCCCATGTTCCCCCCCCACCGAAAGTCCTCAAACCCCCCTCCCCCCAACCACCCCTTCCTAAGCTGTCCCATCTTTACTCTCATCCTCCTCCAGCTCAGAATAGCAAATGGGCATTCTCACCCTCAAAACAGCGAAATATATAATGTTTCAGCCTGTTGGAGTTATGCGCTCTACTGAGTGCCATTCTAGTTACTAGAAGAATTACAGAGAAGTATTACATCAAAATACAATTAAACTCCACATTTACCACATTCTAGCTCTATGATTTACTCCTTCACCAGTTGTTGCCGAGTCTTTCTTTGACGTTGTCCTGATTTCTGTGAACACCAGGTATTTCATGATCAATGTCATCCCCGATTTCCAACTCGGGTTCATACATGCATGGACTTACATCACCTTCTACATAATGATTTTAAACATTGTCGTAATCGAAAGTAAGAAAAATCTTCGTCAAATTCACTTTCTGACGAGTCTGAAGCGAGTTGTGCAGTCATTATCCATTGAGTGCTGAGACAATCTCTCCCTCGATTAGGTCACGCAGATTGCGTCATCATTTTTTTAGTACAGTACCCGCCAAATTTCCTTTTTTAACTAACACCTCAAAAAATTATATGGATTAAAAACCACGTTCAGTTCTTTGTTAATTACTTAAAAATCAATATAAACACATTTTTTTTTAAAAAAGTTCTGATTCTGTGAACTTTAATGTAGTGGTTCCAGTGGTACCATTTTTATAATTCTATGATGGCAAGAGCCCTTTAGAATAAAGCATGACGGACACGGAAAGAGCACACAAAATTATATATATATATATATATATATATATATATATATATATATATATATATATATATATATATATATATATATATATATATATAGTTATACGTCTCAAAGCAATGGAAAACTAAAGTGAAGTCGATGGCATGCCATCGCAATTCCCCACGCTTCCCACCTAAATCAAAGTTGAAAGATGGCAAAAAGTTCTACCAGGAATGACCCAATATCAAATTTTGAGTTAAATAATTTTTTCCCCATTTTGACCCCATGACCCCACCCGTTGGAGCATGAACCGGAGGCCAAATCCAAAAACATCGTTACATATTTCATACGTCCCCCAATGTTGATTGCATGTACAAAGTTTCAAATTTATATGTGCCCATCATTGCACTTTTTGGTTTTTGACCTCGCTCTGGTGGTGGGGTCAAAAATGATAGTGCTCCTGCACCTTCTTTTCATGTGGTGATCATAACTACCAAGTTTGGTGAATTTCTGCCCACCGTTTAGGAGGAGATAGCGTGATGGATGGACAGACAGAAGGACAGACTGCACCTCCCCTCTTTTTTTCAGAAAGCACGGGGATAAATATGTAAAATACATGGAAGGAACATCCAAACAACAATCACAGCCACCATGATAGCAACAACAACTATGTGTTATAAACGATCCTTTTTTCATCTATTTCACTTCATTTTACGTGTTCATTGAGACTCACAGCTAGACATGCAATATATTTGTCAAAGTGCAACATGCTGTCTTTTGAATAAATCCATCAGTGAAGCGACCGACGGGTATGCACATCTAGTCGGACATAAAACGAAGAAAGGCAGTTACACGCGAGATTTTCTCTGCTTGTTGGGTTGAGTTGAGTTGTATTCTCCATCCGTTGAAAGTGACAAGTACCGTGAGTACTTATTATAAAGGTAAAGTCCATTCAAAGTGCTGTGACTGTTGAGCCAATCAAGATGATAGCAATAGCTCCAATGAGTTCATGTAATATGGACATGTGGTATACACATGTATGCGAATGCGATAAATGACTTCTTTGTGTGTAGGAAAATGGAAGTTCGCTAAAGATGCAAAAATTATAACCACCACAAATGCAGGATGTTCCCTCCGATATGAATCAACGCCCCCCCCCCCCCAAGGAGGGGTTTGAAAAATATACGTTTAGGGCGTTTATTGGAGGCAATATGGAAGGTTGACGTGAGATGTACCAGAAGAAGCAATCTTAGCTTATGGGCATTGGGATGTAGGCAGGTATAAAAAACAGTCATTCATCCAAGAAGAGGTCCTTGATGCCATTTGAAAGTGTGGTGGGTGAGAAACCATCAAAATATAATAAAATGGTTGGAGTTATACGTAGTGAAGGATCACAAGGTGTTGATGTTTCAGGCTTTACCCTTTACTGAAGCAAAAAAGAGGCTGTTTTAGCTCTCTCTTTCTCTCCCTCCACACACCCTGATGAATGGTAAAGTCCAAAATGTCAACACTTTGTGATCCTTTGTGTCAGATAACTCTAAGTATTTTGTTATTATGTTTTTATTCTCTTTTTGCCTGTTTCACTTCATTTTCCATCCTCATCGAGACTCACTGATAGACATGCAATATATTTGTGAAGCGCAACATGTTGTCTTTTGATTAACCTCGTCAGCAAAGCAACAGGTAGGCACGGCTAGTCATACGCAAATCGAGGCAAGGCAGTCACGCGCGAGATGCCACCAACACAGAGCGCTAGTTTTGTGCTGGAATTAACAACTAAACTATCAAAGGCGTGAGAGTTGTCCATTGAAACGACCCTGTCCTTTTGTTTGAAGTTCTGCTCCTATCTAACTATTGCTGGACCGACATAACATAAAGGTTCTGATATCATCAGCAGTGATGGAATATATAACTTCTGCTCATGAGGAGAAGACTTACGAGCCTATGACTCACTTCAGATTATCCCCATAAACTGGGCATTTTTCCATACGAATAGAGAAGACGTGTAACAAACAAATTTTATTGTTGGCATAAACTGCCGCCTGAACTATTACCAACTCTTATACCTGACTAGAGTGACCGAAAAATAGGAAGTAAAAAGCAGCCAAAGTAAATGAGGGGTTTTGTGATTTGACATGTGTTGTGACTGCAAAATGTACTCATGGAGAACCTAGATTAAATGAAGACCACACAGTTTGTGTGCACGAACTTTTATTGAGAACAGTTAAAATGAAGACTCTCACTTGCTTTGCATGACAGAATGCCAAGCATCTTGTGTATTACTCCTTGGGCGTTTTATTTCCTTGCGATGCAAACCCAGCTAAACAGGACAAACCTGACGAGGCTTCTTCAGAGCGACAGCTCAGTTTGAAAAAAATCTCCAATAAGCATCGAATTGCCATCAAATAATTTCCGCATTTGATCAAACGTTGCTTTGCTGGGATGTGATTTTTTTTTTGATGTATTTGAATTGAATTGTAACTCCGTTATTGTTGACCCTTATCCAGGAGAACATATTGATTACTGTGGCTATTCTGTCCTTCCAATGGCCATTCAACAAGACATCCTAATTGCAGTAGCAACAAATAACTTGTCCAAGATAAACCTGAGCAACACCAACCCACAGTACTGGTAAGTTGATTTACCCGACTCGTTATACAGCACATTGTAATGGCACACACAGTTGTGCCGCAGGAATGCCAAATGTGAAAAGCTAGTTTTTGTGAGCTCACCGGAACTCATCTCGTTCCTCACTCACCATTAATTTGCTCGTGTGTGCGTGTGCGTGCGTGCGTGCGTGTGCATGCGCAACTAGCCACAAATCATTGCTGTATATACAGTGGTCTGCAAAAGTATTGTTACGGTTCTGCAAACTGCAAGTCCCCAGTCATGGCAACCAACATATAGTGGTTCCCAAGATAGTTATTTCATTAGTACTTGTCACAGATCGGGTGTCCTTTCCTTGTATCTAATTGGCTACAAAGGGATATGCGTTGTGAGGGATTAATTAGGTTTTTTCCCCCATTTTCCGACCTTTCAATTTAAAACGACCATCAAATCGCACACACCAACCTCATTAGCATATGCTATAAAAAAACCCTGTTCAATCACATGCCAGAACTGAACTGCCCTTTCACTTTCAACCATGCTGCCTCAACCACACTTTCAACCATGCTAACACCACAAGACGACAATTACCTTCACACCACAAAACCAACAGCCATCATTTCTTTGCTCGCATGCCATCCACTTCAGCCTCAACCATCGCTCTACCACCGTGTTACCATTCCAAACACCACTCCAATCACCATCTCAACCACTCACCTTTGATTGAGGACAGCAACCACCATCGCACCTACTTGGAATGCTGCTTCGCCCCCCCCACTTGGAACGCCATGACCAACCAAGCCAGCTGACATCAAGCATAGGTTTGCACTGATATTTGTTGTTCCTACCTGTCAGTGGCAACCATCGCACTGCCCAGGGAAGCATCCACGACCCTCCAGGAGGTATGCAATACATGCTGCCCCACGTTACATCTGGAGATCGGCCCCGTGTCCCGCCTTGAAAACGAATGAAGCCATTTCTGGTCCAATTGCTTTGCGGAGCAGGTGACGTCAAGATGCAGGCAAAGTCTGGGTGCATGAACACAGCGTGCTCGAAACATGAGGGACAGAGAATGGTCGTCACGCGGCACAGTTCCGCCTGCTGGGGACATGGGGCTCTGCTCCGCTAGAAGCGTGTAAAATAGCAATCCAGGAGTATTCACAAGGTTCTTTTGGAGATATTTCACAGGTTGTTTTAGAAGGTTTTTTAATGGCAGTTTCATGAAGGTTTTCTTTGAGGTTATTTCCAGCTTGATTTTGGGTGGACTTTCTGGTGGTGGGTTCATGTGGAGCACCACGGGATGAGGTGGAACAATAACCTGGCCAAACGGTGACACCCCTCTATCCCAGTCCCTCTCCCTTACCTTTCCCCAGCGTAGGAAAGCATCGGGCTCTCCAGCCCACATCGGTTGAGCACAGAGGTCGCCAATGCCTGAAACTTTCTCTTATCTTTCTCCCGAATCTCTCCTTCCTCAGAATGACCCTGATGGTGCCTGTTTTGTTAGCATAAGTAGGATTGTTTTAAGTATTTTGTATCGGGTTAGCTCTACACTGTCTTATTTTGCCTACTCGATTTACTTTTCTGCACCTCATCCATTTTCCATGTCCCTGCTATACTAATCTCCCTTGTGTAAATAAACCCATTGGCTTGACTGTATCACATAACATACCTTTTCCTGCGCTTTCTTTAAATAAATGTCCTTTGTTATTGAAGTTCAACCAGCTCGCCATGTCTTTTCCTTCATTGGTCTAGTATAGTTCGCACTTAGTGTTGGCCTGAGACGTTCTTCCCCACTAATTGGCTCACGTGATTCGCCGGTGCTGCACCTATCTGTTCCGCTCAGCAGAAGATCACCAGGTGCGGCACCAAGGGCATGACCTCTAATTAGGTTGCTGTGCCAATAGAAAGGTATTGCCGAAACCTCGAACCATAACCCTGCTAGGCCGGTAGTCTTAAGTGAAGCGGCTATGGCTGTGGAAGATCTGCAGCCCGTTGGACCATGGAGTTATCTGTGGTCGTCGGCCTCAGGGCCGGAGATCGGGAAGATAAGCCCAGGGAACCCCCCACATGGGTATCCCTGAGCCCCAGACCCGTTACAATGTTCACCCCTTACCAATAATGCCACATTTCGATGAATTACGAATTATGAAGAAACAATTTTTCCAAATGACCTTTTTTATTAATAACTGAAGAGATCAAACTAAACACTGTTGTAGTTGAAGTTAGTTACATGTCAGGAATACCTGCAAAGAACATGTGCACATCAAAATTCACTGGTTGTAAAAGTATTCAGCCTCTTAGATCAGTACTTGGTCGAAGCACCTTTTACAGCAATGACTGCTACGAGTCTTTTTGGGTCGGTCTCTTCCAGTTTTGCACAGTGAGATGGTGAAATCTTTGTCCATTGTTCCCGTGAAAATTGCTCCAGTTCTGCCAAGTTTGATGAGGATCGTCAATGGACTGCAATCTTCAAGTCTCGCCCTCAATGTTAATTGGGTTTAAGTCAGGACTTTGACTGGGCCACACAAGAACATTTATTTTCTTCTTATTCAGACACTCCAATATGGCTTTGGCTTTGTGCTTCAGATCATTGTCCTCCTGAAATATAAATCTCCTCCCCAGTTTCAGATTAATCTTTGACTCAAGCAGGTTTTCATCAAGGATTCTCCTGTACTTTGCACTGTCCATTGTCCCTTCCTTCCTTCCTGACAAGCTTGCCAGTCCCTGCCGATGAAAAGCAGCCCCATGATATGATACTTGACAGTAGGGATGGTGTCGACGGGTGATGTGCAGTGTTAGGCTTGCGCCAGATGTAACGTTTTGAATTTCAACCAAAAAGTTAAGTTTTTGTCTCGTCTGACCACAAAACGTTTCTCCACCTGCCTGCAGTATCATTAAGATGTCTTTTCCCAAACTCCATAAAAACCTTTAGATGCATCTTTTTCAGTAATGGCTTCTTTACAAAGACTTTGTCACAGACTTTGTCACAGTCTGGAAGGCCAGCTTTGTGAAGGGAACGGGATATTGTTGATTGATGAACACTGGCCCCCATTTCAGATATGGAGCCTTACAGTTCTTTAAAAGTCGTTCGATTTACTGACATCCCATACCAGTTTCCTGCTTGCCCGGCTGCCGAGTTTGGATGGGTGACCTGATATGGGTCGAGTCTGGGTGGTATGATGTCTTATACTTAATGATGATTTCACTACAAACATGGGGATAATGATGACCTTGAAATCTTCTTTTAACCCTCTCCTGAACGGTCCTTCTCCACCACTTTACATCTGATTTTTTTTTTTTTTGGAAAGCTCCTTTGTCTTCATGCTTGCCTTTGTTGCCTGATCAAGTGAATTTCACCTTGCAACTCATAAGATAAGTCGAGGAGCTTAATTTTTAAGTTAAACCACTGATTACATACAGGTTAAACCTATTACACTTATTTTGTAACCTTTTAAACAAATAATTTGCTCCTGAAGTGATTTAGGGTTAATTTGGCAAAGTGGTTGAATACTTACGCAACTAAGAATCATCTGATTTTCTCTGTTTATACAAGTTATTCACATTTTTTGGCTTTATCACTTTTGGAATAGTTTGTTGCGATTCTTTATATTAAGTTTCATTTGAAAGCATCATGAAATATGCTCAGTCGGTATAAAAATGTGAAAACTTTGGAGGGGGTGAATACTTTTGCAGGCCACTGTGTGTATATATATATATATATATATATATATATATATATATATATATATATATATATATATATATATATATATATATATATATATATATCGATGCCCCCTTCCCCACCCCTCCAACTTGATGAGGCATCAAGGCACACGTCGAGTCACTTAACAGCAAATCCTGCACAACCTGTTTGAAACGAGCCTCGTCTGACACACGAGCGCATTGTCTCTGCCCTGCTGGTCACCATTTAGGAAATGAGGTTGCAGTCTGGAAGGATAAATTGAACTAGAATGCCATTCGACGGAGTGCATAGCTGCGCCAGGCTGAACAGTTCACATTTTGTTCGGATCTTCGTATCTTCACCCAAATCTAATCGATTGTTCTTTGTCACACAGCAAACCTCTCCACCAAGTTTTGTCTGAATCCGTCCACAAATTTTTGAGATATATATCGGTTTTGAGCCCTATCTCTCAATGGTGAAGAATCACTTTAAAAATTCTAATGTCTGGATCTGGGTCTTTACCAAAATCTAATCAATGTATTGTTGTCACACAGCCAACCTGTCCATCACGTTTCATCCGAATCCATCCACAACTTTTTGAGATATCTTGCTCACAGACAGACAAACACACAGACAGACCATCATGAAGAAATGCAAAGCATAGCTCTCTTTGTTATTTTGTTGTTAATTTATCAAAAATCTAATTCCGATCTCCAAAGCAGTATTATTTTAGAAATAAAATTCACACCATGCTTTAAGTTGAAGTAAATATACATAAATGGTGAGATGAAACTTTGTGCCAGCGATTTCAGCAACGCTGTACATGACATCACAATTGATACTACTCGTGCATTCTGGTACAACTACTTCCTTTGTGGCTTCAAAGGTGTTCAGGTGAGGCCATTGCAAAACCATGTGCAAATCCTTTGTCACAGTTTGTCATATTTTGCCTCATTTTGAATTCCCTTCTCTTAGCAATGCTTGTGTTTGGGATCATCTTTGTTGTATAATGACTGGTCAGGACATTTCACTGTTGTCTTCACTAAACAACAGGAACACCTGAGGCTTTCAGAGACAGTCGGTATGAACTGTCTGGTAGATGGCAACATTCCTCCAAACTCTGGCCTGTCCAGCTCAAGCGCACTCGTCTGTTGTGCTGGTTTAGCTACAATGGCTGCCAACCAGCAAACTATCTCAATGGTGAGTGGTTAGGCTGTGTACATTAGAATCCATGGATGGGTCTTTGCTTCGAAAATTTGTTTCTCGAGACCCATAACCTTCCACCACCAAAATAAAAAAGGTACCTTCTTGCTTTCAGAGGACACATTTGTAACTACTGCCATTTTGTTTTTCGAAACCGACTAATAGAAAGTGTTAATTTATCTGCAAAGACTCCATGGATTTTGCAAACTGAACACACACACACACACACACACACACACACACACACACACACACACACACACACACACACACACACACACACACACACACACACACACACACACACACACACACACATACAGTATATACATTTCACTGTTTGTTATATCAATCTAAAAAATTTTCATTCAAATTGGATTGTCTCCCAAAATGGTTTCCCAGATGACTCAGTTTATCAGACTGACTCTGTAAAATCGGATTGCAATTTGATTTTGAGCTTTGCCGAGTCATACCAAAGACTTTAATAATGGAACGTGCCTGCTTCCTTGCTTGACACATGACATTTAGCGATTGGAGCACAAATGAGCCCTGTAGGTTGGCATCCCGTGTGGAGGTTCTGGAGGAGTGGAGGTGGGATTTCTACTTTATTGTCCCACGGATTGAGGAGAGAAAAGTGATGTCACAAGATGGTATCACCTGCACCCAGAGTGCTCCAGGAGTACTCCAGGAGGTTACATCATTTCCCCCAAGCAGGCTGTTGTTTTTGAAGTCATCAGGTTTTTGTGTGTGTGTGTGTGTGTGTGTGTGTGTGTGTGTGTGTGTGTGTGTGTGTGTGTGTGTGTGTGTGTGTGTGTGTGTGTGTGTGTGTGTGTGTGTGTGTGTGTGTGTGTGTGTGTGTGTGTGTGTGTGTGTACGTACGTACATCCACGTACGTGTGGCAGTTACTCCATTTGCCTTCGACCTTATGAAAAAAAGCATAATTTGTTATATCGAAATTCATAGTAATTGTTCCTGATGACAGTTCTCTACTTAGTTTGTGGTGATTCACCACGAGAGCAGAGAGCATGTTTAACTTCTCACCAAATTTCCTGTTCACGTTTGCTCTTGAACCCGACACTTGTGGTGCCTCAACCAAGGTCTGGCCACAAAACAAAACGAAAAAAAAAAACAGAAGAAACTTTATTAGAGGTTGTGATATCTTGTATTACTCAAGGGATACCCAATTTCCTTCCATGGTGTTACTTTTCATGTCGTAAAAATGTCCCAAATCCGAGCTTCCACCCTGACATATTTCTGTCAATGTAGATTTTATTACCTGGCTGCTGTTCAGTGAGGTGAGCACTTTTATTTGGTACTCAACATCTTGGATCATGAAAGAGAGCGGTAACAGAGGGTTAAATGGCAATGTGCTGGAACTACACAGACACAATTGGACGCATCAAGCAAGGGAATGAACAAACAGGAAAAGAGGAAGAAAAATTGGGGGAGGAAACATCGAAACCTACAAGGAAGATGTTATGGTTAGGAGGGTTCATGGTAATAGAAACTATCATGGGTGTGGATCTGAGATTACATGCGATGGTGGTGCACCATTTGCTTTGAAGCCCCAGAGCGAAGACTTGGATTGACTCATCTCCAGACTGCAGTTACAAAAACGGGAGAAACGAGCGGACACGGACGGAAACCTGTATTTTTGGAGTTTAAATAGAAGGGTGTTACTACAAGAACTCATGTGTCCTGGAGAAGCTGGGAAGAGTCGGAGAGCCTCGACATTGTAGGAGAAGCGATCAAACACAGGGGTCACTGACATGTCTGTGATTTGAGTACAACAGGTCTTGTGCTTCAGCCTCATCCCAGAAAATGCCAATAATGTTGAGAACTTTAGATTCCATAGAATCCAGAAAAGACAGATGTGATGCTGTTGGTTAGCATATGGGGGAGGGCAGTGCTCCATTGAGTTGTGTACAAAAGTATACGAGTAGTTCTCTTTTTTGGAATAACCCTATCTATAGATTGTCACAAAGGTATAATCAAAGAGTAGTTCTCATTTTTAAGGAATGACTTGGAAGAATGCAGCATTCCCAGTCTGCAGCTGGGTTTGGAGATGAACTTTGCTATATTGTCAGCCCTGGAGAGGTTATGGTTGATGGTGAGGCCTTGAAGTTCAAGAGACTGATTCTTTTCCAGTGACTGACCATCAAAATGGAGAAATAAGCTCACTTGACGAT
This sequence comes from Eptatretus burgeri, assembly GCF_056783735.1. NCBI lineage: Eukaryota > Metazoa > Chordata > Myxini > Myxiniformes > Myxinidae > Eptatretus > Eptatretus burgeri. Next base: position 33,751,871 of record NC_140972.1, on the reverse strand, counting down.
CCTTGCAGAACAACAAAGTGAAACTGTGTGATTTTTTTTTTGAGGATTGAAAGACTTGTTCCAATTATCAAAAGAGCATCTAATGAGTTCTCAATCAGCAGAGTGAGACACGGCTGCTGTCTGTCTGTCTTGGAGGCATCTGCAAAAAGGATGAGAGGGTTTTTCAGAGTGTCGGAGAGGTCATTTATGTAGTTGAGGACTGGGTCCAACACACTGCCTTGGGTCACTGCAGTCTCCACTGGGAGAGGAAAGGAAAGGGTTCTATTGATAACCCATTTACTGTGCAAGTGGATAAAGCCAGAAAGTCAGGTATGAAGGCAGCCTTGTATGCCACAGGCAGTGAGCTTGGTTAGGCCTAGGTCACATTTGCCACGGCGGTCGGGGGTCTCCAAAATCTGCGGCCACTAGCAATTATACGGCAGCCGCAGTATTTCCACGGTCACACAATGTAGCAGTCACATATGTTTTTATTTTTCGGGGAGCCGCACGGCATATTTATAAATTGTGGAGACCGAAAACGTGGGGGTGCCGTACGGTCTTTGATTTGATATCGCACGGTGACCTTAGGGCGTCGCTGCGGCGGCCATTGAATTTTCAAGGCAGACGCAAGGTGCCCGCAAGGCGACCGCAGGGGGGCCCTAAGGCCAACGTGCGGCCAGACGGACGGTAACGAGTGGGTATATATACCAATTCTTTTTTTACTGAAATAAAAATATACCAGTATATATAACTGAATATACTATAACTATAATATACCGTGGCGCCCCCAGAATCCGAACGCCTCATTGTTTGAACAAATTGGAATCCGAACAATTTTTTAGAGAAAATTTTGCCCTAAAAACCTAATACATTCTAATAAACCAAACATAACGTGGCGTTCATGTTTGTTCATGTGTCTCCCCCACCTGTTTGAGCCACATGTTCGTGCTTTGTTCATTCAGTTCGGCGGTGGAAGTCCTCGTGAAAGCATCTCTCGTGTGTCGATCGATACTTTAGGCCTCAGTCACATTTGCTCTGCGGTGAGGAAACGGCGGCCGTACGCCCTCTGAATTGACAGAAACGTGCGGCGGCCGCAGACAAACTGAAGTGGCCTCAGGGTGGCCCTACGCCGTATGGCTATATTTTACAGGCCGTAAGGTCGCCGTGGAATTATAACGCGGAGTTATAACTTTTTTCATTTCTACCATCGCCGTAGAAATTCGACAAACCGAAACAAAAGAACTGGTAAAAAAAAAAAATATATATATATATATATATATATATATATATATATATATATATATATATTAACCCATTCATTACCGTCCGTCTGACCGCACGTTCGGCTTAGGGTCCCCCTGCGGTCGCCTTGCGGGCACCTTGCGTCTGCCTTAAAAATTCTATGGCCGCCGCAGGAACGCCCTAAGGTCACTGTGCGACATCAAATCAAAGACCGTACGGCACCCCCACGTTTTCGGTCTCCACAATTTATAAATACGCCGTGCAGCTCCCCAAAAAATAAAAACATATGTGACTGCTACATTGTGTGACCCTGGAAATACTGCGGCCGCTTTATAATTGCTAGTGCCTGTACATTTTGTTGACCCTCCGGCCGCCGAGCCAAATGTGACTTAGGCCTTACCTCGTGTTTTCACCTTCATTTGTGATTTTTCTTTTTTGAATCATCTTGTGTTTTAATGAATAACAAAAAAGGCAATCCGATCACGTGGTGTGACGGACTGTCGGGCAAGGATTGAATTTCACAGCAAAACCAGTTGTAATTTGGAATGTCCATGATTACGTCAGCCCGATGCGTCTGATGAAAGTGATTGTAGTTCTGCGGGCATCATGTTTGATGAGCTGCCCTGGCGGCAGCACTGTCGCAGAATGCGTGAGCGGTCGGAACCCAGGCCGGAGCTCGAGCCTGTGTGGACCTTTGGATGTGGTGATTGTACCAGTTTACATTCAATACACCGCCACCGAAGGTCATTTACTCATCTTATTTTACCTTAAACATGGGGAATTTCAGTTTAAAGTGTCTTGAAAGTGTGTTTTCTTTGGGTCTACGAACGGATTAATTCACTCCATTTTTTCTTATTGGGAAAATATTTTTGGAATCCGAACTTTTTGCAATCCGAACAGCCTTCTGGAACGAATTAAATTGGGATTCTGGGGGCACCACTGTGTATAGGCAAACACCGATACTCCGATCTCTAGCGGTAGCGCATGGTCGATGCAGACTGCCTATACACAGTGGTGCCGGCCGTACATAGCTGCACGGCGGGCGTAGGGGAACCGTGCGTCGACCCTGCGTTGCCCGCAGGTAGTCACACAGACCGCAAGGCCACCGTACGGCGACCGTGGAAATAGTGCGGCCGCCGTAATTTTTTGGGGGTTGGGAAAATTCATTTTTCATTGAGAAGAGCTTACGGCAGCCGCACTAATAACGCAAGCCTACCGTACGCCCTACGTACGGTCGACGTGCAACACATCTACGCCATAGCTTGGCTTGTCGAATTGCTCCGGCGAACGTAGAAATGAAAAAAAGTTAAAACTCCACACTATAATTCCACGGCGCCCCTACGGCCTGTAAAATATAGCCAAACGGCGTAGGGCCTCCCTGAGGCCACCTCAGTTTCTCTGCGGCTGCCGCACGTTTCTGTCAATTCAGAGGGCGTACGGCCGCCGTATCCTCGCCGTAGAGCAAATGTGACCTTGGCCTTAGCAAACAAGGATGCCAGAGTTTATTTATTTATTCTTATGCAGCCTTTGGTTGCTTGACTGCATCATTTCCTGGGGGTAAGGCTGTGCTGCTGATGCAATGCCCCTGTTACCAGCATGCTGGTATTCATTTTGCCAACTTCGGAAGGATGACAGGCTGAGTCAACCCAACCTGGTGTTAATTGAACAGCCCGACAGGGACTTGAACTCAACTCAAGACCTGACAATCTTAAGCCGAACACCTTAACCAGTAAGCCAACACAAAGTCTGCCAGAGTTTTGATTGCCTGAGATTGGAACCGGAAGATGGTTCTGACCTCTTTTTTAAGATTTAAGGCCTCTGACCATGATCGTTAAGAGTAACAGCAGCAAGTACAAAGTTGGGTGACCATGATGAAATCCAAACTGAATGTCCAAAATCAGTTTGTTTTGAATGAGGGAAGATTTGACATCAGCAGCAACGATGGGTTCCATAATTTTGCTTCTCGGTGGTCGTAAGCTCACTATTATACAGTCCATTGGACCAAAGATCTCACAGTCCACATTCACAGTGGTATATTCTTTACATGGTGCAGTGGTATTGTAGTTCATGGATCCGTGGTACCAGGTGGGAACTTATCAGTCTGGGGGTGTTTAACAATGTGTGTTGACATTTAAGAAAGAGTTTTCTTCACCAAAAAACTGAAAACACAGCTGGCTCATTTATGACCTTCAAGGAGAGGGGAACTTACCTGCAATAAGGACAGACTTCTACTTTGGATGGGAAATAAATAGCAACTTGTAAAAAGACAGAGCTACTTCAAAGACTCCCTAATCAAAAATTATACCAAAAAAAATTGAAGTCTGCCCTTCCTTACCTTTTTTCGTTCCGTCCATTCAAATGTAATGTCCTCTTTCTCGAGAGCATCAATTCTGTTGAAGCTGTTTCCCCTACCTGAGAATGAACCCTGAACTGGTCAACACTGTTAAACGGTGTATGGGTTTTGGTACGATTTTTAGAATTGCTCTCAGGTACAGACACACAATACCCTACTCTTTTTGAATGGCACCACAGGATCTTTCACGTCCACAAACGAATGATAGCAAATATGACAGATGTGAGTCCCTCCGTATGACAGCGTACTCATTTATACAGTGCCTTGCCTGCAAAGCAATAATCCGACAGTTAACGTTCGGATCGTCAATCAAACCCAGACGAGACAGCTCAAAGGTGAGTATGCTTCCTCTGAGCTCTTCTTCCAGCCCTTTATTTGTTGATAATATCTGAAATAATTTTGATAACTATTGGATTTGGTAGTTCTGTTTTCGTAATTCGAGTTTAGGTTACCTTGAAACAGCACTGCACTGCTGTAGATGCACAGCAGTGTGATGAATTGCTTTCATAGTTCGTTTTACATGATTGCAAGCCCTGCCATGTCAAACAGAAAAGTGCTTACCAGTGTCAGAAACCTGAAATAACGACCAATCCATGCACCACTGAGGGATCAGCCATGGTTTTGCAATCAAGGTTTCTCATGCCACATTGTTCAAGCCCAAGTGAGTTTATGTTTGTGAAGGTCTCAAGTGTTATTTGTTTATTTAATTATTTATTCCATTCTGGGTGGTAGGAAGTTCAACAGTTACATGCTTATATTTAACCCACTTGTTCCCATGTTTCATTTCCAGCTGATCAAATCTGACAAAGTAATATATAGTGTCATGTCAGCAGGGGGCACTCATCATTCAGAATGAGGGAATGTTTAAGCGGCAAAGTGTAACTCATCTTTGAGATCGCATAGTAATTTTTTTTTTTTTTTTTTTTTTTTTTGGTCGCTGGGTTCGGTATCCTCACTCTGTTCCCTGCCTCATGTGGACCCTTCATGGTTTCGAATAACACAATGGCCCCATGAATCGTGATGAATTTCCAAAATAATATTCAATCAGCTTTGTCACTCTCCTAATTACTTTTATTTATTTTTTTCTTCTTTTAAAGACCAAGCCAAAGTAAAGCTCTCATCCACATTGGCAGGACCAACCAACCATCTGTCATTCAGCTGTCAAATACATACTGCAAGTCCGATTTGGAGACTGAATAAAGTCTTGCTAGTTAAATGGACTAATAATTTTAAAAGGTGAAACCCATCACAGAGTTCAACATTGCACAAAATATCACAGAACACGAGTTGTGACACGTACGTACTCAGCATAATAAACAGGAGTATGAGCTTTGATGGTCATTCGCATTACCATGAGACCTGCAGCAAATCTGAAATGTACATGCAACCCAAAATTGTGCTTTGGACAAACCTAATGACAAACAAATTTCACTCAAATGGCTTTGGAAGCTTTTCTAATAAGTTCTGCCTCTTTGGCTGTTCATTCAGTACATTTAACGGAGGCACATTTTATTTGTATTTTGAGTAATTTTTATTGTCGTTCAGTGTCATTGGTGCGATTCCAAATGAAGTTGTTGGTGCATCATTACAGAAGGAGTTGGCAGAGATTTGTACAAAGAGTGAACGTTACATTGGAACACAAGGAGGAGGGATGGATCAGTCAATATCGTTCTTGGCCAGCAAAGGAACGGTCAGTAATCTAACGGCAATAAACCATATGTGCTACCTATGGGGTGTGTTTGCGAACACATAGCTGTTTGTATGTTTTGTACCCACGCATTTGTTGGGTGAGCATCTTCAGCCTGGCAAGAAAAAGCACAAACACCAGGGTAGCCCAATGGGTTTATTTTGTGCAATCAACTTCCACAAACAGTGGTCACAATGATCAACTCACAAAGCTTTGGTCATTTGAGAACCCTTTGGAATTTACATGCTCTCAAGCAAAGTAAATTGGTCATTTTATTTCATCAGTTATACAAATTCCCTCACCAGACTTGGTGGTGTAATAGTTTGAGCATCTGCTCTGAGCTTGAGAGGACGGTGGTTCAAACCCCAGCCGAGTCATAGCAAAGACTTTAACAATGGTACGTGCTGCTTCCTTGCTTGATGCTGAGCATTTAAAAAGGATACAGCATGAACAAACAACAATAGGTTGGCAACAATTGCATGGGCTTGATGGGCCAAATGGCCTCCTCCTGTGTTGAAGTTACATGTAAGGAACTCACTCTTTATATTATACTCGACGACCCGTGAACCCATTGGGTTCCCGTTGTGACAGCGGTTGATGAAAAAAAAAATCATTTCAAGAAAAAAAAAAGATAGCTCCACTGAACTATTCCACTGAGGTTGTTTGCATTGATCAAATACTCCCGAAGAGTACTTAACTGAATCGGGAGTTGATTTTTTAATAATTTTTTCCATTGCCCGATTTGAACGAAACTTGATACTGCGCGTCAATGTAAAAAAAAAACTAGCATCCGTTGAAGACAAAGTCTTCGATATCCCCTGCCATAGTAAATGAGGATTAACAAACTTATATTCCCGAAGCGTGTGCAATATGTATGTGAAGTTTCCCCTTGATCTGACCAGCCGTTCTGGAGATGTTTGCGGGTTTTAGGGTAAATTCAATATGGCCGCCAAACCATGTGACCTATCAATTAAAAATTAACAAACTTCTGAAAGGATGTCTTGGGGAAAGCGTGTGTGAAATTTTGCCTCAATCTGTCCAGCCGTTCTTGAGAAGAAGATTTTTAAAATTTATTAATTTTCAATCCTAGATGGCTGATGAACCATGTGACCTATGACATCATAAATTTACATTCTGCCTCCAATCCTCCAGTAGAATACGTGTGTGAAGTTTCGTGTTAATCGGATGAGGTGTGTTTTTCTATCCAAGATGGCCACCAAACGATGTGACTTGTGACGTCATAATATTTTACGATGTATGCAGCCATGATGGAAGATGATGGTTGCAAATTTTTGCTTCGTTAGGCTATGTGATTCCAGAGAAAACATTATTTAATATTTTTCTTGAATCCAACATGGCTATCAAACCATCTGACCTATCAATTAGAAAATATCAAAAGGCACCAGTTCACCACTTGCTTGATATGTGTACCAAATTTCGCAAATATATCTTGAGGGGATTTGTAGTTAAGCTCCGGAAACATAATGTGACGGACGGACGGACGGACGAACGGAACCCATTTCAATATCCCACGCCAACTTTGTTGGTTGGCGAGGGATAAAAAACAGAGAAAAGAAAGTCAAAGAAATTATTGTGCGTAATCTTCTAAACACAATTTTATTAATTAATGAACACGGAAGTATTAGATCAAAATGGCTATGTTTATTTTATGCTGAAAAATAAATCGTTCTTTGTCTATACTAAATATTTGAGATTTTTTAATAAATCATTCAAGAAGAAAAAAAAAGATAGCTCCAGCGAACTATACCACTGAGGTTGTTTGCATTGATCAAATTTTCCCGAAGAATACTTGACTGAATTGGGAATTGATTTTTTTATAATTTTTTTCATTTCCTGATTTGAACGAAACTTGATACTGCACACCGCAGGAGAATGGTCAGTAAGGTGGGCCGAAAATTTTTGCGCTATCGTGTACTGTTTTGGTTGTATTTCGGGAACATACATACATACATACATACAAGATGAGAGTTTTAGTAATATATAGATTATACGAGCAGAGTACCTGCCCTACAGGTGATCTTGTTCCAAGCATGCAACACATTCTTCTGATGCATACCTTTATTCTGGCGGTGTATAGGCAACTGACAGCTCTGTGTACACAAAAAAACCCCCAGGTTATGTGAAAAAGCAAAAAAATACCTACACCTTATAATTCAAAACACCTCACTGCACTGGAAAACGTGTGGACAGGAATACTGCACTGTAAAATGTGGAGACTTGTAATACCCTCCCCCACCTGGAGGTGGCGCTACACGATACACATTTACATAGAGAATTTGTGTCCCACCCCTTAAGACCACTGGCAAAGACAAAACACCCCGATACATTAATTGGGGTCATTCTGATCCTATGTAGTAAGTCTGGATGCAATCAGCCCAGAACTGCGGGAGGAGTAGCGCGACAAACAAATACACACACACAAACACCTGTCCGTGAATTATCGTAACAATATTATATTTTATTATATTTATTGCTCTCCCCTCCTGTATCACACTCACAACTTCATACATTTATCACCTTCAATATTTATTTAACATTAATTTTACCAATGGGATATCTATCAAAAGTCCTGAAATGAGAAAAAATATAAAGGTCGTAAAATGGACCACCCACGATTAAACTGAGTTTCTAGGCCTGTTGCTCTCACATCACAGAAAGGTTGTTTGCCTCTCTGTGTTCTACCGCCTCCTTTTAGGTCTTGCACCCTCTGCCCTCTCTTGGCTCTGTCCATCCCAGGTTTTTGCAGGGCGCACACGGTCTGCCAGTAACCCTCTTCTTGTTAAAATCCCCAAATCCAGGCTCACTGCTTATATTATTACCTTCACTCATTTGTTCCTCTTTTCTCTCACCTGTGGAATCAGATTCCCCTGTCTGTTCAGTCACATTCTTCCCTCAGGGCTCCAAGACAGCTGTTCACCACTACCTCAGGTCATCCTCCAGCTATACTCATGATCTCTTCTACCCCAAATTACCCCATTCCAAAGAACTCCCCTTCTCCAGATTATTGGGATTTTCCACCCTTTCCTTGACCTCTTTTTGTATGTTAGTTGTCGGTTGGTTTGTTATCTCGGCCACCGAAAGTGAAGAAGGTTATGTTTTTACCCCCTCTCTATCTATGCCTGGTGTTGGCTTAATGGTGAGGGTGGCTGGCGTATCCTAGGATCCTGAGTTCAAATCCCACTCAGCCATTGAATTAATACCAAGTGGGGTTAACTCGGCCTGCCATCCTTCCAAGGTCTGCAAAATTATTGTGCAAAAGGATTGTGCCCAATAGCCAAGGAGACTGCTTAAGCAGCACCAACGCTCTGCACAAAGTATGGTCCCAATCTCCTCCTCCTCTTTGTCTGTCTGTTTGTGTGCAGGATATCTCTAAAAGTTGTGAACAGATCTGGATGAAATTGGGTAGACAGGTTGGGTGTGTGACAAGGATGAACTGATTAGATTTTGGTGAAGATCCGGATCCAGATCCGACCACTATAATTTTTTTAGTGATTCTTCACCTTTGAGAGATAGGGCCAAAATGATACATAGCACGATATTTCAAAAAGTTGTGGACACATTGGGTGTGCGACAAGGAAAAACTGATTCAATTTTGGTGAAGTTCCAAATCTGGATCCGAAAATTTTATTGATTCTTCACCATTGAGAAATGGGGTGAAACTAATATATAGCACGATATCTCAAAAAGTTGTGGAACGACAAAAAAAGTTGTGGAAAAAAAAAAACGACACTGCCAAGGAACGTACCGGCTAAAAGAACAGATTGTTGGGAATAAAGTCCTGGCTAGGCTAGGATACGGACCATGCTGGATCAATGCAAAAAAAGACAACGAGCTGGGAACATTTCTACATAAGCATTTATTAACAGGCAGGTGAGGAAAAGCATGTGGCACAGTGAATGTAGTTTGTTGTTGTGTGTAAGCAGGAATAGAAAGAAATGTGTGGTGCGACAACAAAGCAAGCAACTTACAAAGCAAACACAGAGCAGACTCATACCGATATATCTTCTGCAATCTTAACTTAAAGCTAGGACTGGCACCATTACACACACACACACACACCGATAAAGAGGAATTAATTAGCAGAAAGGAGAGGAGATGAGACTCACGGTCTCGTAATACCTTGCACGGTTGACCCCACGCTACCCAGTACATTTTTGAGGGGACACACCGCTGAACGATCCCTCCTTGAGAGTTGGCGCATCTTCTCCTGCCTGGTTACGGTGCCTGTGCAGCGCGTGCGGTCCGTGAGAAAGGGCGAGGCCATCTGGCATGAGGGAGGACATTAGGTGGAGCCAGGTGAGTGGGTTGTCCAGCGGCGAGAGGCAGGCGGAAAAGCTGGGTGGGTGGAGCTAGCGGCGAGAGGCAGGCAGAGAAGGTGGGTGGGTGGAGCCAGCAGAGAAAGCAGGGCAACAGGCGCATGCAGAGATCGATCCAAGGAAGAGGACGACTACGGACGGCTTCACAATTCATCCTTTATAAGATCCATCGTCCGTGGTGGGGGCGACAACCCAAAACGATGCGGCGTCACCCGAATTGTGCACTCCCATTGGACCCCAGCTACCGTGCGACCCGGCCGCCATTGCCGGAAGTGGCCTTACTTTACATCCGGCGAGACATCGCCGAGCTGTGGAATTGTTTTGCTCCAAACACCGCGATATGAATCGCCTTGCACCGAACTCCTGGACCATACTCTGGCGACTGGCTGAGGGCCGCGTCAGCCCCGCATGCTCACTCCGCCACCCCCAGCACGCTGCGATTGGCGCTGGTCAATGCACTTGCTTCATCCGTATGCCATGCGGTCCGAGCGATTCGGGCCGTACAGTATGTCTCCACTTGCTGGCAGCTGCATCGAGGCGAAGGTGCAGGAAGATATTGGTGGCCGAGGTGGCGAGCGAAGGTCGATGGTAAGATGCCATTGTAATCAGCGCGCAGACCCGAATGAAGTGGTGCGCTATGCGTGCCCCATACAGTGCGATGGTAAATATCACGGGGCTGTGTGCAGGTCCGCTATCGTGCATGCGGTTGTTTGTCACAGTGGTGAGGCAGATGCTTGAGCACGATGCCAGCCCTGATCTGTCATGGATTGAAGGAAAGGATTGGATATAATTATTAGATACAGGTTTGGGTTGAAAAGAGCGTGCCGCACGCGTCCTGTACAGCGTTGGGATTTAATGTATGGTTCTACTATTCTCCTAGACACAGGATTCTTGTAGCAAAGGATTTTTCCATCGTGTGGTTGATGCTTCTTTTTGCCTCCGTGAGGACATTCATACGTGCCATGCGCGGCGGCTTCACTGATGGCGGAAAGGAAGAAAGAGATTTCATCAGACTTAACTATGAGACCCACACAATGCACTTCGTCCCGTTTACCTTTCAGACATGAGGGAAAGGTCTAACTGCACGTATATGAATGAAATAACTGTCTGGGGATCACTGTATGTTGGGTGCCATTGCCTTAGAGGCATGCGGTTTCCAGAACCGCAACAATATATAGCATGATATTTCAAAAATTGATTGGGCCCTATATGTTCTTGTGAATCAGGCATTACGTGGCAGAGGTATGCGCTCTACCGAGTGCCCTTCTCGTTTCTTTTCTGTTTAATCCCCTCCTTCCCCTTCCTCTTCTTGCTGTTTCATTCAGCTTGTATGCAGCTTGTTCACCCCCATGTGTCCTTCTCCCCCCTCCTTTTGATCTCACCTCTCCTCTGCTGTTGGTGTTTTCCCCTTTCCATTTTGTTCCATTAAATTCTGCTCTAGCTCTTCCATGATCATTGACCATGTATACATATTTATACAAAATAATAATAATAATAATAATAATAACAACAACTAGAACTGCCACTTTATAACTGCTGGCAGTGATGACCGGGTACCCAGACGTCCGCCTTTGATACAACATGAGTGAAATGAAAGCGAGAGAAGAACCTTCAGAGTGTAGGCTTTATTCCATTTGATTGAAGCCGCTTCTACGGGCACACCAGGGGATACAGGTGCAACTAGGAGTACATAAGCAGCAATGTATACATGTGCAATTGATCTCCGCAAAATAAATCAGCATAAGCACGGAGTCCGATATACTCTCAATTCTCACCATTCAACGAGCACAAGTGAACCGCCGCCGTAAATGACAATGCCCCTGGGACAATCACCTCGTCCGTGCGGAGACTTGGCTTTATCTATCCCGTGTGTGCGTCGCGCGACATGTGATCACGCGTCACGTCCTTCAATTCACCACATTCTCCCCGTCTTTAAAATGTAACTAGAGGCCCAACTAACGCACCATGATTACTTCAGCACTATAGGAGTATACATTTCAAGCAACGCGAACTATTTAAACTACAGAAGCATACATGCCAAGCAGTGAGGATTATTTTGAGTTGTAGGAGCATGGTAATGAGCATCGATATATGATATAATGAGCATCGAGGATGCCGATAATCCCCTTTACAGATCGAGTCGGCGAGGGGGTTTTATCCGTCGACCTCTCCGGGAGTAAATGGCGGTTTCACTTGAGGGAGGCTTCCGATCCTCTTGGTGAGCCTCGACTCGTGCCGGGGATGACTCCTCGATCGCTCTCGGGTGGAACGCGGCAGCTCCGTCGCCACCGTTCCCGGGTGGAGTTCCTGGGGGGGGGAACACCTGGGGAGGGGATGTCAGAGGGAGGAGTGCCAGATGGTGGTGTACATGCGGGAGGAGTACCTGAGGGAGCCAAATGGCGAACCGACACAGTGGTCTCCCTGCCATCAGGGAGTCTGACATGAGCATACTCTGGATTAGTATCGATGAGTTCGACCCCCTCCACCATGGGTTCATACTTGCTTTGTCGTACCGGGCGTTTCATGAACACTGTTCCGGGATGGGTTAGCCAGTTGGGCACCGTTTGGCCGTCAACATAACGTCGCTGGTGAGTAAACATTCGTTCGTGAGGAGTTGCATTGGTGGACGTGCAGAGCAAAGAGCGTATGGAATTCAGAGCGTCGAGAAGGGTAACCTCCCATTGCCCGGGGCCCAGTCCTCTCGATTTCAGCGCCAGGGTTACGGCTTTCCAAATGACTCCGTTATACCGTTCCACCTGCCCATTACCCTGTGGGTTGTAACCCGTCGTTCGACTAGTTGCTATGCCGTGCTCTAATAGGAACTGTTTTAGCCCGGCCGACATGAAACACGGACCTCTGTCTGAATGTAGGTACGAAGGTTTCCCAAACATAGCGAAGAGGTCAGACAGACATTTCACGACAGTGCCCGAGGTCATATCCGAGCACGGAAATGCGAAAGGGAACCTTGAGTATTCATCAACAACAGTGAATATGTATCTGTTGGCTGTCTCGGTCGGCAGGGGCCCTTTGAAGTCGATATTTAGTCTCTCGAAGGGAGAAGTGGCCTTGATCAACCTGCCAGAAGCCGCGCCATAGAATCTGGGTTTTAGTTCAGCACAAACAGGGCATGAAGCATTCATTTGTTTAATATCTTCGATAGAATAGGGAAGGTTTTGTCTGCGCACGAAATGTGCCATTCTGGTTACCCCCGGGTGGCAAAGAGACACATGTCGGTCTTGCAAAGCCCGACTGATTGTCGCCGAACAGTAGACCCGAGAGAAGGTATCTGCAGCAGGGTTTTCCCTCCCGGGCCGGTAAACAATGTCGTAACTATAGCAAGCTAGGTCTATCCGCCATCTCATAATTTTTTCATTCTTAATTTTCCCGTTATTTTTCCCATCAAACATGAATGCAACGGATCGCTGGTCCGTGACGAGCGTGAAGTGGTTTCCCAGTAAATAGTGTCTCCATTTACGTAGGGCTTCGACAATAGCGTACGCTTCCTTCTCTATTGCTGAGTGTCTCTGCTCGCTTCCAGAGAGAGTTCTCGCCAAGAACGCGACGGGTCGCCCAGACTGATTGAGCGTCGCAGCTATCGCGTGATCAGAAGCATCCGTTTCCACCACGAAGGGCACCGAGCTGTCGATCGATAATACCACGGAATTACTGATATCATCTTTGAGGCTGTGGAAAGCTTTTACAACAGCGGCATCTGGTGGGAAGTTTTTGCAATGCACTAGGGGATGTATTTTCTCGGAGTATTGGGAGATCCATCTCGCATAGTAAGCGAACATGCCTATCACCCGGCGCATTGTCTGCAGGTCCTGAGGTGGGGGTAGCTCACGAAGTGGGCGCAATCGTTCAGGATCGGGCTTAATCGTGCCGTCGGCTATTGTGTAGCCGAGAAGGTCAATTGACCTTGCCGAGAATACGCATTTCTCGTAGTTGAGGGTCAGATTATATTTTCTAGCAATGCTCAAGAATCTGTCCAGATTCATATCATGTTCCCCCTGATCCTTACCGCACACCGTAACATTGTCCACGTAAACAAAAGTGTCTTTGAGGTTTTCATCCGAGATGATGTCGTCCATAACTCGTTGGAAGCAAGCTACTCCATTCGTGACACCGAACGGAATCCTCCTGAATTGGTAGAGGCGTCTACCTGCCTGGAACGCGGTGTAAGGTTTGTCTTCCTCTCGGATGGGAATTTGATGATAGGCACTTCGCAAATCGATGGTGCTGAATATTTTATAATTGGCCACGTGTTCGACCATCTCGTCTATGCGTGGCAAAGGGTAGGCATCGAGTTGGGTGAAACAATTGACCGTTTGAGAGTAATCGACAACCATTCGTTTCTTATGGTTCTGGTTGGTGGTGACCAACACCTGTGCGCGCCATGGCGAATCGCTCGGTTCTATAATTCCTTCTTCCAGTAATCGCTTGGTCTCTGAAGTGATGAAGTTCATATCAGCAGTGGTATATCGTCGCGATTTGATCGCTATCGGTTTGCAGTCCGGCGACAAGTTAGCAAACAGCAGGGGGGACGTTACCTCTGCGGTGGTCAGAGCATTTAAAATTAGACGAGGTTTGCTTCCTCCAAAGGGTATTTCGATGCTCGTGTGCTGCTTGAGGACATTATGACCCAGAATTACGTCTGCGCATAAATCACGAAGCACCAGTACCCTTACATCCCGATGCGTGTACCCTTTTACGTCCAATTCAACATTGCAGTACCCTCGTACGCGGGACTGTAGTGATGTGGCGGCCATGCATACCGTATTGTCTGTCGGGTGGATCTTCCATTTCCTGCCCTTCGCTAGTGAGCTGTTGACGAAACTCTCAGAGCTACCGGTACCAATCAGAGCTTCAGCCATATGCCCGTTAATTCGTACGTTGATGATAGCCTTGGATAGATTCCCCGGTGAGGCTGCAGTTAGTTTCTTTTGTGAGTAGAGAGCCGCAGAATTGGGTTTATTTCTCCTTAGAGTAGATTTACATACCCTGGCATAATGCCCTTTCTTGTCACAATTCATGCATGTGGCATCTCTGGCGGTGCATTTGTTGCGGGGGGTGTCTTTTGTACCCACAAAAGAAGCATTTACCAACCGAAGTAGTTGCTGAGGAGTTTGACGAGGTCTGGATATCCGATTCCTCGGGTTTTTCTCCATCCTCTGTGTCAGGGGTGCCCTTTGGGGTTCCTTGAGTTTCCACCGTAGCGGCGTTCATTAGCAGCATCGGTGTCCCATATGATTCAGATTGCTGCTGAGCCGTATCCATTGCTCGAGCCTGGTCGGCTACCTTTTCAAGAGTGGGTTGCGCTTTCTCCAGTAAGCGTTGCCGTATGTGGGCTGATCTGAGCCCTTGGATGAACGCTTCTCTGGTCGCTTCATCTCGGTGTTCCTCGGCGGTTACGGCCCGGAAACTGCAGTCTTTTCCCAACTGCCTCAGAGCTTGCAGGAACTGATCGATGGTCTCCCCGGCTGCTTGCTTGCATGCGTTGAGAAGATGTCGTATGTACACCTCGTTCTTGCGCTTCACGTAGAGCGCCTGCAGCACGTCGATCGCTGCATCGTAGGTGTCGCACTCCGAGGAGAGCCTGAATACACTGGGCGAGACATGATTCACAAGGGCGGCCAATTTGTCGGCTCCCTCTTCGATGATTGTCAGATAGTGTGAGAAGGAACGGAACCAATGCGACCATTTCATTTCCGAGTCAGTCGCGTTTGGGTCAGCGTCGAACCTCTCTGGTTTGTAGATCTTGTCCATCGTCGGTTGAGAGAGCCGAGAAAACCAAATGGAATAAATTGAAATGAAAGCGAGAGAAGAACCTTCAGAGTGTAGGCTTTATTCCATTTGATTGAAGCCGCTTCTACGGGCACATCAGGGGATACAGGTGCAGCTAGGAGTACATAAGCAGCAATGTATACATGTGCAATTGATCACCGCAAAATAAATCAGCATAAGCACGGAGTCCGATATACTCTCAATTCTCACCATTCAACGAGCACCAAGTGAACCGCCGCCGTAAATGACAATGCCCCTGGGACAATCACCCCGTCCGTGCGGAGACTTGGCTTTATCTATCCCGTGTGCACGTCGCGCGACATGTGATCACGCGTCACGTCCTTCAATTCACCACAATGAGACTTAAATGACAGTCGCAAAGTTTCCCTTCGATAGCATAAGTGGTTGCAGAGAAAACATTCTTTAATAGTGATACAAATGCAGCCTTGCTTCGATACAGCGCGGGACTGACAAGTTATGAACCGGGTAGCACAAAGTGTTCAATCTAGTTCTTTTCAGTTAGCCCTTTTTCCTGGGGACATTGTCGGTATCAATTAAATTGCTATTCCTGTTCCCTCAAACGCACTCAGGTGCAGCCAAGTGAGCCTTCTGGAAAAAAAACAAAAATCTAAAAGTTCTCAGATTCAAATAATTAAATAATTCTGGCTGCCAAACCGTGTGGCTGATCGGATTGAAATTTCAAACCCACGTTTCACATGTCGGCTAAATTATAATTGTGAAGTTTCGCATATATAGAGGCAGCGGTTCCAGAGTAAACATTAATTAATATTTATCCTTCAATCCAACATGGCTGCCAAACCATGTGACCTATCAATTAGAAATTAGCAAACTTGTATTCACTGCTCGTGTGCAATACGTCTGAAGTTTTCCCTTGATCTAACAAGCCGTTCTGGAGAAGAGGATGTTTGAAGGTTTTAGGGTAAATTCAATATGGCCACCAAACCATGTGACCTATCAATTTGAAATTAACAAACTTGTGAAAGGATGTCTTGGGGAAAGTGTGTGTGAATTTTTGCCTCAATCTGTCCAGCCGTCTGGAAAAGAAGATTTTTTTTTAATTTATTAATTTTCAATCCAAGATAGCTGACGAACCATGTGATCTATGACGTCATAAATTTATATTCTGCTTCCAATCGTGTAGTGGAATACATGTGTGAAGGTTTGTGTTTTTTTGTTTGTTTGTTTTTGTATACCTTGTCGAGGCTCGTGTGAGAGCTAACACACAACGCACATCAAGGGGGCATGAGACAGGAGGGGAGGGAGTGGGAAGGACAAAACAGTGGGGAACAGAGACATTTGGAGATCTGTGGAAGGGAGAGGGATGGGACGGGGAACATGGGCAATAGAAGATGGACATTACAGGGACTTTCAGGAAGGAAAGCAGGGGAATGAAGGAGGTGGGCTTGGGTGGATTATCGAGGGTAGAAAAGATCAAGGATTTGGATGGGGGGGGGGTGATAAGAGGTGGTGGTGAACAGCTGTTTTGAAGGCCTGGAGGGAAGAATGGGAATGAATAGAGTGAGGGAGTTTATTTCAAAGGCGGGAAAAAAGAGGAATGAAAGAGTGAAGGTGAGCAGCGATTTGTGATTTTGGTAGTTTTACCAGAAGGGGGTTGTTGGCGGACCTTGAGCGCCCTTGCGGAAATGTGGTGGGGTCAAATCGCAGAGAGAGAGCGGGGGGGGGGCGAGGCTGGAGAGGAGACGGTAGAAGACAGAAAGACCACCGACCATCCTGCGGTGATTGAGTGAGAGCCCCATGGTGGCCCATTTATCGGACAAGGTGCGTTTTCTTTTCTATCCAAGACAGCCGCCAAACCATGTGACATGTGATGTCATAATTGTTAACGTCTATGCAGGCATGGGGGTAGATTATAGTAGTCAAGTTTTGCTTCGATAGGTTATGTGGTTCCAGAGAAAACATTATTTAATATAATTCTTGAATCCAACATGGCTGCCAAACCATGTGACCTATCTGTGCTGTGTCACGTGATTGGGTTTTCGTATATCATGCCTCGCCCGCTAGGGGTGGCAGGAATGTGCTTCTGGTCGCGCAATAAAGCGGAGTTGATGCTGGCACGCTTGCGTCTCGTGTTCCACTGCACCTCGTACACTCTAGTTGGCGACGAGGATGGTTGAAAACAGACATGTGCCCGTTTTCGTCGGAGACGACTTCGGATTGTTTTCAGAACAATTGGAATGCTATTTCCATGCGAATAATGTGGTCGACGAGAGCAAACAGAAGTCGATCTTACTCGCTTCGCTTTCGGCGGAGCATTATCGACTACTGCGTGATTTGGTGGCGCCGGACAAGCCCCGTGATGACGGGCTGTCGTTTCGGGACATTGTGGAGAAGATGAAAGCACACATGGCGCCGGAGAAGTCATTACAGCTCACTCGATACCAGTTCGATCGCCTCTCGAAAGGGGCAGATGAACGCGTCGCTGATTTCGTGGCGCGGATTAAGCATTCTTCCGTGGCATGCAAGTTCACGGCGGGGGAGCGTCCAACTCGGCTCAGAGATCGTTTTATTGCTGGTTTACAAGATGCGAAGATGGTTTCGGTGGTTCTACGGCTGAAGGGTGAAGCCATTACATTCGACTCGGCAGTCAGCACGGCTCCAGCGGTCGAGCAGACTCGCGGAGATGTTCGAGCCATCACCAGCCATGCGGGGTCGCGAGCACCCCGGGACGCGCGCTCGACCTTCGATGCGGGTCGGACGTCGCCGCGCGGCCGCACGTGCGGCGAGGTGACCCCGCGGACTTGTTTGGGATGCGGAGGTCGACACCTGCGCCGTGCGTGCCCGTATAAAGGCACCGTGTGTTTGAATTGTCACAAGGTGGGTCATCTGAAGCGTGTGTGCCGTGGGGCGCCGGCCACCGTTAAGGTCATGGACGGCGATGTGCGAGGCGACCCGGGGCGGAACCGGCGGCCGTTGATGGGCCTGTTTTCAATTGGCCCGGCGGCGGCACGCCCGATGACGGTGGAAGTCGAAGTGAACAAAACGCCGATCACGTTCCAGGTCGATACGGGAGTGGTTGTGTCGATCATCGGCGAACAGACCGCGCGTAGACTCAACGGCCTGAAGCTTATCAGGTCAAACCTCACGCTGTTCACGTACACCCGCGAGAAGATAACGCCAGTCGGGATGGCAGACGTGTCTGTGCGGTACCAAGGCCAGGTCGCCACGCTTCGGGTGTACGTTGTGTGGGGGAGGGGACCGTCTCTCCTCGGCCAAGATTGGCTGGCCCGCATCAGGCTAGACTGGGCCGCAGTTCACCTTGTGCAACCCGTGCCGAGCCGATGGGAAGATCAGTTGGAGAAGATTCTTCAGAGACATCAAGGTTTGTTTGGCGACGACCTTGGGAAACTCAAGGGCATGGAGGCAAAACTCTTTCTGAAGGAGGGGGTGGTTCCTCGGTTTTGTAAACCACGTCCGGTGCCGTATGCCCTGCGGGACAAGGTCAAGGGTGAACTGGATAGGCTGGAGGCCTGTGGAATGATCGAACGGGTGTCGTGCTCAGATTGGGCCACCCCGGTTGTCACGGTGCTGAAACGGAATGGAGACGTCCGATTGTGCGGGGACTTCAAATCCACGGTTAACCCGGGGCTCAGCGTGGAGCAATATCCACTGCCGTCAATCGATGAAATATATGCGCGATTGGCGGGGAGTCAATACTTCACGAAGCTAGACCTGCGTGATGCATATTTTCACCTGCCGATGGATCCCGGGAGTAGCGAGCTTTTGACAATCAACACGTGTCAAGGACTCTATCGATATACCCGACTCTGTTTTGGGATTGCTTCAGCCCCAGCTTTGTGGCAGAAAGCCATGGATCAGGTTTGCATTGGCCTGCCCGCTCAGACCTACCTGGACGATGTGCTCATTGCGGGGAACACGGCGGACGAGCATCTTGCGAACATTGCCCAAGTGCTGACAAAGCTAGAAGCGTGTGGCCTGCACTTGAACAGGGACAAGTGCGCGTTCTTCAAGCAGCGCTTGGAATACCTCAGGCACATCATCATGCCAGAGGGGCTGTTGAAAGGTCCTCGGAAGGTGGAAGCGATTCAACACATGCTACCGCCTGCACAGGCGTGCGACAGCTCTGCATATGGCATCGGGGCAGTGCTCTCCCACAGGATGGACGATGGTTCCGAGCGGCCTGTTTGTTTTGCATCCCGGACCCTGTCCGCAGCAGAGCGGGGATATGCCCAGATCGAGCGCGAGGCTCTCAGCCTCGTCTGGGGTGTGCGGAGGTTTCATCAATACCTGCTGGGGCGGCATTTCACTTTGCAGACGGATCACAAACCGCTTCAATTCATCCTGAGACCCGAACGCGGGGTGCCGGTGGTAGCGGCTGTGCGAATACAGCGGTTGTGTCTGTTTCTTAATGCTTACGATAATGATTTTAAGTTCCGAAGCACTGAGAAGCATGCTAACTGCAACGGGCTCTCACGCTTGCCATGTGCGGAGGGTCCAGCTGCATCTGAGTTGGCCGACCAGGTCGATGTGTTCGCACTGGGCCAGGTCCAAAGCTGGCCGGTCATGGCCAGACAGGTCGCGGTGGAATTGGCTCGTGATCCGGTGCTCGCCCGTGTCATCCAGGCGATTTCTACGGGGAATTGGAGCGATCTGCCTTCAACACCGGCATTTCAACCTTTCACGTCACGCGCATCGGAGCTGTCGCTGGTCCAACGGTGCGTTATGTGGGGGATGAGGACGGTGATTCCACCGAAGTTCAGGCAACGGTGTTTGGAAGAACTGCATGTCAGTCACCTTGGCATCGTGAAGACCAAGAGTCTTGCTCGTAGCCTGTTGTGGTGGCCGGGGTTGGACAAAGACATTGAGCATTTGGTTAAGCGTTGCGCCACGTGCCAAACAGATGCTGATAACCCGCATCGAGCTTCGGGACTATGGCCTGCGCCAGACAGAGCCTGGCAGAGGGTCCATGTAGATTTTGCGGGGCCGGTTAATGGCAAAATGTTTTTGATTGTGATCGATGCATTCTCTAAATGGCCGGAGGTTGCAGTAATGCAGCATACATCAGCAAACATTACAGTAGAAAAACTGCGGACGATCTTTGCTAATAAAGGGTTGCCGGAGATCCTGGTCTCTGATAATGGTCCGCAGTTCATCGCGGGTGTATTTGATGAGTTTATGCGCCAAAATGGTATTTGACATCTGAGGTCCGCACCGTATCATCCTGAGACGAATGGGCAAGCCGAGTCGTTTGTTAAGATGTTGAAACGGGCTTTGCGCAGGGGGCATGTTGCACCTGTGCAGGCGGTGGTCGATGTCTTTTTGCTCCATTACAGGAATGCAGTTCATCCTGTCACGGGTGATTCGCCTGCCATTCGTCTCTATGGACGGGCATTGCGGTCCAGACTGGATTTGCTGCGACCTGGAGGGTCAGGGAGTGTGGCGGTGTCGCGTCCGACGCGGCTGCGCGGCTTCGATGTGGGACAGCGTTTAATGGTGCGCGATTATTTCCACGGTTCCAAATGGGTGCCGGCTGTGGTCTCTGTGGTACTGGGACCGGTGAATTACATGGTGCGGACTGATGGTGGGGATGTGTGGAAGCGGCACGTGGACCAAATGCATGATCGCTGTTCAGCATCACCCCCCCCCCACACCTCCCCGGGCCGAACGATGTGGGACCCCCACCTGTAATGTCGCCGGCACCTGACATTGTATCGCCAGGGCCGGATGTGCTGACGCCCAAGGGGTCCTTGCCTGATGCTGTCCTACCCGGGGACGTCGGGCAGGCTGGTCCGTCGGGGGCGGTTGTTATTGCGGATGGCGCGAGTCCGGCGAGGGTGTCACCTCGACCGAGCCGGGAGGCGTCTGAGCCTGGACTCTCTGGCGGCGCGGCCCGTCCGAGGCGGGTCAGGGTGCGGCTGCGGTACTTGGAAGATTATGAGTGTTGATGGGTTTCAGGTGGTCATGTTATGATTGTCCTTTCATCATTTGACTTGTCATTTTATGAGGGGAGGAGTGTGCTGTGTCACGTGATTGGATTTTCGTATATCATGCCTCACCCGCTAGGGGTGGCAGGAATGTGCTTCTGGTCGCGCAATAAAGCGGAGTTGATGCTGGCACGCTTGCGTCTCGTGTTCCACTGCATCTCGTACACTCTACTATCAATTAGAAATTAACAAACTTATATTCACTACTCGTGTGCAATACGTTTGTGAAGTTTCCCCTTGATCTGACCAGCCGTTCTGGAGAAGATGTTTGAAGTTTTTCGGGTAAATTCAACATGGCCGCCAAACCATGTGACCTATCAATTAGAAATTTGATATCTGATTTTTCCTATGCAGCATTCTACTTGACGAATTATCACCGGAATACCGCTTCACTGATGACGTCACGAAAATCACCCCTCTTCCCCATTGGGAGGTCATTACAATGTATGAAGCGAAATATTTTTCCATTGCACCGTTTCAGAGTTACAGAGGTCCAAAATTTATCGTTTTTTTTCAAGATGGCGCCCGTACCACGTGACCTATGACGTCACAATTATCAATTGAATATGCTATCAAAAATGATACATACTATGGTGAAAATTTTGTGTCGATTGGACTTACCTTTCCTGAGAAAATAATTTTTAAAGCAAAAGAACCCGCAAGTTGCTGGCGGAAAAAGAATAAATAAGAAATAAACAGAAAAAAAAACAATAGGTTACCCAGCCCATTAGACTGGGTACCCTAATAATAACTAGAACGGAACTCAGTAGAGCATATACCTTCACCAGACTGATCAATTTACATTTTGTATCACACAGATAGGCCGGATATGGATCCAGACCTCCAAAATCGAATTGGCTTGTTCTTGTCACCTACCCAACTCATCCACCGAGTTTTGTCATAACTCGTCCACAACTTTTCAAAATATGCTACATGTTGTTGCAGTTTTGCGAAGCCAGCACTCCGCAAAGGCAATAGCACCCATCACATAGCAATCCTGAGACAGTTTTTTCGTTCGTATTTGTTCAGTTAGCCCTTCCATTATATATAGTGGGTATATAGGACAAGATGCGTTGCGTAGGGCTTTTAGTTAGATCTGCAATCCATTATTCTTTCATTAATTTTATTTACTTTATTTCACACACAAACCCCGTCGTGCATGCATACATGCCAGACCAGTGACACTACCAAGGGAGCTGCAGGAGGAAGGAATACCACTGCAGCTTCATTTGCAAATGTGCACTATTTCCCGTTCAAACTGTGTGCCATTAACCAACCAATGCCTTACCTCAGACCCTCACCACGATACTACAACGCCTCCTTAAAATATCCACAATGACCTACGCCCGACCTCTTCACCACAAATGCCACAACCGATACAACCACTCCAAACTCATCACCACAATCACCTCGACCGCTCCCAATACTTCAACGACTTTACCACAAATACCACAGCACTCCTCGCACCTCACTACAACTGCCGTCAGCTCACTGGACGTTCACAATAGTCATTGGAGATACCAGGAAATGGAGGACATAGGGGTGCCTGCGAGTCGGAACACTTCAGCATGTAGCTCAAGGCGGGAGTGTGCGCTGAAACTCATTCGGCTACGACTGGGTAGCCCTGGCACTCCGCTAAATGACAGCGCTCAAGTGGAGTCCAGCGCACGTTCGTGGCCAGAGAGCACTTCCAAAAACCTGCACCCCATATAAATCACAGAGCTCTGCTGCTTGACTCAGCCTTTGAGCAACTGAGGCCATTTTTGGCTCTGGAGTCTGGCAGGGCGGGGCTCCTTCTCGGGGTGGTGTTTACACACCAATGAAGATGTGTGGAAACGCCTACAGGGTGATTTATCCAATATTTGGCTCTTCCTTCACCTGGGCTCTATAAAAAGAGATGCAGAGAGCGAATCTGGGTCTTTGTCTTTCGGTCTTACCTTTTCTGAGCTGAACGAGAGTCGAGCTGAGATGACAGCATGAGAACGAGCCAGGCGAGCAGCACCAAGCCATTGCCGAGGAGTTGCCAGGTCATTGCCGGGTCATTCCTGGGTCATCAGCTCTCGGCTCCTGCCACATTCTGCAGCAATCGTCATTCGGACACATTTACAGACTTTTATACGCCATGTTAAGCTATCTTCTCATGCATCTTTCTCTCCCATCTGTTGTCTCATCCACTGTGGATGCATCACTGAGAGAGCATTACTGATTTGCACCTCTTCACACTTCCTCTTCCGAACCTCATCTGCATCACATTTGCATCATATTTTGCACTTCCCACTCACGCACCATAGATACCACAGTTTTCTTCCCTCCTACCCCTCCTCAGCAATTGGGTTGCGTATGATCGTCGACTGCACCATGTACAATGAGGTCGCTTCCACCTCAACTGCTTCTCTTTCTGGACTAACTCTACTTTCCTCGGGTGTACGTCTGCTGGGGTCTGTAATGTGTGGCATAATTTAAGATTGTAGAAGTTGACATCAGTTTAGCTCTGCTCTGTGTCCTCTTTTTATGTGAATAATTGCATTTCTTTTGCCGCACCCACAAATCCTTACTTTCCCTGCTGTATATACTTGGGAATAAAACCCCTTTATTATACCACACGACCTTTCCTTGCCCTTTCAAATGATAAATTGCTTATAAATGTACTGCTCCCACCGTGTTTGTCTTTTCCCCATTGGTCCAGCATGGTCTGCACATTAGTTTAGCCGGGAAGTTCTACCCCGCTAATTTTCTCTTGTTAGCCAGCGCACACTCACTGTACTGCTCGGCAGCAATACAGGTGTGCGCTGAGGGCACGAGGCCCCAATTGTTTTGGCCGTCCACAGGTAAGGTATCACACGAAGTAATGTAACCCTGTCCAGATTGGCAGTGCCAATCGGCGTTCGTGGTTGCTTGGCAACCTGCCGGTGCGTGGACTTATCTGTGCCCAGCAGCCTAAGGAACGGGCGTTCAGGAGGGACCCGAGTGCTTCCCCTCATGACGAGCCTCGAACCCCGAGTCCACAACAATATCGTTTTTGCCTCCATCTCTCAATGGTAAAGAATCACTTGTGAATATTTAAAAAAAAGTCTTATCAGGATTCGGATCTTCCCCAAAATCTAATCAATTTGTCCTCGTCACACCCCCAACCTGTCCACAAAGTTTCGGCTGAATCTGTCAACAACTTTTTAAGATATCTTCCTCTATAATAGTTTTTGGTCCTGTCTCTCAATGGTGAAGAATCACTTTTAAAAATTCCAGTATCCAGATCTATATCAGGATCTTCACCAAAATCTAATTAATTCTTCCTTGCCACACATCCAACTTGCCCACCAAATTTCATACGAATCTGTCCGCTAATTTTTGAAATACCCTGCACACAAAGAAACACAGGGATGAAAACATAACCTCCATCCATCACAGATGGTGGAGGTAATAATAACGAGTCCATGAAATACCAAAAGAACACCTTTTGCACTTAGACATATCTCATGTTCTTGGATGTTTTTGGTTTGCAATTGGATGCCTCAATCTGTCCTATTAGCAGTGGTTCACATAACTGGTACTCAGGTACTCATGCACGGTTAAAAAAAAAAAAAAACACGAAACGTGAACTTCAAAGATGCTCAACAAGCTCAAAAGCGTACTCACACAACAGAGGCTTTTGATTTTGATGGAAGCTTTTCTCATCTCTTGTAGATAAGATACTTCCGTGAAAATTCTGATACACTGTGATTTCAAAATTAAGTGTACAAAATTAAGTTTATAAATTATAACAATATAATTTATCAGCTGTTTTGTAAGTTTATAACTTTTAAGATTAAAAAAAAAGATCTAAGGAGAACGCACTAGCGAAGAGGAAGAAGGGGAGGCTGAGGAGCATCCCGAATGAAAAAAAGAGCGGTTTGCGAGTGTCTCGTCTGGAGTGAACGTTCTGAGCGACCACGAACAGAGGAGTAAGATGCATACAAAGCTGAAAGGAGCATTAAAAATCGGAGTAGCGATTGTGAAAGCAGACGAACGCGCTTGAAGCTGCCAAAAAAATTTCGTAAGTACCAAACCATTTCTGCTGGTACTCATTGGAGAACCTAATTTAAAAAAATGTGTGAACCCCTGGTTATTATGCAGTTATTTAAGGAAAGCTTACCTGTTCATCTTTACCCCTTTTAGGCCATGCTGATTGATTTTGAACCTCTACGTGCAACTGAGGTGTCCATGCCTCAGGGTGCAGTCTTTGTGATTGCCAGCAGCTGCGTGGAGATGAACAAGGCAGCGACTGCTCACTTCAACATCCGTGTGGCCGAGTGTCGCATCGCGGCAAAGGTTTGTACAGCAGTGCAAGTTCCTCGTGTTGGTTACAGAAAGAGAGAGAGAGATGAGGGTGGGGGTGGAATGTCAACCTACTCGAACAATAAACGGACACTTTGAAAACCTGTACTCAGCCGATGATGATGATGGGGTCCCTGGGGATGGGGTCCCTGGGATCACCAGGTGATATAGAGGGGAGACAGTTTAAAACGTAAATCTTCTGAAGACACAAAACTAGCGTTTCTATTGCAGTGGTGGATAAAAGTTTTGATTTGATAGAGGTTCAAGTTACTCTTGCCAAATCAGAAGAAGCGATTGCAATTAGCTCTAAATTTTCCCAACCAGTGTACCCTGATATCCTTTTGTTTTTGAATGATCAAAATGCATCTGAGTTAAGGTGTTTTATAATTAATCAGAATCTGGTTTCTTCTGCAATTGTTTGGTTCCAAACTTCAGTCATTCTCCCTGCAGCTTTGAAGTGGTAACTTACATTGCTGTGATTAACAGCTTTCGCTGGTGTTTGTCTGTGCTAGGTTCTTGCGAAAACCATGGGCTTGCGCTGGCAGGAGGTGGTAAAGTTGAAAGATGTACAGGTTGCACAGCAAGTCAGCACCATAGACATGCTGGAGATGGTTGAAAAGCATCTGCACCCCGAGCCATATAGCAGGCGTGAAATCTGCTCAGCTCTAGAACTGAGCAACACACAACTGGACTCCATGCTTCTCAGCCAAAACACCACACACGGTATGACCCCTGTATAGATATAGGACCCTCTGTGATATTATATGATCATTACAGAGTTCATATGGGTATTTCTGAGGGGTGGAGAGAAGGGGGTGAGTCAATGTATGACCCCTTTCCAGATTTGTTTTATGAGATCTTTCATTGTGCAGCTTAAACAACTGCTCCATACAAATTTATATTTTTGTTTAAAAATAAATTGGGTAAGGACAGAAAGGCAGAATTTCAAAATCCGATCACGGCAGAAAGCCATCACACCGAAGCAGACAACAAGGCAATGGAAAATGCTGAGAGCTCAAAACTACCAAAATTGATTTTGAAGTCATAATTTACAAGTAAAATTATTCGGAATGTTTATTGCTCCCATCATAATCTAAATATAATGGAGTAAGTGCATGTGATTATGTATGTATGTATGTATGTATGTATGTATGTATGTATGTATGTATGTATGTATGCATATCCGCTCTTCACCCATTGGTTGGACAGCTGACCTGACGTCACCCACAATTGTAACCTGGAATACTTAAACTAAGGTGCCCAAAGGACACTTAACATTAAGAGGACCCAGAGGACGCAAAAGACCTCAAGAACGCAAAAAACCCAGAGGACTCAAAAGACACAACAGGCCTATCATGGACCCATGGAAATTCTGCATCATATAAAATGTGACCAGGTCCCTAACCCCACACACACACCCACACACAATCCCATGTCCTTAACCCCCCTCCCAACTCTGACCTCTCCCTGCCTCCCCCCACCATCACACCCAAACTCTGTGCTCCCCTCCCCCTTTCTTCAAATCCTCAAACTCCCTCCCAACCCAATGTCCTCAACTCCCACCTCCTCAAAACCCTCAAACCCCTTAATCCCATCTCTGCCCTCCCTCCCCCAAGTCAACTCTGTCATTCCCTCCCCCTTTTTTCTTGAAGCCCTGAACTGCCCCAACTCCAAGTACTCAATCCCCCTTCCAACCCAAAGTCCTCAATCCCCCCTCCCCTTCCCAACATCTCAATCTCCCTCTTCCAACTCCAAGCACCCTCACCCCAACTCTCTGTCCTCCCCTCCCCATTTCTTAATGTTCTTAACAACGTTACACAAAGATACACAGGGAACTTTGGCATACGAGAAAGCTATTCGGCCTATCATGCCTGCGTTGTTCCTGTCCCCATTTGTTAAGAGCAATGTTAAAAACAAATAAAGATGGATCGTTAAATTCACAATCACTTCCCCCTTTCTTCCCTTATCCTCACTGTAATTCACGGACCAGTGTTTGTGTGTGTTTGTTTGTCTGTCACGCTACTACTCCTTCAGTTGTGGACCGATTCTATCCACACTTGCTGCATAGGATCAGCTTGGCCCCAATTAATGTATAGGGGTGTTTTTTGTTTTTAATCTTTGCTGGTCGTCTTGTGGAGAGGGGGGGAGGGGGAGGGACGCAAATTCTCCACGTAAATGTGCATAATGTAGCGCTGCCTCCAGGTGGGGGAGGGTATTACAAGTCTCCACCCTTCACAGTACAGTATCCCTGTCCCCACGTTTTCCAGTGCAGTGAGGTGTTTTGAATTGTAGCAGTAGGTATGTTTTTGCTTCATGCACATAACTTCATTGGTTATTTATTTATTTTGCCTACACATAGCTGTCAGTTGCCTAAACACCGCCCAAATAATGGTATGTGTCAGAAGAACGTGTTGCATGCTTGGAACAAGATCGCCCATAGGGCGGGTACTCTGCTAGAAATAATAACTAGAATGGCACTCGGAAGAGCGCATACCTCCACCAGGCTGAACAGCTTGCGTTTTGTCGCCAACTCATCGGCTGCATCTGGATCTCGACCTAAAAATCTAATCAGCTTGTTCTTGTCACCTTCACCAACTCATCTACAAAGTTTCATTGAATCCATCCACAACTCTTTGACAGACAAACAAGGGTGAAAATATAACCTCTGCCCACCAAAATAATAATAATAATAATAATAATAATAATAATAATAACAACAACAACTAGAGTGAAGTTGATGGCACACCATCACAAATCCCCACACTTCCCACCTAAAGCAAAGTTGAAAGATGGCAAAGATTCCCACCAGGAATGACCCAATATCAAATTTGGAGTTAAAACAAATTTGACCCCCATCACCCTGTCCCCACCCCTGCAGCATGAATTGGGCATCAAATCCAAAAACTCTTTTCATATTTCATGCGTCCTCCAATGTTGATTGCATTTGTACACTACAAAGTTTCACCAAAACAATGTTTGAAAATGTGCCCATAATTGCATATTTTGGTATTTGACCTTTTGATCCCATCACAGGGGGCAGGGCACAATGATACTGCTCTCACACCTTCTTGCCACGTGGTGATCATAACTACCAAGTTTCGTGGTAGTGTAATGTGCATAACGGTTTAGGAGGAGGTAGTGTAATGGATGGACAGACAGACAGACGGACAGACGGATGGACGGAACCGATTACAATATTCCCCCGTTTATTTTTTCAAAAAGCATGGGGATAATAATATGACTTCCCTTGCAAGGAACTTTGGTGCAGGAGGAGGCCATTTGGTCCATCGAATCCTGCACTATTATTACCAACTTTTGTTTGTTTGTCTGTGCTCTATCCTTTTTAAATGCTGAGCGTCGAGCAAGGAAGCAGCACGTACCATTTTTAAAGTCTTTGGAATGACAGTGCCCAGATTTGAACCGCGAACCTCCCAGACTCAGAGCAGACACTCCAACCACAAAACAACTGAGTCTGGTAAGTGGTGTCGTGGTTAGAGCACATATTGGTGCATTGGAGCACATAGCTCATCATGATGCTTGGATCCCAGGTTCAAATCCCCAACAAAATACTGATGTGTACATTGTCTACTTACATCCTTGTAATTTATGTCAATGTGTCCTTATTTGGTGTCCTTGTCTTTCATGCGATGTTGTCAAGCTCTTGTGCAAGTCTGAGATTGCTCTCGAAATAAATACAAAGAGGAACCTTTTACCTGCAATGAATATCGTGTTATACAGATTACCATTTGGTATTTGATAATTCAGACTCGTTGGACAGACTCGTCCTCACCTCACCTTTAACCCTCCTCCCTTCCAATTTGTTATCCCCACACCTTTTTGAAAAAAACGAAGGGATATTATAATCGGCTCCATCTATCTGTCTGTCCATCCATCTTTTCCTAAACGAAATGGTTGGGCAGAAATTCACCAAACTTGGTAGTTATGATCACCACATGTCAAGAAGGTGCAATAGCAATGCATGAAATGTAACTTTGCATATGCAATCATTGTTGGGGAACACATGAAATATAAATGGATTTTTGGGCTTTGATCCCTGGCTCATTCCCCAGGGGGTGGCGACTGGGGGTCACAGGGGTCAAAATGGGAGGGGGGGGAACAATAACCTCAAAATTTGATATTGGGTCATTCTTGGTGGAGCTTTTTGCCATCTTTCAACTTTGCTTTATGTTGGGAAGAGTGGGAATCTGCGGTGGCGCACCGTCGACTTCGCTCTCGTTTTATCTTGCATTGTATGAAATGTTTTCATTACTTTTGCTCCATAATTATAAAACTCTTGTACTTTAGATGAATATATATATATATATATATATATATATATATATATATATATATATATATATATATATATATATATATATATATATATATATATATATAGTGTTGTGGTTACCAAATTCGCAAACCACCATTCAGGTCCCTTAGGTGAGGTATCTCGGCAAGTGCATGTGTAGTTAGGCCCAAACCCGTTGTCTAGTGGGAATACATGTCATTTATGCGTGCTGCGACTCTTCAGGATAGCCGTTTTTCTTTTACTATCTTTATTTTGGACCAACCGCCATGATTACCACCACAACCACAACATCAACCACCAACCACAATGCCGCTTCACCACAACCGCCACGACCTTCACGTCACACCTCGCAACCGTAGAATCGCCACCGTTCTTGCCCCGCTGTGGGTACCGGTGTTGGACTCGTGCAGAGCGCGCGTCGAACAGCGTGTACAAAATCACGGATTTTGTGCTTCAAAAACGGATCAAAAACGACACACGCCCACTTTTTGCCGTCCAATCGGTGAGCGAGGGGCGATTTGGCCCCGCCTCCAGGACGATCGATATATGCAAATTTGTGGATCAAAAAGCCTTCACGCCCACTTTTTCTCGGGCCAATGGGGAGCGAGGTGAAAGGTCAAAGGGAGGGGTCAAAGGCGAAGCTACGGGGGATAAAAGGACCGTGTTCGTCAGTCAGAGCGGTGTGGAAGTCTGGAGCCCGAAGCCTGCAGTAGCTGGAGAAGCTGAAGAGAGTCCAACGAGGAGAGTCCAAAGAAGAGTCCAGAGTCGGAGAGTCCAGAGGCGGAGAGGCGGCAGCGGCGAAGGCAGACGAGGGGGTGCTCGCGTCGGTGCCGGGAGCTGCACGCCCGAGGGAGGCCGGCAGCGCGACCTGGCCGAGGTGGAGACGCACACCAGGGATAATAAAGATCCTCTATACCCCGAGCATCAGCAACCCCCTCCTGTTTCCCCCCGCGCTGAGATAGTGCGACCAAGGGGGCCCCTTTCCCACCCCCTGCCAGACACTGTCCGCGAGGCCCGCGGAGGGAGGCGCCATCGCCGCTCCGCGTCTCATCACCAGATGGGTAGGCGCGACCCGGTCTCGGCCTCAGGCCCGCCTCATTCTTGGGGATGTTCTTTTCCTTGGTTTTGGGTATGTGTTGTCGGTGCCGTCTGTGAAGTAGAATTGTATAAGTGTTGCCGTGTGCTCGGTAGTCGGTATTAGCTCTGCATTGTCTTCGCTTTTATATTTGCTTTTTGTGTAAATGGAATTGTGTTTTCTTTTTTTTGTGTGCTTTTGGTGGAATTGAATATGTGTGCTTCCCGTGTGCCGCGAATAAATGTGCTTTATTATTGAACTGTTCTCCCGCTTCGCTTCGTCTTTTTCTCCCATTGAATCCTCATCTTGCTTCACGTAAAGGGTTGGTAGTGGGCTGAATACGCCCGATAATTCATCGAACCGTCGAGGTCGACGATAACACCGCTCGGTTATTCTGATAGTACGGAACGGGTCGCTTAAGTGGCCCGTGTCCGAAGTCGACCTGCGGCGAGGTGCGATCGCCCGGTCTACCCTCCGCGTGGGTACTTAGGTAGGTCGAATTTGGCGAGCAACGCTATCCCACGCGGGGGCTGATTGGCTCGATCGCGGTGAGACCGAAAGGTCCACCCGTGACTGGTTCCCGGCGTTAGTCCGAGAGGGTCACGACTGGATTGTCCGTCCGGTGGGCGACGTGCCGCGATTCGAGTTACGTGGCCGTCAGCACGCCGGCGGGCGCGAATTCCGCAACAATATATATATATATATATATATGTATATACATGTTATTCTTGCATGATGTGTTGAATGTTGACATCTTCCAAAATGTACAGCTTTAAATGGTTGCATTGATTTGTTAAGCTTCGATTCGACCGTCGCTCTACAAACTTGCTGGATTATCAACCAAATTTTGCACTTTGCTTTCCATAGTATAGTCATTCTATTTGAATGTGTAAAAAAGAAAAGAAAAAATTGATAACCATTGTCCAAAGGCTGGAATAAGCACACTATTCTACTGATTGCGAGTGGTTACATACCATGGGATGATCAGTTTGAAGAAAAAAAAATTAATTATTGGGTCGTTTCATGTAACCGTACTGTGTAGGTATAGCTGAAAGTGTGGCAAAGTTGTTGTTATTCAAGCATTATATTCTTATGAATGGCAGAGTATCACAAAAATGTGACACTAATGAGAGTAGTGGGTGACATGGCACAGTTCTGTGAAGTTGCACCTTATATTCCCATCTTCAAAATGGCATTCATCCTTTTATTTTCAAGTTTGTTGACTATTTGTGTCACCAAACCTGCTGTGTCGTTAAAACAAGCCCAGCGGTATGAAAGTTGGATGAAAACCTCTGCCCACTGAAGGTGGATGGAAGTTATGTTGTTTTCACCCCTGTCTGTCTGTCTGTCTGTCTGTTTTTTGTTTGTTTGTGAACAAAATAGCTCAAAAAGCTGTGGACGGATTTGGACGAAATTTGGTGGAGAGCTTGGCTGTGTGACAAGGACTTAATTATTAGATTTTGGTGACGATCGGGATCTGGATCCGAGAGTTTTTCAAGTGATTTTTCACCATTGAGAGATAGGGCCAAAAATGATATACTGTACATGTATAACAAGATACCTGACTGGAAACAGGAATCGCAAAGCTCGTTCCGGTCACATGACTTAAAGTAGGTCAAAGTGGCCGACTTGGTAAATTTCTTCAAAAATCTTCTTCTCTTGACTCACAAGTCAGAATGCTCCCAAATTTGCGTTACAACATTAGGCCAGGGTAGGGTTGTTAAAACGTGCTTCCAAAGCACAGGCTTTCTGCTCACCTGCATGTCTCTCTCTCTCTCTCTCTCTCTCTCTCTCTCTCTCTCTCTCTCTCTCTCTCTCTCTCTCTCTCTCTCTCTCTCTCTCTCTCTCTCTCTCTCTGTCTCTGTCTCTGTCTCTGTCTCTGTCTCTGTCTCTGTCTCTGTCTCTGTCTCTGTCTCTGTCTCTGTCTTCTCCCATCTGTGGAACCAGCTCTCAACATTAATTGGTTCAGTTATGCTCTCACTTCCACTACTTCAAGATTGCAGCTCAGCATTATCTCTCATTCCTCCCCACAATGTTTTTTTTCTTTTTCTTTTTACTTTCAACAGCTCAACTCCCTCTACCCACCTCTTCCTCCTCCAATATTCTACTTGAATGGTTGTATATTGTCTGGCTTCCCTTTTGATCCTTTGTCATTTTGCTCTTCTGTAAGCCTCTACTCTGTTTGAGGAAAAACATGTGTGTGATGACTGCAGAGTACAGCTCGCACACAGGGAAACAGCACACCCAAGTGACTTGTCACTTGCAGCTTGTGGAAGTGACATTTAATCAAACTATTTATTCTAAACTAAAAACTATTAAACTAAAAAAATATTAAACTAAAAAACAAAATCAAACTACCGTGGTAACTATTTAATCAAACCACAATATGTTTTAATTCGCTTGCGATGTTTATATTATGATTCAGCAAGTGTCAAGCATCCATTGCCTTTTATTAAATTGCCACACGCCAACAATGTGGGGCACGCATACCTCGGAAATGATTGATAATTTGCAACCAACAATGTGGTTTTATCCAATTCCAACACCCTGTCAAACACAATGTGGTCTGCCCTTTAATGCCAGCACTATTGTTGTTGCAGTGCAAAGTTTCAAGCTTTACCACCGAGCCAAGCACGTGTTCAGCGAGGCAGACAGGGTGTCCAAGTTCCGCCTTGCATGCCAGAGTGTGACAGGACAAGGGGACATGGAGATTGGTTTTCTGTGCCCTGTGGGTGAGCTGATGAATGCCAGTCACACCAGCTGCCGCGATCTGTACGAGTGCAGCTGCAGCGAACTCGATGAGCTTGTGAACATTTGCCTGTAAGGCCAAGGGTGATGAGGGGTGAGAGGAGAATGGAAGGATCTGTTTTTATTCCACCCAGAATAGGATAACCTTTTAGTCATTCATTACCGTTTGTGACACTTACCCGCTGACTTGGAGAAAAATTATGGTCAGTTTGATTTGTAACCTTTGGAAGGCACTCCTGTGAAAACAGAGCGAAAAGGCACAGATAATGTTATGTCCTGAGTCCCGAGTTTGATCCTTCTCCCAAATGAACAATTTATCATTGTTCTAAATAACCACATTTTCTCCACATCAGTGATTTACTCTGATGGGTTGTTAAAATGGGAAGGCATGATACCGTCTCATGAGTTTGCACTTCCATTCTCATTCCAAAACGAGCAATTATTATAACTTCTTTCGGTCGTGCTTTTATTCCAGGTATCTGGAAAGCAAATATCTAATCCACACGTGACGTGACATTAAGTATAACCAGATTTGCACTTTTGGTTCATCTTCACTTCTAATGAAGGTCTCCTTTTTTTCTTGTTTTTTTTTTTTTTGATCACATCATCTGATGTCTCTTTGCCCTTCCCAAATCGGTGAATGAGTATTCCAGATCTCCATCCACAATATCTTAATCATCGTTGTCATGCTTGAATTCCACCCTGCAAGCTGTCAGACACCCGGTCATAGTCTAAAAAGACTCCTCAAGAAAGGCTGTTTAAGTTTAAATATGGTATCTCCCTTGCAGGACCATAAAACTATTTTCTGGTGCTTGGGGTTGTGGAGATGGAAGTGAGGATGGTGCGGGATGGTTATAATTTGGTGATGACCAGAACTGCTTGAAGCTGCTGTTTTGCTTTTAACCACAATTACTCTTGACATTTTTATCGGTTTAAAAATGGCTGATTAAGGCTGTAAATAAATGCTTAACAAAAACATTACCCTCAGGTACACAGAGTACGCTGACTGCAGACGTTCAAAAATAATTTTCCCCTTCGACAAATCATGCTGGCGGCTGATAAGAAATCGTCAAAGTTCTTTGTAACTGAATATTGAACTGCTCACTACGTTTTCACATATTCATAACTACCGTAAACGTTAACTATTTTTTTTCTTTCTTAATTATCTCATTGAAATTAATGTCAGGATGGCTGAGAGATACACACTCACCTCTAAGTTGTTTTACCTGGGTTTGATCCTGACCCAGCTAAAAACTGTCGTCCCATTGTTTCACAGGCATGGTGATTCATCAATCAGTGTGTGTCCCCCAGATGGACGTTAAACTGGGCGTCCCGTCTGTCAGTGTTAGTTGGTGGATGTTAAAGATCCCACAGTGTCTTCCATGAAGAGTGGGAAAGTTATCGCTGACACTACGGCCAAAAATTCTAAATTCCTGCCCTAAACTCGTGTCCCCCCTGTTCTAAGGGAGCGAAGTGCAAAAGGGTCAACCACCAAAAGGGGTTGCTACACCCCTTATCTGGGCATGCGGATGAGTAGTAGTCGTAATTAAATGTATCAGTTTAGTGTTGCACGCAATGGACTACATTGGTAACAATTACAATTGGCTAGAAGCGTGTGTGTGCTTGCGTTTCATAGTCGAGTATGTGGGAAATCCATCAGAGTGGCAGTTTTTGTCTGTGAATAACAGCTCAATTCGGTGGTAAGCATAATGGCCATGCTGGGTAATGTGCGGTACATGTAATCGGCAAGGTAAGGTGTGCATGATTTTCTCTTATTATGTCGTGGAATGTTTGATGCACATTATAAATATATGATAATACGTTGAACACTCTAGTAAGGAAGGAAAGCATCTAACATTAAGGCTACAAAATGCTATAAATAGTAAGTTTGAAGAGTGAGGTTGGATTGTCAGGTTGATTGACCATCTGGACACAGCTGAGGTTGTGGATCTACTGATGTAGACATACAGTCAGGGTTGTGGACCCACTGTTTGCAGAGGTTCTGTGCTCAAAGGGTCGAAACCCCCCCAAAGAGCAGGGCCAAGCTGACTATCCAGGCAGTAGGAAAATATATCAATTGCTTGCATGTTAACTAGAGGGTTCGTAGAACATGATACCCTGCGCAGTGTTCTAGTAATGGATATACAGGAGGGCCTTGCTGTTCATGGGGGTTTCATTCTTGAAAATCCCTGTGAGCTGCAAATTCGTAAACTTGGGGGTTAATGGAGAAAATTGAGTTTGGGACTTCAACTTTAAAATTTGTCCAAACTGTACCTTTAATCAACACTAGCAAATACCACCTGTTGCTTCACTGACGGCAATATTAAGAGGGGGAGGGGGAGAGAGAAGCCTGAGAGAGAGAGAGAGAGAGAGAGAGA
Organism: Eptatretus burgeri; assembly: GCF_056783735.1. NCBI lineage: Eukaryota > Metazoa > Chordata > Myxini > Myxiniformes > Myxinidae > Eptatretus > Eptatretus burgeri. The sequence goes on along the minus strand of NC_140972.1, from coordinate 33,715,681 downwards.
GAGAGAGAGAGAGAGAGAGAGAGAGAGAGAGAGAGAGAGAGAGAGAGAGAGAGAGAGGAACAGAGAGGAAGAGAGAGGAAGAGAGAGGGAGAGAGAGGAAAAGAGGGGAAGAGAGAGGAAGAGAGAGGAAGAGAGAGGAAGAGAGAGGAAGAGAGAGGAAGAGAGAGGAAGAGAGAGGAAGAGAGAGGAAGAGAGAGGAAGAGAGAGGAAGAGAGAGAGAGAGAGACAGACAGACAGACAGACAGACAGACAGACAGACAGACAGACAGACAGACAGACAGACGATAGACAGACAGACAGACAGAGAGAGAGATATGTCACAAGTTGACATTTGCAGTTTTGACACACATGGTGCCCATTTTGTCACAAACCTTCCTGAGAATTTCCTGAATCCACCATCGTCGGTTTCATTGAAATCTGTTTATCCATTCTCAAGTTATAGCACGACAGACAGACGACAGACAGACACGGCTGCTTTTATAATATAGGTGTTTGTGCATTGTTTTTGTACTATTTATTTTCATGAATAAAAGAGCTATTAAGAATATAAAATAAAGTTTATTTTCTTGTGTGAAGAACATAAAATAAAGTTTATTTTCTTCAGTTATTAGGATCATCAAACTTACCTTTAATAATAATTATGATAAACTTGATCAAATAATGTTATGGCAATGTTGATGATGGAGATGATGTAATCGAGTTGATGGAGATGATGGTCCATACCCATTGTGGCCGTTTCTTCATCACCCCGAAAAACAAGCCATGTCCTATATATCGATATGTAGCATGGTTCTTGGAAGTATTATTAAGGTGATTTGTGTTATACAGTCTTCAAGTATATAATTAAGTTTAAATAAAGATTTTAAAGGGGTATAATTATGTTAATTCTCGGTTTTACCACCTTTTTATCCAACGGCTATTACACCACCATATCTAACACATTGCAGCTGTTTGTGCCTGTTGTTTGTGTCCATTATGACATCCTGAAAAACATTAAGTTTCCTGTTTGGAATGATTTTCAATTTTGTTTGAATGGAAGGCAGGCATACTGAGTAAATATATTATCTCACTCCTTTCTACGCTTGTGCGATCGGGACTAATTCAAAGCCAAAATATGGTAAAACGACAAACTTGTCTTCCTATTATATTCATGTGTTGATTCATGTTCAAAATAAAAATTGGATTTTAATAAACTTTCCTCAGTCGTAAACTGATGATCGCCAAACTCGTATACAGATGGACAGACGGACATGAATGAATTGCTTAAACTTGCTTTCACTTGCACGGGGTCGTAAGGTTCTTTCTTTATTTTTGTAAACAACTACTTTGAGGTTTGGAATAAAGATAATATTAAATTTAGGGTGGTGTGTGTGTGTGTGTGTGTGTGTGTGTGTGTGTGTGTGTGTGTGTGTGTGTGTGTGTGTGTGTGTGTGTGTGTGTGTGTGTGTGTGTGTGTGTGTGTGTGTGTGTGTTATTTAACAGTCGTTATATCTGTTGCAGACCCTCCATTTTGTAGGGTACTTCATACTATATGCCGAAACCCCTTTCACAAGACAGTGTTTTGGTCTCGTCCATTTAGTGGTGTGCGTTTGTGTGTGTACATGTGCAGGAAGTCCGGTGCTGTTGGATCACGTCTCACAGGGGCTGGCTGGGGTGGCTGTACTGTGTCTCTGGTTCCAGCTGAACGATTGCCTGCCTTCATGGACAGCGTGAGAAGAGGCTTCTATGAGGCTGATCCAGGGAGGATGCACAACCTGGCTCAGCATTTCTTTGCAACTGAGCCTGCTGCTGGAGCTTCCATCGTGAAGCATTATCCCACTGCCAATTGATTTATTGAATGTGAAAGGACACGACATGAAAGGCAGTATAAATAACGATTTTTCACAAAAATATGAAAATATCCACAATTTTCAGAAAATAAGGTTGTTGTTGTTTTTTTTAGATTGAATCTGGGATACTTCTACTTCCTTAACACAGCACCAAGTTTGCGATGCTGTTGGCTGAGCATATTTGGCTTTGCAGTCATTAAATATCAGTGTGAATGCCTACCATTTAACAATAGACACGAACCCCTCCCCTGAATTCCACCTATTGCAGTGCAGAGTTCATGGGAAAACAGGCCCCCCGCTGAAAGATCACACAATGAAACCTGATGCCTTATATGTAACCCCAGACATCGGCCCCGGGAGCCGGAGACTCGCTGCCTTGTGCGCTTTCTCCCATAAGCAAGCAATGCAGGTGTAGAAGAGCTGTTGGATATCGGTATGATTTCAGGAGAACGGGATTAGAAATCTCTACGACATGGTATCCTTAAAGTGCCCTTTGTACGTCATTATGTTGCGGGTGAATTGAAATCCAGATTAAAGCATGGGAAAGTGAGACAGTAATGATTGTTGTAATAACTTTAATGGAGGACTCGTACTTGGTATATCTATGCTCTGATTCGTGCAATAATGTGGTTATTATCATTTATACAGCAAAGGTGTCGTGTTAGAACCAAAGCGAAAGCAAATATTTTAATGCCAAATAAATCGATGTGATTGTAGGTTCAGACAATCTTGTCAGCATTAAAGGCTTTTACAATAAGGCTTGGATTTGCAATTTCATAGCAGCAAAGATAAACTGATTACAGAGCATACTGAAATTACTACTTTCAGAAACTCTGACCCATTTTCCACGAGCTCGATGCTGCTTGTACCAAATTGCTACTCGCACGACCTGTAGCTACAATTAAGCATTCTTCAATCAATCTGTTCCACCCAATATTATTTGACTACATTGTCAAAAGTAAAGAGCATGTCGTTCTTTATTTGTATATTGCCTTTTATTAGTATAGATATGATCTGTTTGCTGTTTAAAACAGTTGATTTGATTTTAAATCGTTTTTTGTTGGAAGGAGAACAAAAGCTTCTTAAATTTTTTTTATTAAATTAGCACCAAACCACCAGCATCGTGCTCATGTTTTTTTGTTTTTTTTTGAGAGTTTTGTGTGTTGAATGTGCAAGCCAGCAGAATAGCTTGGACTTCGAGGTGTGCGCACTCACTTTTGAGCTGTCTCGCCTGGGTTTGAATCTCGATGCAGCTATAAACTGTCACTCTGGTGTTTCGGCCTGTTTGAATCATCGTGTGTGCCATTTATCTGAAGGACAGTAAGCCCGAGGATCCATCTACCAGCACTGTTTTTTTGGTAGAGGGTAAAGATCCCATGATGTATTTCATGAAGAGTGGGCAAGTTATTCCTGCCAATCGAATGACGGGCCTGGACAGTCGTCTTCAGAAAGACTTGGGTCTGAATAACACCTCCTCCTCCTCCCGCAGAAGGTGGATATAATAATAGGGGTTGTTAAAGAGGAAGAAGGTGTGATGAAAGTGTGCAGGGCAATAGCAGAGATGGTCCGTTTGTCAAGCTTATGCCAACTGTGGAGGATGTGGTAAGAGTGAGTGAAAAAGAAACTTGTTGTAATATTCAATATTCTGCTATTATAAATCAATACATCAATGTCGCTCCAAACGTTTCCAACATCAAAATCATGAAAAATAGAAAATAGCATTCAACGCATCTACGTCGATGGATATGCCTCCACCTGCGTTCGATAGCAACCCACTCTTATGTTTAATCTCAATCTACTGGGATTTAATTTAAAACATTTCTCTGCTGATAAAAGATTTGATAATATCGGAAACAAATTCACTCAAAATGTGACTTTGCGCAGATTACCCAATTGGCTTCAGCTGGAAATGGTTTCAGAGTCTTATGTACCACCGTGAGCGTCACGTGGCAGCTAATGTCACGTGATGAGTGCTGCCGAGTGTCACATGACCTTTGCTGCTCACCTGACATGACAAGTAACATCCCAAAGTTCCCAGTCCCACGCATGGTGTATAATGAAGCAGAGACCTCTCTTCTTGTTCAGCGTCGGTGCCTTCACTCTTTCTCAAATTCCTCTACTCCTAACTCGAACCACTTGCTTTCTCTGTCCAATATCACTACTACTACTACTTCTTTTTTGGATACAAAGTCAAGGCTCGTGGAAGAAGTAGGCTAGAGTACAGAATGGATCAGGACACAATAGAACAAAAGGACCAGAAGAAAGAGAGGGGGAGGGGAGACACCAACAGCAAGGTTGAGGGACAAAATCAAGGGATGCTTGTACAAATACCTGATATGGGGAAGAATGAGGAGTAGGGGAGGATGCATGCTGTGGATAAGATGAATATAGTAGCAAACTCTCAAGAAGGAAAAACTGGAAATATGGAAAGTGGTGGGCTTGGGGGGGGGGTGGGGGTCTTTTGTGCTAAAGGTATGGCCGGTGGTCTGCAGATGAGAATACACCACTGAGTTTGGAATACAACACCCTGCAGAGCTCGGCATAAGATGCTGACTCTTCCTTGCTTTCAATGACTGTTGTGTCTACCTGATGTAATAATTATCTTTTCAGTCCACCTGATCACATCTAAAACCATACACCATGTTACTTTTCTTTTCCTTGAGGAGGAAGGGGGTGGTAATCCTTAATGTGCACCAGTTGGGTGCTTTGCGTCCTGAAGGCAGTGGAGATCCCAAACCTTGAGGATAGTTTAGCCTGTCCGTTAAGTCTGCAACATATGGTATGGTGTCCAAAGTTCTTTTTTCTTGGCTGACTTGAGCGATGGACCGCCGTGCCTGTTTAGGCCATTCAGCTTTTATAAAAGCCCATGTGGGGTAACCACACTTTTGAAGCACTTGTCTGATGTTTTTTCGTGTAAGAAACGTTCCTTGTATCACAAACAATATAATCCGCTCGAGTGATGAGGGTCCAAATCACTGTATGCTTGTGACTTAATGGGTGGTGAGAGTAGAAGTGTCGGTGTTGGTTTGTGTCGGCTAATTTTGGATACTTCCAAAATTCCGAAGAGCCTCCTTCTTTGACCTGAACTTCACAGACCAGAAAGGCTAACTTATCATGTTTGCAGCCCTCCTGCATGAAAAAGAATGTTGGAGTCTAGATCATGTAAAGATGTCGTGCTGTTCTCATTTCTTAAGAAGTTAAGAACGACGAATGTGTCAATACATCTTGGCCAAATCCGTGGCGCGTTACCAGGAAAATCTGACGAGGCTTTCTGTTCAAACTTCTGCCTGTACAACTTCACTCCAATGTGCGAGATGGGTGAACCCATAGCACATCGATGCTGTTGAACAGAGCACTGTCCTTTGAATGAAAAATAAGTGATGTTTGCGCATGTTGACACAATTTGGTTGATATTAAGCGATGTGTGGTCTTCATATTGGGTTTGCTAAATGCTCATCAATAGGCTCAGCACCTCTGTTGCACACAACATACCAATGAGTGGGGAAAGTGCGTGTATAGGTTTCAGAAAATTAGACCTTTTCCCCTCAAAATACCCGAAGGGCACCTTGAGACTACCTGTGAGTTTTCTGCACCTTTTAGGGAAGTGGATGTGCCTGACTTCTACCAATTAGTGGTACCACTTTCTACTTTGAAATGGATGGATCACACAGTTAATAAGCAAACGTTTCATCGTTTGTCTCATTAGTAAGTAAAGGGGGTTATTTTTTTTGGAGGATGTAAATAATTATAAAATAATTTTGAATCCTTTTTTTAATGTTTACTGCACTTGTGCATTTATTTCCGGATTTATGTCCAATCCCTTCTGCTCGTCTTATTGTGAATTCAAATCTTATATTATAATCGAACAATCTGCTGGATACTTACTTTCCAGCACATAGGGCCACAACGAGGTTCCTCCAATCTTGTTCGGTCTTGAGCAATCCTCTCTGTGCTCTTCAGTACAATTCCCTTTTCTAACTGAAGTTAATTTTCAACAATTCTCCTCCATGTATTTATTGGCCTCCTCCTTTTCCTTTTCCCCACTGATGTCCAAAACACGGCTTCTATTCATCAAATCTCCTACCCATCGCAATCTTCGTTCTTTGGCTTGTGCCACAATGTCTCTTTCTCCAGCCCTCCTCTTTATTTCTTTATTTCTTACTTTATCTGGCCAGAAAATCATTAGAATCCTTCTCAAACATCTATGGTGGAGTACCATCAGTTTGCATTCCATTTTTTTTTTTTGGCTCATTTTCATGTTTCTGCACAGTATAATCACACCGATTTGACATTGGAATTGAATAGTTTCATCCTCGTTTTTAGTAATCGTTGTCTGAAATTCCACGTCTTTGACTAAGTATTAAACTTTGCTTGAGCTTTTGCAATTCTGTTCAATTGATCAATTTCACTACTCCCTCATTTATCGATAACAGATCCTCCATAAATGAACTGATCAACTTCCTCTACTTCCGCTCCGTCAATCACAATATTCCTTTCATCATCAGTATCTATTCTCATTGCATTTGTCTCTCCTATGTTCACCTCCAAACCTATCTTCTTTGCATTCCTACAAATAACTTTTGTCTTTATTTTCACATCGTCGTACACTTCCGATACCTTCTCATACCAAAACACAGGTCATCAGCAAAATCAAGATCTTCCAACTGGGTTTCATTTATCCACTCGATACCAGTCTGCTTTTCCTTCAGTCACCTGTCTCATTACCCAGTCAATCACGATCAGGAACAGCGTGGGTGACCTTGTTTTTTATCCGCTTCTCACTTCAAACCAGGCTGAAAAGTCTCCATTACGGATAACGCTGCAAACAAATCCATCATACAGCAAACAAATGATTGTAATTATTTTCTTCGTTCTCCCGGTAAAATATTAGCAGCCTACACAAGCTCTCCCTATGTGCACTGTCAAATGTTTTCTCAAAATCAATGGTGACATTCATGATCAGATGATCACAAGGGGTTTGGTCTCGGAGTTTCGTTGACACCAACCAGGTTACACCACTTGCTATTTGAAAGTGTGGTTGCTGTCTGGGTGGCAGCTTCCGCACGATAAATAGATTCATCAGGTAGTTTGAAAGTCACGTGTGAACAGCTTTCTTCAATTACGAACATAAGTCATCATCGTATCAGCAATAATCTTCAAATTTAGATGCTTTAGATCATTCACAGATGCAAGAAGCATTTTAAACTTGTCTTGTTAATGTTTCAAGGTAATATATTTGGTTTCATGCATTTGTTTTCCAATCTCTGCTTTAATATTTTATTTGAACGGAAAAAAAATATTCAAATCTCATGTCTGTTACAATAGTTATGGTTCAAAGGGCCATAGAATACCTTTGTAAAGCTCTGTGAAAAGTCATCCATTCTCTTCTGCTCTTAGATGAGTCTGCGTAAGTAGCACTTGCAGGACTGAAAAGAACAGCTTAGTACTCCTGTACGAAAAGTTTTGTATCTTTCTGATAGGCCGGATCAGCATCAGGACCTGAACCAAAATCCAATCAACTTGTTCTCGTCACCGAACCATCTAATTTACCGATTTTTGTCACAACTTGTCCACAACTTTATGAGATATCTTACGATACATTGTTTTTGGCCCAATCTCTCAAATGGTAGAGAATCACCTAAAAAATCAATTATTATCGTATGCGGATCTTCACCAAAATCGAATCAATTCTTCTTTGTCACACACACAAGTGTCGTCCAAATCCATCTACAACTTTTTGAGATATCGTGCTATATATCGTTTTTTGGCCCGATCTCTCAACGATGAAGAATCACTTTAAAAATTCAAGGATCCGGGTTTTCACCAAAATCTAATCAGTTTGTCCTTGTCGCACCTACAGTGGAGGAGATGATTATCATGCTACATATATGATGCATATGTAATCAAAAATAGGGCATCTTTCGGGCCTCGTCTTAGCAGGACTTCAACACATCCCCTTTACAGATGTCTTTTCTGGTTGCAAGGAGTATATAGATTAATAAAGATTAAGGAAATTTACATTGGTAGTAATTTTACTGTTATTTATTTTTTTTTATCGCCGAGGCCAAAATGATTGTTTGAATAAACTTGAGTTATTAAACAGTCTGTTCCAGACACATCAAAATCAAATCAGATTGTGTGTCTGAAAAAATCCTTTGAAATCATAAAAAAATATCAACACGGCTGAACAAAACTTCTAAATTGAATTGTACTTTTACGCCACTCGTGAGAATAAAAAAAAGTGTTTCTGTCCAATTCGTACAACTAACAATGTCAATGTGGTGAGAACTGTGTGATTAAGCCCAGTTAAATACCACATTTTTCAGGTGAGCTAAGCTTGTGGGTTTACTTTAAACATGAACCACTTAACTAGAGTTCGACCTCTAATTGCGATCCCAAATCCCTGTGGCCTAAGTGCAACCTCTTTTCTCCGAGGCTGCAGAGGTTTGTGGTACATTACTTCATCACGGGCAAGTTCAGTGCCCACAGTGCCGAGAATCAACCATTTTTTGGGATACAGAGCCGAGGTTCGTGGAAGAGCCGTAACGCTGAACGGATCAGGACACAATAGAACAAAAGGAAGAGTAGAGAGAGGGGGCAAACACCAACAGCAGAGTTGAAGGACAAAATAGAGGGAGACTTGGACAATCAATGGACGTGGGGAGGAATGAGCGGTAGGGGATGATGCATCGGGTGGACAAGATGGATACAGAAGGAAACTCTCAAGGGAAAACTGGAAATTTGGAAGGAAGGGGTGTGGGGTTGACGCCGTTAGAAAAGATCATGGTTTTGGATGGGGAGTGATTGAGATGGTAGTGAAAAGCTGTCTTGAAGACTTGGAGAGAAGAATGAGATTGAAGAGAATGGGGAAGTTGGTTCCACAGGTGTGAAAAAAGGAGAATGAATAAGTTGACGTGAGCAGAGATTCGGGATTTTGGGAGCTTCAGCAGAAGGTACCCTGCATATACCTGGAGGGAGGGACAAAACTTATAAAGAGCAGATGGTGCAAGACAAGAAATGTAACGGTAGAAGACAGAGAGAGCACGACGTGTCTGTGATGGCAAAGTGATAGCCTGATAAACCTGGCTTCATCGCAGGAGATTCCAATGATCTTGAAAGCCTTGGTTTCCACAGTGTCGAGTGAGGCAAGGTGTGACGCAGGGGCGCCAGCCCAGAGTGGAGAGCAGTACTTCATCAAGCTGTGGATGAGGCCTCGTCGGCACATAGGAATTCAGGTGTGCCAAGGAAGGACATTGTATGCTGCGGGATGCACAGTCAGCAACTGGCTTTGGAGGCTAACTTTGAAATATGGTTTGCCCAAGAAAGATCATGGCTCATTGTGAGATGCAGGAGTTTGAATGACTGAACTTCCTCAAGAGGATTGCTGACAAAGTAGATGGGAGGGTTTGCCAGACGGTCCTTTCGAAGAGAGATAGTGAGACTGTGAATATTGTCAAGATTGATAGAATATTCCAAGTGTTTGACCATCTTGTGATTCCATCGAGGTCTGAAGAGAGGAGAGAAGCTGCTGCCTACCTATCTGAAGGATGAGGGATGCCACAACACAGGGTGGAGCCATCAGCAAATAGATAAAAAGGATTTTCCAGAGAGTCAGAGAGATCATTTATGAATATTAGGAATAGGATTTTGCCCAGAACACCGTCTTGGGACACTCCAGCCTTAAGAGGGAGAGGAGACAAGGATTCCGCTGAGTGCCACGTGGTGGTTATGAGAGTAGAGAAAGTCAGAAACCCAAGAGTGGAGTTGGCCTTGGATGCCATAGGCAGAGAGTTTGGAGAGTAAAGCAGAACGCATACTGTATTGAAAGCAAGAGATATGTCCAGAGTGACCACCCTGATCTCATATCTGACATTGAGGGCTTCCATTCATTATTTGGGGAGTAGAAGCTGCATGTCCAAGGTAGAGTGACTTGGTCTGAATCCGAATTGGTGATCTGAGATGAGGTTGTTGGAGAAAAGGAAGGATTTATTTCAACTGCAATGATGGATTCCATGACCTTTTTGATGATTGGAAGTAAGCTGATAGGTCTGTAGCTACGGGGATCGGTTTCTGCACCTTTTTATGTGATGCAGTAATTTTTTAATTTTTTGTTATACAATGTCAAGGCTCGTATCAGAGCTAACACACAGAACATACAACAAGGGGAGCAGGAGACAAGAGGGGTGGTAGAGGGAAGCACAAAACAGTGGGGAACAGAGACATTAGGAGATCTGTGGAAGGGAGAGGGGTGGGGCAGAGTACACAGGGCAAACAAGATGGACACTCCAGGGACTTTCAGGAAGGAAAGCAGGGAATTTGAAGGTTGGGGTGGATTAACAGGGGAAGAAAAGGGGAGACCAGAGAGGAGACAGTGGAAGACAGAAAGACCACTGACCTACCTGTGGTGAGTGAGTGAGAGACCCAAAGACTCAGCCTCACCGCGGGACATTCCAATGATCCAAAATGCCTTGGTTTCCACAGCATGAAGCCGAGAAATGTGAAAGGCAGGAGCACTAGCCCAGAGGGGAGGGCAGTAATCCATCAGGCTTTGGACGAAAGCTTTGTATGTGGTCAGGAACTCAGTTGTGCCAAGGAAGGACTTTGCACGATGGAAGATGCCCAGTCGGTGACTGGCTTTGGAGGCCAGTTGCAGATGGAAGATCTTGGCTGATTTCGAATTGCAGATGGAAGATGACCTTGTGCATAAGGACAGGGTGAAAATGGCTGAGAGAGATTGTGCAAAAGCAACAGAGCGGCTGTTGGACACATGAGCTGATGCCATCAGGTCCAGTTGCAGAATAAGACTCGAGCGTTGCCAGAAAACTCTGCACATTTTAGATGCAAAAGACACATGGTGCAGAAGCAGTTGGGTGTGACTGAGTTGGGTGGGTAGAGAGAGCGAGGAGATGGGGACACAAGATTTGGAAACAAACTCAGAATTGAGGCATTCAACCTTCTCAGTCCACTGTGGTGCCATTTGAAGATGGGGAAGGGATGGAGGGGGAGCATCCTACGGAGACAATCTAAACAAGGTGACAGGTTTTAGAGGAGGGAGACAAGTTTTAAAGTTCATTCTTGAGGTTGTACAGATGTTTTTTTCTGGCTCTCCAGAGAGTGGACACACTTGTTTCGGGATTTGTGGAATGAGCTAAAATTGCCTTTGGTCGTGAGTGCTTTGTAGAAAGAGAAGGCAAGGTGTTTCAGAGCAACTGCCTCACCACATGATTCAGTGCATCATGGGTGGGAATAAGGGTAGAATAACTGAAGACGAGATGGGATGGATCTTTGTATGAGAGAGAGAGAGCAGGTCTCTGTGTAAGAATTCCCAAGCTGAGCTGGTATCAGGGGTGGTAGATATAGGAGACCAGTCCTGAAGAGAGATGGCTGCTTGCAGTCCCTGCCAGTCTGCCTGAGTGAACTGCCAGACTCGCCAACGTTGAGGCATCTCTCAGAGAATAGCCAGAGAGGTGTTGTCTCTCACAAGCACATGATCAGATGAACAAATTGGAACTGAGGAAGAGCAGGAGATTTTTGCAGGAAAGTTATTTATCACCAATTCCAGAAGGGAGGATCTTCCATTGGGAGAAATCCAGATCAGAAAGTTTACAGATTGAGTCAGTCCCATGGGGTCACAAAAATCCTTTGCTGAAGTGCCATGACTGGTGAGAGAGGTCCCCACACCCAACCAATTTGCATGTTGACAATTTAAATCACCACATATGAGAAAGAGATAATTGGGATGAGTGGTTAAAGGTTGGTCAATGGTGTCAGAGAGAGAGAGAGAGAGAGAGAGAGAGAGAGAGAGAGAGAGAGAGAGAGAGAGAGAGAGAGAGAGAGAGAGAGAGAGAGAGAGAGAGAGAGAGAGAGAGAGAGAGAGAGAGAGAGAGAGAGAAAAAAAGAGGAAAAGAGAGAGAGATTGACTTGTCACTGTTTGAAGTATGGTACAACACACAGACAAAGTGGGAGAGGAGGGGAAATTGTAGCCTAAGGTACTCCTGGAGGTTGGAAATTGTAAGATCAGTACAAAGGCAGTGAGAAATTGATTTATTGATGTAAAATACAACTCCACAGCTGGGGGGTAATGGGGGAGGGGTTCAGGCCGATCAAATTGGAAGAGACAATAACCAGGGAGAGACACTAAGGAGTGAGGGACATCCTGTGGGAGGAAGGATTCTGTTAAGCAGATGATGTCATGCTTATTGGCAGCAGCCTGGATGGAGAGATCTGTCAGGTTGGAGTGGAAACCTCAGATGTTTGAGGTCCACACAGTTGGGGACATGGAAAGAGGCTTTAGGAGATTGCAGGACAGGGTGGGGGGGAGGGCTTCATGGGACAGGCAGAGGCAGAGGATGAGGATTTGATTTGGTGGGGTGAGGGGGAAGATTTGAGTGGTTTGGGTGATGGAAAAGCATTGAGTGGGGTGAGGGAGGTGCATGTAGTGAGTGGGGTCAGGAGGGATGCAGAAAGGGGGGGCAATGAAGCTTTGAGGCGGTGGGGTGAGGGGGGGAGCGGAAAGAAAGAGACATGAAGGGATGCTGATTCCAAATTCCAAAATTGACAAATGGAGATAATGGAAGGTAAGAATGTTGGTTGATGGAACAGAGAAAGGTGGTGTTTTCAATGTGGGAGCAATGTTGGTGAGCCAAGTGCTTCGCTGACAGATAGTTTTGGAAAATAATCTTTGGGAAGAAGAAGAAGAACATGTGGGAGAAATAAGGAAGGTGAAGCATTTAAAAATACTTTTAAAAGAAGAAGCCTTGATATTCAATGAATATTCAGTTTGGAGATTTTGAGAAAAGGGGGAAAAAGGTTGGAGTCCAGGAAGTACAGAGAGAAGGAAACACAGAAGGAAAATGGAATCGTTGTTGAATGGAAAAAATAAAATTTCTCTTCGTTTCTATTTTTTTGGAAACGATGAGGGCGAATAGGATGACGTTGAGGAGGTAGAAGCACACTATTCAGGAAGAAATAACGAAAACGAGGAATACGGAGACAAAAGGGACAGAATCTTCACGGTGGCTCTCCTCGGAGCGGCCGGAGTAGACCTTGAAGACCACGAAAACCAATTCGACAAATACAGCACAACAATGGTCGATTAAACACGGAAACACGGAAAGTTGGACGTAAATACAAACGGCAACGCAGGAATGAAGATATAACGGAAGGACACGACAAATCCAGTTCGGAAAGCTGAGCTTTAATGAGGTGGAAGTGGCAGCCGCACATTCGAAGCACACGTGGGAAAAAAAGCCAAACCGGAAGTCCAAAGCCAAAACAGGAAGTCCGAAACAGGAAGTCCAAAACCGGAAGTCCAAAGCCGAAACAGGAAGTCCAAAACCGGAAGTCCAAAGCCGAAACAGGAAGTCCAAAACCGGAAGTCCAAAGCCGAAACAGGAAGTCCAAAACCGGAAGTCCAAAGCCAAAACCGGAGGTCCAAAAACGGAAGTCCGAAGCCGAAACAGGAAGTCCAAAACCGGAAGTCCAAAGCCAAAACCGGACGTCCAAAAACGGAAGTCCGAAGCCAAAACCGGAAGTCCAAAACCGGAAGTCCAAAGACGAAACAGGAAGTCCAAAACCGGAAGCTTTCCAGATGTAGCTGAGAAATAGTATTCAGTGTTTGTAGAACCAACCAATCCTCAGATGTTTATGGACATGCAGACAGTTTTGGACCGAAAGCAAAACGACATTGTGTAGGACAGTGATGCACGTTGGGCACAGTGTGACCACTCCTCATTTTCATAAATACCAAGGTGAGCCAATGAAAAAAGCCAAGAATTCACAAGGTTTCGGAAAAGCGATGATAATAGAAAACCTATACGCCAAGAAAACCTACAGAAAGCCAAGACGCCAAGGTGAACAACGAATAGCCAAGATCTTGCGAAAAAAGCCAAGGAGTGGTCACACTGGTTGGGCATGCAAGTGGAGAAGTGTGTTTGCAGTAATAACGCCATCATGCGGTCTCTCGGAGATCTCGGTGAACAAGGTGAAATGTGGTCAGACGAAGCAAACGGCATTTTGCATTTCACGACTGGAGTTTCATTCATTTCCTGCTTCATTATCTTTCAGAATATTTTGAAAGTCATTCATGTCGCTCGCAATTGACTTCAAAGCATCGACACCACACTTGCAAACTGTCGTCGAGAAAATGAAAGCTTATTTTGAAAAACTCAGAAATTAAGAAGACTGGAATGAAACGTGGAAAGAAATAGGTGAATGATGTAAAGAGCATGACATTGCAGCGCCGGACGAAGAGGCACGTCTCTCACCAACAAGCTCAAATGAGGTAAGATCCTCGTCCTCTTAATGATGACGTCATAAAAACGAACATGACATCATTGTGATGTATCAGGTTTGCGATAAATTATTTGTGCTGATGCCCGGCTTGATTCCAGCAAACAAAATTCAAACAGCTTGCCTAGTTTCGGAGATAATTTTTTGGCGATTTCTATTAGCGGCGATATTATGACGTCATAACTTTTTTCTAGGAGGAATTTTCAAAATCGGAGATCGTTACTATCTGCGCAGGGTATTTGTACATATATACACCAAGTTTCAGGAAGTTTCGATGAAAACTGTAGGATGTGAAACAAAAAAGTCCACAAGAACAACAACGTGAGTAACACTTCGAGATCCTCCACGAGGATCTAAAAAGAGAAAGAGCAGTGAAACTCTCAGCATCTCTTGCAGACTTCTTTGGCCCAACAACTTTCGGTCAAAGAGAGAGCACGTTGGAAGAGGCAACGAATGCACATGAAACACCTGCGATTGTAACCGAACCTCAAAACCAGGTACAGGTAGCATCGGCGGTTGTACGGTCCTGTTTTGGACGCCGTAACTGCAGAGTTAGAGGGACGATTCTCAAAGAAATCCATGGAAATTGCTGAAGTGTGCAACTCAGTGTTAAGATGTGACGAAAATGCCATTTCCTGCACAACCAATCTTGCAGGAATACGTCGACCCACTCAAAATAAATCCTCAACTTGCAACTGCACCAATGGATATGTTCAACAGTATGGAACCTGTTACCCTAACCCGAACCCGAACCCTTCAGAGACTTCAAAAATAAATTTCTCAGACAATGTACCCAAACTATTACAAACTCAAAAAAAACGATCTTCTTCACATAGAAAGCGATTTAACTTCCAAGCTCATTCTGGAGGACATTGTGGACATTGATGCTAACCAAAGGGAAAGACGATTGCACCCAAATTAAGGTAAGAACAGTATTTATATTGAGACAATGTTCATGTGTGTGCAACACCGGAAAGACATCTACAGTATCTATCTATATACCGTACATAAAAACGAAAAACATGGTGAAGCCATGAAGCCATCCATGAGTGAAGCCTCTGGCACTCACCTAACGACTGTATATATATATATATATATATATATATGTATATATATATATATATATATATATATATATATATATATATATATATATATATATATATATATATATATATATATATATATATATTTTAATAACATACTGTTTGAACCTCAGTTGCACCATGACTGTACTTACTATGTACTATTGAAATGTACCTTTTAAATCTTTCGACCTTTGAAGACCCTTTAAGACCCTTTAGACACTATTAGGCATTTACATGTTTAAGACCCCTTAGACCCCTCTTTACCTTGAGAACTTGACACCCCGTAGACCCCTTAAGACCCGAAGACCATTGAGAACGTTGAGACTCCTAAGACCGTTAAGATCCTCTACAACCCGGAGGACACTGAAAAACCCCGAAGGCCCTTAAAACCCATAAGACCCTTACAAACCCCAAGTCTTTTAAGACCTCAAAGACCCTTTAAGGCTCCATAAAATCGCCAAGACTCTTAAGACCCTCAAATTCCCCTTAAGACAACCAAATACCCCTTTTACCTTTAAGATATTTTCGACATGTGGGACACCTTTAGATCTGTTCACACTTTTGGCCTTTTACACTCTTTAGACACAACGGACCCTTTACACCTTTACACCCTTTAAGTTCCTCGATTCCCTTTAGACCCCTTAAATCTTAACACCATTTAGACCCTTTACACCCTTCAGACATGTTAGACAGCTTGGACCATTGACCATTCAGAGCTTTAGACCACATGTACCTTTTGACCCTTTTTACATACTTGAGAGATTGGACCCTTTTGACTCCTTATACCCTAAGTACTATTTGAATATACCCTTTCGACCTTTCGACCATCCAGAACCTTTCAGGCATGCATGATGCAAACATCTATAGTCTTCTTGCAAAACACAGGTAGGTTATACCTTTTCAGCAAGTCATGTGAAAAGTCGACCCACCCATAGGGTGGGTACTCTGCTTGTGATTTATGAAATGCTCGATTTTATTTATGCAAGAATTTGTTGGTGTGCTAATGTTGGTGGTAGTTGGTAAACATGTCAAATAGTAATTAGGTTAAAACAAATTAGGAAGTCAAGCCCATCATTAACATGAAGCCTTCTGCCCCACCCGAAATATAGAAGTCAAACTTGGCCTCTGAATTCAACCTAATCAACAAAATGTAAAACAAAGTCTCGAATTCATGATCCATCGTCTCCAATTGCCAAGGAAAATGCACAGTTAAGGATTTTGCGCTGACATTGTGAAGGGCATTATGTGGGTGTTTGGGAAGAAAGGAGGGTGGTGAGGAGTTGGGTGGCTCTCATGAATAGTAAATAGCCCACTTGAAAACTTTCCATACAGTATCAATAACAGTTAAACTGCTATCAGTTAAAAAAAAAAAACCCACCTGCAGAAGGTCAGCAATGATACTCCACTACAACATTTTAAAGGCATACTCTGTATGTTGGCTGGTGTTGGCTGAATGTTAGGGTGGTGGGCTTGGGATCCTAGGATCCTGAGTTCAAATCCCCCTTGGCTGTTGAATTAAAACTCGGTGGGGTCGACTCTGCCTGTCATCCTTCTGAGGTTGGCAAAATGAGTGCCAGCTTGCTGGTATCCTGTGTCGGAGTGGCGACCCGTCGAGGATTGTGCCAAATAGCCAAGGAGACTGCTTCGGCAGCACCAACGTTCTCAACAGAGTGTGGTCCCAATGGATGGATGGATACTCTGGGGCTGGCTGAGTGGCCGAGAGATACAATCACTCAGCTCTAGGCTGTCTAAGTTCGAATCTTGTCCCACCTATAAACTGTCATGCCGGTGTTTTACAGGCAGGGTGATTCATCAAAGTGTGTGCCGTCCCTCGGATGGAAGTTAAACTGGGGGGTCTTGTCTGCTGGCATTAGTTGATGGACATTAAAGACCCCACAATGTCCTTCGTGAAGAGTATGTGAGCTATCACTAGCACCTGAGCCAAATTCCAAATTTCTGCCCTAACTTCCTGTGTCAGAACGGTGACCCATCCAACATTGTAAACCTCGCCATAGAAACTGCTTGAGCAGTACTTACACTGTTTGGAGCATGATCCATGGTTGATTAATTGATTTAATTGATTGACATGCTCTGTTTATTTTATTAAACATATCCTCAACAATTGTTTTGACCTCTAACCTTCCAAGAATGTATGTTTTTTATTCAATCAACTATAGGTGTATTGTTGAGTTTTCTGTACTTTGTTGTTGATGATGATGTATGACAATTGCTTTTGTTGTTATTTTCAGAAAGTCTCAGCCTTGAATTTTAACCTAAATATAATACGCAATATAACATTGTAATTCAGGTCGAACAGGGTTGTGTCGTGGTAGCAGCACTTGGCTTTTGAGCTGTTTAGTCTGGGTTCCATTAGCGACGCAACTATATCTCCTCGAATTGGTGCTTCACATACATGGGCTTTGCATCACACAGTTTGCCATCCCTTAGATGAACATTAAGCCGGGTGTCCCTTTGGTGGTCGTTAACCCTCAACTTCAATCTAATGCTGCTCATGTTTTCAACTTCTGCGTTGGTCCATCGTTGAAGAGCCCCCAAATCGAAGGTCTGACTTTGCAGAGCTAGTTAGAACAGGAAGCTTAGCAACATCTCGGTGACAATCTCCGACTCTGTGAAAGATACCGTAGGAAGGATCTTTGACGTCCATCAGCTAATACTGACAGATGGGATGTCCGGCTTCACATCCTTCTGAGTGATGGCACACTTCACATCCTTCTGAGTGATGGCACACTTCACATCCTTCTGAGTGATGGCACACTCTGGGACGCAATGCTCTGCCTGCGAAGGAGCGATCTGACAGTTTATAGTGAGATGGGAATGAAACCCAGACTGGACAACTCAAGAACCAAGTGCGTTACCGCTGCACTCTCCTGTCGAACCAATGCCAGACATTAACAGAAAAAGAAAACTTTGTTTGCTGAAAATTGCCAAAAACAACTTTGAAAATGTAAACTTTAGGCTGATGCTGTATGCACTACATGTACGGGTTCATGACTCTTGTGAAAACTTTCTTGAAAAAATACATTTCAGATGTCGTGGCATAAAACCATCATTTTTTTTATTTTTGTAATTTTTTTTAAACTCCAAGAGGCCTGGTGTTGGTTTAATAGGTAAGCTGGCTTAGGATCTTAGTCTTGAGTTTGAGCCCTTGTTGTGCCAATGAAATAACGCAAGGTGGGTTGACTCAGCCTGTCATCCTTCTGAGGTTGGTAAAATGAGTACCGGCTTACTGGTAACAGGGGCACTGCATCAGTGGCACAACTATGCTTCCAGGAACGATGCAACCAGCAGCCAGCACGCAAAGTGACAACAACCCCAAGAGAATGAGTGAGTACAATTGTCCGGAAATTCTACTGTAAAGGGATTTTTGAAATGATATTTTTGCTCCGAGCATGTTTATTTATCAATACTCTCGTGCGTTGAAGGGGGGAGGGAGAGCGACGCCTCACCACATGTTGCTATACACTCTGGGAGGGAGGGGTGGGGGAGAGCGACCTTTCCCCACACATCACCATACACTCAAGGAGGGAGGGGTGTGAGGAGGGGAGTGGGAATGAAAGAGAGAGGGGTGAGGGAGCAAAGAGGGGTGGGGGGGGGCAGAAGAGGGGAGAGCGAGGAAAGTGGGGGAGAGGACGCCTCACCACACATCACTGTGCACACCAGGAGGGAGGGTGCGAGGAGGGTCTGAGAGGGAGGGGAGGGAGAGGAGGGGGAAGCAAGGAGGGGTGGGGCATGAGAAGGGGGAGAGCGAGAAGGGGGAGAGCGAGGAAGGGGGACGGGGAGTGACGCCTCACCACACGTCACTATGCACAATGGGAGGGAGGGGTGGGGAGCGAGAAGGGGGAGAGCGAGAAGGGGTGGGGGCGTGAGAAGGGGGGAGAGCAAGAAGGGGGAGAGCGAGGAAGGGGGACGAGCGAGGAAGGGGGAGAGCGAGGAAGGAGGACGGAGAGTGACGCTTCACCACACGTCACTATGCACAATGGGAGGGAGGGTGGGGGGAGAGCGAGACGGGGTGGGGCGTGAGAAGGGGGAGAGCGTGGAAGGGGGAGAGCGAGAAGGGGGAGAGCAAGGAAGGGGGAGAGCGAGGAAGGGGGAGAGCGAGGAAGGAGGACGGAGAGTGACGCCTCACCACACGTCACTATGCACAATGTGAGGGAGGGTGGGGAGTGAGAAGGGGGAGAGCGAGACGGGGTGGGGCGTGAGAAGGGGGAGAACGTGGAAGGGGGAGAGCGAGAAGGGGGAGAACGTGGAAGGGGGAGAGCGAGAAGGGGGAGAGCGAGGAAGGGGGAAGAGCGAGGAAGGGGGATGGGGAGTGACGCCTCACCACACGTCACTATGCACAATGGGAGGGAAGGGTGGGGAGCGAGAAGCGGGAGAGCGAGAAGGGGTGGGGGCGTGAGAAGGAGGGAGAGCAATAAGGGGGGAGAGTGAGGAAGGGGGAGAGCAAGAAGGGGGGAGAGCGAGGAAGGAGGACTTAGAGTGACGCCTCACCACATGTCACTATGCACAATGGGACGGAGGGTGGGGAGCGAGAAGGGGGAGAGCAAGAAGGGGGAGAGCGAGGAAGGGGGAGAGCGAGGAAGAGGGACGGAGAGTGACGCCTCACCACACGTCACCATGCACAATGGGAGGGAGGGTGGGGAGCGAGAAGGGGGGAGAGCGAGAAGGGGTGGGGGCGTGAGAAGGGGGGGAGAGCAAGAAGGGGGGAGCGAGGAAGGGGGACAAGCGAGGAAGGGGGACGAGCGAGGAAGGGGGACAGGGGGGGAGGCCTCACCACACGGGACCATGCACAATGGGAGGGAGGGGTGGGGAGCGAGAAGGGAGGAGAGCAAGAAGGGGGAGAGCGAGAAAGGGGGACGAGCGAGGAAGGGGGACGGAGAGTGACACCTCACCACACGTCACCATGCACAATGGGAGGGAGGGGTGGGGAGCGAGAAGGGAGGAGAGCAAGAAGGGGGGAGAGCGAGGAAGTGGGATGAGCGAGGAAGGGGGACGGAGAGTGACGCCTCAAAAATTGAGAGAAATTTTTCAAATTCAAAATATTACAATATTTTTCCAATTCTCTTTTGAACTCGTTGTTCACTTGTCCCACTGGTTAATTATTTTCGTTGCACTCAATGAAGTTACACTATCGGCACATTCCTTAATGTTTTCTTCACTCAATATAATTGTCTGAATAGTATAAAAAGTGAAGTTTAATGCTTCGGCAGTTTGTAACTATGGAGAAGGAGGGGTAACGGCCTTACTTACTTAAAGTAAATGCTATACATAAATATACTGAGTGATAAGAATCGTTAATTTATATAAATTGCCACATTTCACTCCAGATTTTGACACCTAATTAGTCCACGTGCTGCGATCCTCAAATCCGAAGACAGATTTTGATTGTATACTTTAATTAGTTCGTGAGAGTGAGAGTATGTTGTGGTTTCAAGGCAAGGCATTTTTGGTTAGGCCGAAACAAATGGCAGATTGAGACCCCTGCAAGGGAGAGCTGGCTGACCCATGAAAGACCTGTTTCTTTTTGTTGTTTTTTTCTCATGATGAGATGAGTTCATTATCATCAGAAGAGGTGTTTATAAATTTACCCAAATGCCCAGTTTTAATATTTGCACTCCCTTGGAGTTCCCTTAGTATGCGTGCGAAGTTTCGGGTCGTTTGGGTTTCATGGTTTTGGAGTTATGGAGGAAACACACTGACACACACAACACATGCACACACTGACATTTATTATTATAAATAGGAGATACATGTCGAAATCCATTCCACGTTATAGCTCCTCCCTGAGCCTCAATGAGGACTTGTATTTTTATTTGGTATTAAAATGTAGAGCGTAGGCTGGCAGGGTAGCCTGGGCGTATGCACACTTGCCTACGAACTGTATAACCTGAGTTAGAATCCAGACTCAGCTACAAACTGCATATGCAGGCAGTTTGTAGCATCAGCATTCATTGGAGCGACCATTAGCAGGAGGACCTGTCCACCAGCACTTGTCGTTGGTGTCTTTCGCGAAGAGCGAGCAAGTTCTCACCACCACACTGAACAAATTATTAATTCCCACTCTGACCGACTGCCGAGAAGGCAATGGCAAACCCCCAGTATAACCCTTGTGAAGAGACTACTTCTGGAGCATTCATTCTCTCATTCTCTCATTCTCTCTCTCATTCTCTCTCTCATTCTCTCTCTCTCATTCTCTCTCTCTCTCATTCTCTCTCTCTCATTCTCTCTCTCTCATTCTCTCTCTCTCATTCTCTCTCTCTCATTCTCTCTCTCTCATTCTCTCTCTCTCATTCTCTCTCTCTCATTCTCTCTCTCTCATTCTCTCTCTCTCATTCTCTCTCTCTCATTCTCTCTCTCTCTCTCTCTCTCTCTCTCTCTCTCTCTCTCTCTCTCTCTCTCTCTCTCTCTCTCTCCCTCTCTCTCTCTCTCTTTCTCTCTCTCTTTCTCTCTCTCTTTCTCTCTCTCTCTTACTCTCTCTCTCTCTCTCTCTCATTCTCTCTCTCTCTCTCTCATTCTCTCTCTCTCTCTCATTCTCTCTCTCTCTCTCATTCTCTCTCTCTCATTCTCTCTCTCTCATTCTCTCTCTCTCTCTCTCTCTCTCCATGGATGATGATGTGGACCAGACGGAATGAGAACCTGGCTGTGCCACATTAAGCCTGTCAACGGACCACAGGTGGACATGGTGAGTTGTGACCATGTTCACGAGGCAAACAGCTGTGAGGTCAGAAGTGATGAAGCCAAAAGCTGATCCACCATAAGATAATGTTCACATATAATCTCCGTGTACCCATTAGCTGGTTAAGTACATCCCTGGCAGAAAACCAATGCTTTCTTTTAAGCTGTCTCATGTGGCTTTACGGTTTCTTGTGCAAATCAATTTGCAATTTGTGACTACAGAGCTGCATCATTTTTGTCCTGACTAAGGGTAATTTACTGCGATTAAGTGCAAGCAAAATCGAAAACCCATCCATTGTTTCACATGGCAGTCACATGAACAGCCGGTGAGTCATGGGGGTTCAAGGTCTAGGGGGGAGTTTTGCAAAGAGGAATGTAAGAGGTAATCCTTACCTGTGAATGCAGTAGGTAGAGACAAAGCTTTGGCGTTTTTACAAACACTTGTGACATCAAAATACACCAAAACCACTTCACACTTCTGCTTGCTGGGAAGACACAAGCCCTCGGTACTCAAACCCACTATATTTTGCAGCCTGAATGGTGTATTGTTCAAAGTCTAGATTACAACATGCTGATTGTTGAATTATTTTTGACCAATTTGGTGATGCTGGTGAACAACCAACAAGACATGCTACGTGTGTGTGTGTGTGTGTGTGTGTGTGTGTGTGTGTGTGTGTGTGTGTGTGTGTGTGTGTGTGTGTGTGTGTGTGTGTGTGTGTGTCAAGCCTTGTCTTTGATGTCTATACAATTCCATACCCCTGGCCCAATCTCCACCCAATTTTGCATACTTGCTGGGGGTACCCGGGGCAAGGGAATTCCCTGTATGTATGTGTGTACATCTGGAAATCTATAGAAAAAAAAACGACTGTGCCAATTTCCCCCAAATTTTGCATCCGTGCTGGGCGTACCTGTACTCAGGATCATGTCATGGGCACAAAAATTATCCCCCCGACCCCACAAGGGTGTGGAGAAAGATCTTACATCTTTCTGATGAACCGTGCAAACATCCAAGCTTCACCCTGCATGCAAAAGACCATGGTGACAGTTGAGAGCACATACACACACACAGACCTCATCTCGAAAGGCAAGTGCGCACCCCTCTAGGCTATCCTACCAACCCAATGGAACGATTGCAGTGCAAGAAAAATGAAATAAGGAAGAAAACAAATTAAACACTTTTGTCATTTTACTTGTGTAATCTGGAGTTGGCTTCCAAATTTCAGGGGCTGTTTGACATGCCCTCTCTTTATAAGTGCAAAGTATTCTCTGTAATCTGATTATACATTGTGCTTTGTATATATGGAGCCTCACAGCTCTGAAGATGTCGTTAAAACTGAAAATCACAAGGAATATAAAATAAATACTTGTTTTGTTTTGGCATACGAAGCTCCCCTTCCCCCTCCCCATCCCAAATACATGCATAATATGTAGACTTCAAATGATAAATTAATTAACCATATTCTGCCCTGATGGAATGATACCCACACCCTGTAACATTCGAACAGTACACATAAATGTTAGGAGACACAATGTACTGGAACACTTATTGGGCCTGAGGCACATTCAAATACACTTTGTTTTATAGAAGACCTCGCGTGGATCGGCTCGCTACGCCAGACAATCCACACGTCGTTGCAGAGATTGGCGTCACAGATTTGCTGTGTTGGCATGGTTTACACCAATCATAATACAAACATTTCTCTCCACAAATTCATTTTTAATATTGGTGATATTATATTTATTTTAAATTTACTTGTGAAATTTTTTTTAAAAAGGTCCAAGTGGTCTTAATGGTCAAGGGTCTAAGCTGTCTAATCTGTCTAAAGGGTGTAAGGGGTCTAAATGGTGTTAAGGTCCAAAGGGGTCTTAAGGGTCTTTTGGTCCTCGGTGACTTTTGGATATTCGGGGTCTTTTTGGGTCTTCAGGGTCTTTTGGGGTCTCAGGGGTATTTTGGGTCTTCTCAATATTTTTGGTCTTCGAGGTCTTAAGGGTATTTTGGATCCTTGGGGACTTTTCGGTCTTTGGGGTATTTTCTCTCTTTGGGGTCTTTTTGGGTCTTCAGGATCATTTGGATCCTTGGAGTCTTTTTGGATCTTTAGGTCTTTTGGAGTCTTCAGGGTATTTTCGGTCTTCGAGGTCTTTCTGGGTCTTCGGGGTCTTTTAGGTCGTCAGGGATTTTGGGTTCTCGGGGACTTTTGGGTCTTTTAGGTCCTCGGGTATTTTGGTTCTTTAGGGATCTTAAGGGTCTTGGGGTTTTGTTGGGTCTTCAAAGGTCGAAGGTGTCTCAGCAGTCAAAAGTGTCAAAACGTACATTCCAATAGTATCCAATTAATAGACGTACTGTATGTGCGTGAAGTCAGGGTGAAACTGATATTCAAAAAGTACGTAATTAATAGACGTGCGTGCACTCTGCAATCGACATGGAAACAGTACGTAATTAATAGACTTATAGCCACACAGCTTCATGGTGAAAGGAACATTCCAATAGTATGTAATTGATAGACGTTTGTATAGTTTGCAACCAACGTTCAAACAGTACCTGATTAATAGGCATACAGTCACACGGCTTCCTGGACGGCTTCCCTGACGGTCCGAGAGCTTCCCTGACGGTCCGACAGCTTCCCTGATGGCATCCGGATGGCTTCCCTGACGGCTTCTCTGATGGCATCCCAAATGGCTTCTCTGATGGCATCCCGGATGGCTTCCCTGACAGCTTCTCTGATGGCATCCCGGATGGCTTCCTTGATGGCATCCCGGATGGCTTCCCGGGGCTTCCCTTACTGCTTCCCTGACAGCATCCCGGGGCTTCCCTTTCTGCTTCCCTGACGGCATCCCGGGGCTTCCCTTACTGCTTCCCTGACGGCATCCCGGGGCTTCCCTTACTGCTTCCCTGACGGCATCCTGGGGCTTCCCTTACTGCTTCCCTGACAGCATCCCGGGGCTTCCCTTACTGCTTCCCTGACGGCATCCCGGGGCTTCCCTTACTGCTTCCCTGACGGCATCCCGGGGCTTCCCTTACTGCTTCCCTGACAGCATCCCGGGGCTTCCCTTACTGCTTCCCTGACAGCATCCCGGGGCTTCCCTTACTGCTTCCCTGACGGCATCCCGGGGCTTCCCTTACTGCTTCCCTGACAGCATCCCGGGGCTTCCCTTACTGCTTCCCTGACAGCATCCCGGGGCTTCCCTTACTGCTTCCCTGACGGCATCCCGGGGCTTCCCTTACTGCTTCCCTGACGGCATCCCGGGGCTTCCCTTACTGCTTCCCTGACAGCATCTCGGGGCTTCCCTTACTGCTTCCCTGACAGCATCCCGGGGCTTCCCTTACTGCTTCCCTGACGGTATCCCGGAGGCTTCCCTGATGGCTTCACGGACTCACGGATCGTGCTTTTCGTTTTTAACTTATCTGGAATTTATATCCCAGATAAGGTATTGTCATCATGCCCCGACCCTCCGTCCGTCTCCTTTTTCGACTTCGCCGGCCAAACCGCTGGGCCGATCTGGCTGAAATATGGCATCAACTTTCTTCTCCTGACTGGTAACAGGAATTACAAAGCTTGTTCCGGGCACATGACTTTACGTAGGTCAAAATGGCCGACTTAATATATTTCTTCAAAAATCTTCTTCTCCAGATCCACCAGTCATAATGCTACCAAATTTGGGTTACAACATTAGGCCAGGGTAGAGACGTTATTATATTGCAGAAGTCATGCGGATCACATGACCGGAAGTGTGTCAAAAGGGCCAACTTGGTCAAGTTTTGGGAAAATTGCATTACTTCCTTTAAAAATCAGCTTCCCCAGACCCACCAGTCAGAATGCTACCAAATCTGGTTTACAACATTAGGACAGGGTCAAGATGTTAAATTGCAGAGGTCATGCCAATCACATGACCGGAAGTGTGCCAAAATGGCGGACTTAGTAAATGTTCAGGAAAATCGCGTAAATTCCTTTTAAAATCTTCCTCTCCAGACCCACCAATCTGAATGCTACCAAATTTGGGATACATGAGGCATGGATCCAGATAAGCTACAGGTCCAGTGGTCCTATTTTTAGCTCACCTGAAATGTAGTTCTGGGGAGTTTATGGGATGGCACTTTGTCCGTCCGTCCATCCGTCAGTCTGTCCACAAATCTACAAATACTTGGAACTTCTTCGCTGAAACTACACCTTTAACTTTGCCACATGAAACTTTTGCCGCACGCCACATGATTTCGATGAAACTTTGCCACAATGCTCAGCACCATGTAGGTACCAAAGTTTGTTTATGGCATTAAAAAAATATAAAAAAATCTGGCCCTAAGGGGTTCTATGGGGCTTTCCCCGCAAAACAGGTATATGCTTTCTTCCCGCAACATCGATGCAATTCTGATGACACTTCACCACAACCTTCATTGTCCATGATGTACTAAAATCAGGGTCTGACTGGGTCTATGGAGGTAGTTTATGGGGGTGTTGCCCCCATTGAAGAGGTATTTGCTTTCTTCTCTGAAACGACACACACAATTTTGATGAAATTTCACCACAACCTTCATCATCCATGGTGTACCAAAAATTGTTCATGCCATTAAAAAAAATGGGCGTCGAAGGGGGTCCTACTGGGGCAGGGGGAGGTTGCCCCCCAAAATAGGTCTTTGCTTTCTTCTCTGAAACCATGCACAATTCTGATGAAATTTGATGGACAACCTTCATCGCCCATAACGTACCAAATATTGTTCATGGCATTAAGAAAGTCGGGGTCGAAGGGTGTGTAAGGGGGTTACTCCCCCAAAAATGTATTTGCTTTCTTCTCAGAAACTACGCACACAATTCCAATGAAACTTGACCACCACCTTAATCACCCGTGATGTACTAAAGTTTGTTCATGACATTAAAAAAAATTGAGGTCTCAAGGTTTCTCCAGAGGGGTTGCCCCCCAAAATATGCACTTGCTTTCTTCTCCGAAACTACACACACAATTGTGTTGAAATTTGACCGCAAACTTTATCACCCATGATGTGCCAAAGTTTGTTCACAGCATTAAAAAAAAAATCCATAGGTATTTCCCAATGTTTACATGTATATATATATATATATATATATATATATATATATATATATATATATATATATATATATATATATATATATATATATATATATGTACATATATCGCCTCATGAAAGATCAAGGGGTAAAACGGCAGCATACTGAAATTGGGGAGACAATTGGACAAGAAAGTGAATAAAGAAACACAGAATGAGGAGGGGAGGCAACACAGTAGCGTGCACGTAAGATTGTTGGTTAAGTTGGGTTAATGGGGATAGAAAACGTCATGGGAAGGGATTTTTTTTATACATGGTCAAGGCTTGTGGAAGAGCTCAGACACAGAACAGATCAGGACACAACACAACAAAGGGAACAGCATGAGAAAGGGGAAATGCCAATAGCATGACAGAGGGAGACGGGAGACGAACAAACAAAGGATGCAGGTAACAATGAGGGTTAGGGGAGAACGCAACAGGTGGACAAGATGAATACAGAAGCAAAAATTTGGAAGTGGTGGAGGTGGTTTATCAGGTGTTGAAAAGATCATGGCCTTGGATGGTGGATGATCTGAGGTGGTGGTGAACAGTTGTCTTGAAAAATGGAAAGGAAGCATGAGATCTAAGAGAGAGTGGAAGGTGATTCCACAGGTGGGAAAAGAGAGGAATAAACAAGTGGAGGTGAACAGTGGTTCTGGATTTAGACAGTTTCACTAGGAAGGATTTGCTCTCTTGTCTGATACTGAGGGCCTCCATCCATTGTTGGGAGAGTCGAAGCTGCATGCCCAATGTAGAATGGGGAATGAGCATGGGATGGTGGTACACCCCATGCCTGAATCCCTGGAGAGAAAAGTAGGGATGTATAGCTTCGGGAAGGCGGTTTCACAAATGGGAGAAAAGAGGAACAATGAATTGAGCTGCGCCATAAGCCTCAATTTTTTGGAGTTTAACTGGGAGGAACTTGCTGATAGAACTTGCTGATCAATGGTGAGCACCTCCTCAAAAGTGAGATTTCAACTGAAACTCACCAGGTATTGTATGAATTGTCAAAGTCTTTCTTAAGATAAATTGTGGATGAGAATACCGACTTACCCTTCAGCCTCACTTCCGATTACAAATGTGATAAACCTCTTTCGGGGAACCTATTGCAAATGGTATGAAAAGTATGTTTGAACACATTCCTTGATGGTTGTGAGTGGTCACATCAAAAGATTACTTCAAACTTCAAACTACACAAGATTGCTTGAAGCGGAGTAAGTTTTGTTTAAGGGAAGGGTGTGAAATTGTAGCCAAAAAAAATGGAATCCCTATAATATTGTTCCACACTGTCAGGGGTTGAAGTTTTGGAATCTTGATCCCCTTTACCTTTCATTATAACAATACTCAAGTCCCAGTGCAACTCATCAATTATTTGTCTGTTCCTGTCCTTATCAATAATTGGGCTCATAAGGGTCATTTCCGAGGTTATTTGATAGAGAGATCAGTGGTGAATTCTTCGAGCAACATTGCAATCGGGCACATACATGTTCATTGTCACCTGAGGCGTCTCACCCTCTGGGTTGGTTGGCAACCTGCGGCACCTGTTGAGTTTACCGAGACGCCAACGGGCTGCACCAAG
This sequence comes from Eptatretus burgeri, assembly GCF_056783735.1. Classification (NCBI taxonomy): domain Eukaryota; kingdom Metazoa; phylum Chordata; class Myxini; order Myxiniformes; family Myxinidae; genus Eptatretus; species Eptatretus burgeri. The sequence continues at coordinate 33,687,142 of NC_140972.1, read as the reverse complement.
AACCAGTTTCCAACAGCACTCAAGGCATCCCACAGAGTTATGCTGGCACCCGTCAGACGGGCATCCGATTCTCGGGACTTCAGCCACTCGGTATGGCAGGTTTGAGGGTGCAGCGTGTGCAGTGTGCTGCTTCTCGTTGTGCAGTGTACATCGCTTTGTACAGAGATGTGGAGTCTGGAAAATGATTCGACGCTTTGTCTGTTGCTCTCAAGCATACACCGGTCATTGGGTTGTCCTGCGGCGCGTGCGGAGCACAGGCACTCAAGAAATC
>NC_140972.1:33664371-33681871 GCF_056783735.1 Eptatretus burgeri | reverse complement strand
AGTCTGGATATTGGGAGTTCAACGAGAAGAAGGTTATTGGCAGACTGTGTGCACCCTGCAGAAACCTGGGAGGGACAGAGCCAAGAGAGGGCAAGTCATGGAAATCTTGGAATACTTCAATTCCACTTTAGTCTTTTGCCACTTGTCTCCACATCTTCCGACCCTGTTATGGCCCTGTGTCTTCACAAACCTTCCCTTCTTCTCTTTCCCTCTCCCCTCACTCACTACCAACCTCCTGGCTCCTTCTCTCCTTCGTACCTGCCTCTCCCCAAAGCTTACGTTTAGTCCACCCCAAACCTTGTTTCCCATGAAGCACCACTCCCATCACCTCGTTCTGCTGCTGCCTCTCTTACATGTCATCAACCTCTGCTTTGATCTTACACTTCTGACAAACATCCTACTCCAGGGAAGCATTTCTCACCACCGAGACACATGAATCCTTCAACATATTGTCCTGTCGCATCTTTGCCATCTCAAACTTCTGTCTCAAAGCTGTCAAAGAAAGCTGATGCTTCCCACCATGTTTATAATCACGAGATATCATAGTGTTCGTGAGGGAGTTTCAGAGCGCCTTACGGCGGAACACGGACGGTGGTTTGGCGTCATACAGAACTCCGCTCACGCGAGGACCAAATGATTCAATTCTGTGTTTGCTTCCAATTATTAACCTCAAACCCTACCCAGTTGCACCCAGCTAGTCCTGGACTCTGCGTCGTTTACACCTGAGAATATGGAGACGCGTCTGGCAACCCTCGACTGATTCTGCCACTGGACCGGATGGCATCAGCTCACGGGTTGTAAAAACCTGCCCTGCTGCTCTTGCACTTCCTCTTTCTGCTCTTTTCACCCTATTATTTGCCTGAAGTCATCTTCCACCTACGCCACCATCACCGCATGACATAAACAAGGTGCAAAAACTGATCCCTTCAACTGCAGACCCATCAGCTTACTTCCAATCATCAGAAAGGTCGTTGAATCCATCATCACAGTTTACATAAAAGCATTCCAATTCTCGAATGACCAACTCTCAGATCATCAAGTTGGATTCAGACAAGGTTACACTACTGTACCTTGGACCTGCTACTCTACTCTCTCTCTGCAATGGATGGAGGCCCTCAATGTCAGACATGAGATCCCTGCCATCTCTCGAGACATATCTCGAGCTTTCAAAAGAGTCTAACATCCCACCTTGCTCTCCAAACTCTCTCCTTTGGCATCCAAGGCCAACTGCACTCCTTGGGTTAATGACTTCATCAACTCTCAAAGGCAACGTGTGGCCCTAAATGGAGTTCTTTCATCTCCTCTTCCTGTCCAGGTTGGAGACCCTCAAGGTAGCGTTCTGGGCCCTGTTCTTTTTCTGGTTTTCATCAATGATCTCTCCGACTCTCTGGAAAACCCTCTTTATCTCTTTGCGGATGACTCCACCCTCTGCCGTGACATCACTCATCCTTCAGACAAGCAGGCTGCAGCCTCTTCCCTCTCTTCAGACCTTGATAGAATCACAAATTTGTCAAACACTTGCAATATGTCTTTAAATCCTGACAAATCTCACTACAAAAGGATTGTCTGCGAAACCCTCCCACCTACTTTCTTCAGAAACCTCTTAAAAATTTTAATTCACTCAAACTTTTGGTTCTCACTCTCAGCCATGATCCTTCTTTGGTGAAACACATTTCTCAGTTAGCCTCAAACGCCAGGAGCTGACCTGGAATCCTCCATCATGCGGAGTCCTTCCTGGGCCCACCTGAACTCTTATCCACCTGCAAGGCCTTCACCCACAGCTTTGTGAAGTACTGCTCTCCCCTTTGGGCTGGTGACCTTGTTCATGCCTTGCTCAGATTGACGCAGTGGAAACCCCAGCCTTCCGCATCATTGGAATGTCCCGTGATGAAGCTATCTATGGGCCCATCACTTTCCCATCGCAGACAAGTCGGTGGTCTCTCTGTCTTATACGTGAACCTTTTGGAACCGGAGCTTCCACTGCAGAAAGCCCTCGTAATGGCGGGACAAATCGAATCAGCCATGGGGGAAGCAAAAGCGGCTACGTGCGGCACATCGACGTCCTTTCAGGATGTTAATACAACACCAGGACGTGCCAGCGTGGGACAATACAGACGCGAGCCCATCCACAGGGACACATCAAATGAACCTGCAAGGCCAAAATGTTCACAAGCTCGACAGGTACACCAAGAGAGTCCTTGTTGTTGTTGTTGTGGATCTGCAATGCACTTCGACAATTACCCCCAGATGCCCTGCGAAAGATGTAAATTGTAGGCAGTGTGGCAAAAGTGGACATTTTGCTAAAGTATGTCGCAGTAAAGATCACAATTACCAAGTATGGGAAGTGACTGTGCCAGATGTGACTGTTCTAAGCACAAACATACAAGCCTCTGAACAAATTAGAGGGAACCAATTTTGTGATGTTCGTCTTTGAACATCTGATGAACAGGCATGTTCAGCTAAATTGCTGGTGGACACAGGTTCAGTCGTTTCCATATTTCCAGAGTCTACCTACCTGGAGCATTTCAAGAATGCACTTCTTATCGAACCAAAATTACACTTGGTGACTTACCTAAAAAAAAACACACCGATCTCTGTAGTTGGTTGTGTTCAAGTACAGGTGTGACACAACCATGTTTCTGTGCTTGCTGATTTCTTCATTGTGCCTTCTGGAACACCTAGACTCGGCATGGACCTCTTCACTGCTCTCGGACTGAATATTGTTCATGGTTGTGTTACTCCTGCATCGGTACTAAGTACCTCTGTGCATCAAACATCGGTTGGGCAGACATCAAATTCTAATGTTACTGGAACTCTGGGCTATGCAAAAGGATTTGTACACAGAGTGAAGATGAGGTCCGATGTGGTGCCAGTCCAGCAGAAGCTTCACCGTTTACCTTTTTGCTGTCCGTGATGCTGTTCCGCAAGAAGTAAAAACGCCTGAAGAAGCGGGTATCATCGAGAGAATTGATTCTTCCGAATGAGTTTCACCTATTGTCGTTACACATAAGATAACAGGAGGTACACGACTGTGCGTGGATCTTCGTGAACCCAATAAGGCGATCGAAATGGACACTCATCCACTTCCACATATTGAGGAGGTATTCGCAGAACTTCGGGGAGCGACAATGTTCTCTACTCTTGATCTTCAGAGTGCACACCATCAAGTGTCCTTGCATGAGGAAAGCAGAGACCTTTCGGCTTTCATAACACACGAGGGACTTTCCGTTTTTGCCGCGTTCCTCATGGTCTTGCTTCTCCTCCCAGTGCTTTCCAGCGAATGATGTCACAGATCTTAGCTGGCCAGGAGGACAACCAGTGTTACCGAGATAACATAATTGTGTATGCTTCATCTCCTGAGAAACACGAGGAATGTCTTCAAGATGTTTTGAATCGCATTGATCAAGCAGGCTTAAAACTTCATGATAACAAATGTCATTTCAGGAAAGCTGAACTTTCTTTTCTGGGTCACGTGATCTCAGAAAAGGGCGTGAGCCCAAACACCAAACATGTGGTGGCGGTAACACGAGCACCACCCCCAAAGGATGCATCTGCTCTAAGTCCTTTTCTGGGTTTGACTTCTTGGTACTCCAAATTCATTCCAAATTATGTGACATTCGTGGAGCCACTTCGAGCCTCACTGCGCAAGGTTGCTGACTTCTCCTGGACCGAGGCTGCACACACTCAATTAGAAAGAGCAAAAACATTAATTGTGAACAGCCCTGCACTTGCTTTGTTTGACCCTTCTTTGACTGACCACCACTGTGACCACAGACGCGTCTGATTATGGACTCGGAGCAGTGTTCACTCAACTTCATGAGGATTCTACAGATGAAAACAGTAGCATTTGCCTGACAAACGCTCTCAGAATGCGAACGCAAGTATTCTGCAGTGGAGCAGGAAGCGCTCACCTGCGTCTGGACAACTGAGAAATGGCGTACTTACCTGTGGGGTCGGAAATTTATCCTGCATACAGACCACAGTCCACTGACCGCACTACTGTCTTCGAAAGGTCTCGGTCGAGCTGGAATGAGGATTGCACGTTGGTCTGCACGCTTACTGCCGTTTCACTCTGAAATTGTGTACAAACCTGGCCATCAAAATGTGACTGCAGACTGTTTATCGTGGTTACCACTCCCCATGACAGAGCCTTCCCACGAACCTGATGTAGAAATGGTGGCTTTAGTGTCCGGTGACTGCGCTGCTGAAGCTGTGCAACAATTCACGGAAACTTGCAATAGATGACCTATTCTACAGAAGGTGTGAGGATGTGTCTCCAGAAGATGGCCTTGCAATGGAAAGGGTATTGACCCAAATGTACTTCCCTACTTTCACATTCGGGATGAACTGGCTGTACAGGAGGATTACCCGATTCGGGGCACCCACCGTGTGATAGTGCCGACAGAACTTCAACCCAAGTTAATCCAGCTTGCCCATGATATGCATAAAGGTATTATAGGGACTAAACAAAGGCTGCGTGACCTCTCCTGGTGGCCAGGGATGGACTCCCAAGTGGAAGTTGTTATCAAGTCGTGCATTACTTGCCAAATGCATGACAAAACAGCTGTCACTCAGGTTCCACCTTTGTAACCAGTTCCGCTTCCTCATGCTGCTTGGGAAAGCTTGCCATCAATATTGTGGGACCACTTGATAATAACCAAATGGACTGTCCCAATGCCATTACCTTAAATGATTACATCAGCAAATGGCCAGAAGTAGCCTTTATGTCCCAAGTAACATCTGCTGCAGCTATCAAGTTCCTGACTGCAGTATTCAAGTTGCACTGATAGCTGCAGCTATCAAGTTCCTGACGCTCATGAAGGAAATCTGCAGGAACTTATCTCTGACAATGGATCTCAGTTTGTTTCAACTGAGTTTGAAACATTCCTGCAGGAATGAAACATCAATCACTACCGTAGTTCTATATATTAGCCACAAGCCAGCGGGGAGATAGAACGCTTCAACAGAGTGTTTAAGGACTGTTTACGAACTGTAAATCTCGAAGGGAAGCCCTGGAAATCATTCGTACCCGACTTCTTGCAAACGTATCGAGCTACAAGACGTGCAACAACTTATCAGCCCCTGCTGAACTTCTACATGGGCGTACATTGCACACCAAGTTGCACATGGGGACTGTCAAATCAGTGTACCTGCTGCAAGACTCGAGGATGTGAGACGCTGTGTTCAACAGAAACAAGAGAAGTCTAAACAATATACAGATGAGCGTCGGGGAGTGAAACCTTCCACCTTCCAATGTGGTTCTTTCGTGCGAGTTCTGAAACCTGGACTTCACCAGAAAGGACAAAACAAGTTTACCAAAGTCCTCAAGACCAGTGAACAGAGAGGTCCTGCTACCTGCAGAATCTCTGATGGGAAAGTGTGGAATGCAGTACATCTAGCGCCTACACTTGAGACCTCAAATGGACTTTTTTCTGGAAGTACGACAGGTTCTGAGGACTGTAGGGCACATAGTTCTGTCCAACAAAAGCCTCCACAAGTTTTTACCCCAGGTGTTCATCGTGGGATGACATATCGTCAAGCCCCTGATGGACTAAGGACTTTGTCATGTGACATATTATCTTGCTACATGCTTAATATTTAAAAAAAAAAAAAATTGGGGGGGGGGGGAGGGGGTTCATTACCAGTGTTATTTTCACGAAAATAGGAAAATGTGGTATTGGGAGTTACATGAATATTAATGAATGGCTGATAAACCGGAACTGACAAGGCGGACCTGAGAGTGATGTGAGCTGGCTGTCGAGAGTGTGGAGCAGGAGACGCAATTAAAAATGGTTGAGCTAAAGATCCTTCATGTGGGCTGTCTTTGCTACACAACAATCCCCCATTCAAAACCATGATCTTTTCTACCCCCATGAACTTCAAACCCCCAAACTCACCTCTTTCCATTTTCCATTTTTTTCATTACTGAGAGCTTGCTTCTATATCAATCTTGTCCACCCCGTGCATCTTCCCCTACACCTCATTCTTCCCCACATCCCTCATTTGTCCAAGTCTCCCTCTATTTTGTCCCTCAACCCTGCTGTTGGTGTGTCCCCTCCTCTCCCCCTTCTTTTTCTGCTGTTCCTTTAGGTCTGTTGCATCCTCAAACGTTCTGTGTTGTAGCTCTTCCATGAGCCTTGACTTTGTGTACAAAAACACCAATGATGGGTGCCTATTTTATTTTTTCGTATGTTATTGTGATTTTGCATCAGTTGTGTATTTGGTGTCACTTAAGGTTGTAGTCATGTTAGTAGCAGATTGGTGGTAATTGTATTAGTTTTATTTTGTAAGGGTTAGTCTTACTGCTTGCTTGTTTGTCACCACTAGTCAAGTGGCGAGTGTGTAGCTAGTGCAGGCAGTGGCAAGGGTGTAGCAAGTGCAGGCAGTGGCGAGTGTGTAGCAAGTGCAGGCAGTGGCAAGGGCATAGCATAGGCAGGTAGTGGTGAGGGTGCAGCAATAGAGGTAGGTAGTGGTGAGGCCAGGGAGATGGGCTTTGTTGGCAATTAAACTAATAAATATGTAGATTCGTAATTCTGAAGGAAAGATGGTAAACATTGAGTCGTGTGCAGTTTCGAAGGAGCTGGAGTTGCTGATGTTGAAGGAATGGTAAACGACATCGACATCGCACATCGGGAGGAACACGTTGGTCGTGCTATTCCTCAGAGGTGTCGGGAAAGTTTACTCGGAGGACGTGAAAAATATAAACAGCATATTGGATAAGTGACTGAAAGAAAAGGGTGGGAAGGTGATGTTTTCCGGCATCCTCCAAAGATAAGGAAATGAATAGCATTTATGAACGGAGGCAGTGAGAATCATTTTGGGGGCAAAGGGAGTGTTTCCAGAATTATGGCCATATGCCAAATAGAAACGGTTTTGAAAAGGTTAAAAACAAGGTTTGATATGAAATATGAGTTCACCTCTTAACAAACTTTGACGTAGGAGGCCATTAGGCTCATCAAAGCCTGTGCTATTATTATCAACCTGCAGTTGTTTGTCCATGTTCTGGCCTTTTTAAATGCTGAGCATTATGCAAGGATGGGGTTGGCTTTTGTTTGCAGTGGGAATTGCGGAGGGAATTCAGGCTTTTTTGGGGCCAGAGGGCGTCGAGGTTATTGTTACGGACTCAGGGTTCGAGGGCTCGCCACGAGGGGAAGCACTTGGATCCCTCCCGAACACCCAGTTCTGAGGTCGCCGGGCACAGATAACTCTCTACACCGATGGGTTGCTGAGCAATCACGAATGGTGATTGGCACTACCAATCTCGACAGGGTTACACTACCTTTAAGTGATACCTTATCTGTAGACAGCCAAACCAATTAGGGTCTCGTGCCCTCAGCGCACACCCTGATTCCTGCCGAGCGATACAGTGAGTGCACATTGGTTAACAAGAGCAAATTCGGTCAGGCAGAACTTCCCAGCTAAACTAATGTGCTGGACCAAAGAAGGAAAAGGCAAAACGGGCTGGGTACATTCATCAGCACTTTATTTATAAGCAAGGGTGTGGAAAAGTATGTGGCACAATAATAAAAGGTTTTATTCAGCAATATGTACAGCAGGGAAAGCAAGGATTTTGAGGTGTGGCAAAAGGAATGCAATCATACACAAAGACACCGAGCAGAACTAAACCGATATAAAACTTCATGGTGAGCATGGTGAGATGTCTGTTGGTTAATGTTGCGCAGTTTGAACGGAGCTGCTGTGGCATATTTTCATGATGCTTTTCAGGTAGCGTCGCTGTCCGGCCTGTGGCGTTCATACATGATGGGATTTGTGTGTGAAATAAAGTAAAATAGGTCAAAGAATAGCAAATGGAACAAGCCGGGAGGCGACGATGGTTGGCGGGCATTATTGAACAATGCCACGATAGGTACAATTGAGTTAGTGGAAGCTTTTGAGGAAGCCCTACCGTAAAAACCTATCTCTTCTGTCAAAATTGACAAATCAAATCGGATTTTTTATATGTTGTACTTATGGACATTATGCACAGCTTCTAGGAAATGAAATTGCGAGAAAAAAAATCGAGGAAAAAAAGTTCAAGTGGGCGTGGGACGCCCCCTCATACAAAAAGACACAACTAGACCATGATATCTAGCTTGTGTCCATGTTTCATCAAGATCGCATCAAACGTCACAGAGCTATGCACTGGAGAGAGTCACAAACAGACAGACAGACAGACACATACACAACGAAAATAGTGGTCACTGCTGGCGCCCGTGAACCAACTGCTGGCGCCCGTGAACCAACTGCTGGCGCCCGTGAACAAATTAAAGACCTAACTGAAAGTGCTACACAACGCATCTTGTCCCATTTACCCAGAAGGCATAATGGAAGGGCGAACTGAATGAATACTCACAAAATAACTGTCTCAGGAATGCTATATGTTGGGTGCCATTGCCTTAGGGAGTGCCAGCTTTGCAGTGCCACAACATTATAAAGGAAGGAACTGATGACGTAATTGTGATTTGTAATGCAAGGTGGGAGAAATATTTTCAAAAAGGAAAAAGTGAAATATATTCAACACCAACACCAAGAGTTTAACTTCTTATTCGTTTGTATGCAGCACAAGGCTGTGGGGTAGCGTCATTGACTGAGGGTGCAGCTGTGCAACTGATGCAATGCCCTCTGCTGGTTAGGGGAGGAATTTGGAATTTTGTCATGGTGCTGGTGATAGATCGCCAACTCTGTGTGAAGGACACCATGCGATCTTTAACCTCCACTAACGAATGCTTGCAGATGAGACGCCTATGGGCGTCGATTGGTGGGGGATGGGGGGACATTCCCCCCCCCCACTTTTTATCAAGGGGGGACAACATATCGATTGTCCCCCCCCCCCACTTTTTTCATTGAACGTAAGTTACGTAACACAAAACGAGCTGCTCCAGTACAACCAGGCCGAGATGCTCCTCAAATACAAGAATAAATTTTTAAATCTCTATAATTCCAGCAATCTCTGTGTGCATGTTTGTCTGTGTGCATGTTTGTCTGTGGGCATGTTTGTCTGTGGGCATGTTTGTCTGCGACCGCTGTTTCTCGACAACCACTGGTCCGATCTACTTGAAACTTGCCAGATATATTGCTGGGGACCCGAGGAAGGTTTTCAAGGTTTGAAATCAATCGGACAAGTGGTTCCCAAGTTATGGTCTCCGAACTCGCAAGCCGTTCGCGTCTGCTTTGGCTTTGGGAATTGGACCAAACCATTTCACGTCAATAGAGAGGAGATACAGAGTATCTCTGGATCTTTACTTTTTGCCAAAAACAACAAAAGCAAAATAACCGTCAGTTTTATTGGTCTATTATAGTTCTATTAAAGATGATAGGTAAACAATTCAACATTGAGAATCCGTCCTTCCCAAGCCATGGCCTCCAAGCGGCCAAGCGTCCATAGTGACGTCGCTTTTTCATCCTTCGATGTCGGCTCTTCCTATCATTGCGAAGCAGAATTCGCCAAGCGTTGGATTGTTCACCCACTAACAGGGAAGGTGACCTGGACATTTTGAGGTATGTTGGGACGTTTTTGGACTTTGGATCGTCATTTTATGAGTGTTTAAAGAAATCGCGGCTTCATGGCCTGGAGCACCACACCTCGGATAGTGTTAGGCCGCAACGGCTCGGGGCCCTTTAGCGACCAAAATAGTTTATTTCACCTTTCTAACTTATATCGCCGGATGCCTGATGTTATTACCTGCCCGATGATGTGTGTGTTTAATTTTTGTGACTTTGCACCGTCGAGTTATAAGCCAATAAAATATTTCGCGGTCTGGTATGCTGATTGAGATGGTGGAGCTTGTGCAGGATGATGCGGTTTCACTCTAGCGGCTCGCACGAACGAACGGAAAGATATTTTGTAATTCTGTTTTCATATTTCGCAGTCGATAACAGTGGCCGAAATCCCAACATTGAAAACCGGGTGAAAATCGAAGGAAAGTGGGTATATTGGCGAATAAATTAGCTTTGAATACTTGGGAAACATAAAATAAAATGCGCTGATTCACTCGCTTTTGCGGCGGTTAATGTAAATATTTTTTCATCAGTACTTGGACTTAGGGGAGGTATAGACCTACAAAATGAGAGGTATCATTCGGTCGTCGGACTTATGAGGATTAAATTATAGATTTTAAAAGGTAGCTGTTGAAAAATATGCAAAATTCACCGAAGCGGTTCGGACAAACTAACGGAAAATTATTTTTGAATTCTGTTCTCAGATTATACAGTATCGATAGGGTAGTAATGAGATTACCTCGAAAATCCGATTTAAAAAGGCTTAGGCTTAGTAGCTTAGCCGCGGCTCGCTATTTTTACGAGGAAAAATAATGTTCCGGAAGGAATTTCTCTTCCGCCATCATCCGAATTTATAATTTTCCGTTTGCACGAGGACTAAGTCGAAGGCTAGACCGACAGAATAAGGATAAAGGATAGACCGAATAAAAATGCCTTGTTACACAAAAATAACCCTTATAATTCACATGTCAAAATTTATTCAACTGAAATGTAATTCCCTTCTCGTTTCATTGAGGATGTGGATATCAGAAAGTTTTCGCGACAGCATCAAGTAGCACATCCCCGACCACTCTCCTGGAGCAATCAAGTTCCCAGAAAGAGGTGGACGATTCAAAGGAGAAGATAGCAGAAAAGGGTGCATGTGCGAGTACTCGGCCTAATTTCCCAGATCAGCCTTTTCAACCTCATGATGTCAGTTGTATCCCAGTCCAAATACTGCCAAACCGAAAGTTGAAGTTTCAACAACAGTGGTTCAAAGATTTTCCGTCGCTTCATTTTGATCAGATCAGGTGGTGTACTCGGTCACACCTGTACGGACGCTTCTCATGAAAAACTGACCGAACTTGCCCGCTGTGCAGAAGACGCATTTGTCTCAAAGGGCTTTCGGAACTGGAAAAAGGCTGCAGAAAAATTCAAACAACACGAACGATCAAACACACATAGGCTTGCCTCTGAAAATCTGAAATGTCGCAGAAGTCAACCTGGTGTCCATGTGCAGATGAGCAGCAAACTGCTAGAAGAGCGAAGATCTGCACGGTCAGCACTTCTGAAGATCATCACCTCACTGCAATATTTAGCCCGACAAGGTTTTGCAATTCGTGGGAAGGATGCCTCTGAAGGGAATTTCAAAATGCTCTTACAGTTGCGGGCCGAGGATGATATAAACCTCAAGACATGGCTGTCAAGGAAGATGATGTTCACAAGTGGAGAAATTCAGAACGAAATTCTACAGTTGATGAGTCATGCATCCTCAGAAATATCTGCAGTAACGTGAATGAAATGTCCACTCAGTTCGGACTCGTAACTGATGGAACGCAAGACATTCAGGGTAATGAGCAGGAGTCGGTGTGTGCGCGCTATGTGACGGATTCCTTTGATGTTCAAGAAGATCTCATCGGCCTCGACCAAGTATCGTCAACAACAGGAGTATCACTTTGTAAGATGCTTCAGGATGTCCTAATTCGGTGTCAACTCCCTATTGAACACCTTAGAGCGCAGACTTACGATGGGGCAAGCAACATGTCCGGAAAGTACAAGTGCTGTCAAGCACAGCTAAACAAACTCCAACCGCTGGCCAATTATGTTCACTGTGGAGCTCATGTCACCCAACTCATGACATCCAAAGCCCTACAAACTGCACCGTTCATAAGAGACGACCTTGATTATGTCCAGGTGCTCAGCAACATCTACAACAACTCTGGAAAATTCAAGCATCTGTACTTGAATATCCACGCTGACGATGCTATCACTCTTTGCCCTACATGCCTGAGGCCAATTTGCCCGACGCGTTGGTTAACTCGTTCTCTTGCCGTGAAATCGATATTGGATAACTATGAAGCGGTACTGGATGCCCTTCAACAAGCAAGTGATGACTTTGGTACGAACACGGCATCGCGAGCCAACGGTATTCGAAGCTATCTTTCATCAGGAAAGTGTGTTCTTGGTCTGTTTGCATCATTGCCCGTTCTCCAATCCCTTGAATACCTCAATAAGGCACTTCAGGGTTCACAAGCTACCATCTCTGGTATGCTTACTCCTGCAAAGGTAACTGCACAGAATCTCCAATCTATCCGAACCGACCAGACGTTCAAGGAGGTTATCGAAGCATCACAACAGAAGCTCCAGCAGTGCCAACTAGATCCAGTGACCCTCCCTCGTAAGCACAAGTTTCCGAAGAGACTTGATGGAGGCACACAGGAATACACTGCCAATTCTGCAGAGGAGGTATACAGAGTTGAATTTTTAAAAGTCATCGACAGCACATCCGAGAACTTGAACGAGTACTTCACATCAACCGAACTCATTGCGTATAGGGACTTGGGTGAAATGATCCTGTCTGGGTCATTCAAACCACAAATCGTCCGCAAATATCCCGAACTGTCGGATTCCCTAGAGCAAGAACTTGGCTTCTTTCGTAACCAGTTCAGTGGTTCATCTGTTGAGGATTACCGTAAGATATTAGTAGACATGGTGCCGGAAGTCCGTCAAATGTTCCCACAGGTAGAACGTTTGCTTAGGCTTCTATTGGTTTCCCCAGCAAGTTCATGCGAAGCTGAACGGTCATTCAGCGCACTCAGACGTATGAAGACTTGGTTACGTTCCACAATGACCCAACAACGACTCAACCATCTCATGATCTGTCATGTTCACCGAGATTGTCTGACTGCACTTGACCCCCAAGACATTGCTACAAAGTTTTAACTGGATCGGCAGACAAGAGGGTTCATATTTTTGGCAAGTTTTAAGGTAAGTTGACCGTACTCGTGTAATATCAATTTGTATGTCAGTCAAGTTTTCAGTTTATGTTTAGTGAATCAGTTCAAGGGTCGCGAGAAGGAGGCTTGATAAACAATTATATATATATATATATATATATATATATATATATATATATATATATATATATATATATAATTTCGTTGATGACACTTGAGACTGAAATGTGTATGATTAATGTTGAATTAATTTCGCTCAGTCTGCTTATATTTGATAAAAAGATGGTCGATAGATGGTCAGATTAATTTAAGGGATTTGTGTGATCAGAAGGCAGCATGTCAATGAGCGTATAAAATCAAGAATTTGCAAGGGTAGACTTGCTGTGTCCACGCCGGCACGAAGTGGGCTTCGTGGTCTGGACATGCAATGTCCCCCCACTTTTCAAAAGCAATCGACGCCCATGGAGACGCCCGTTTAATGTCCATTCGAGAGAAGGCACAAACATTGATGAATCAACCTGTCTATGAAACACCAGGATGACAGTTTATAGTTGGGTCGGGATTCAAACCCAATCTAGACAGCTTCGACGTGAGTGTGCGTACGTCGAAGCCATCCTGTCAACCCAGAAGTTTAAATAATAAGATTAGTGGGGCAACTTAGCATAACAATTGTGCATTTTGTGAGGAAAGCACCAAATTTGGCACACTAGTAGCCTATCATATTATGAACAGATTTGGATATTGGGCCATCTCAAAGTTTTTGATGGCAGTGGAAAATGGCTGCCACAGCCATCAGCGGCTGAATTTGAGATGGCCCAATATCCAAATCTGTTCATAATATGATAGGCTACTAGTGTGCCAAATTTGGTGCTTTCCTCACAAAATGCACAATTGTTATGCTATATTTAGCTAAGTTGCCCCACTAGATGGAAGAACTTGATTACAAAGTGGATAGCGAGGAGTATGATGTCGTTGCAGTGAGACATGGTTTAATGAGGAGAGTAACTGGAGGACAGGATTAGAAGGCCACAAGGTGTATCGGTGTGATAGGAAGGAGAGAATAGGAGGAGGAGTAGCAATCTGGGTAAAGAACAGCATTGCATCAAGAGGAAGGAGGGAATAAATGTAGAGGATTCTGTATGGGTAGAAATTAGAGATTGGAAAAACAGTAAGATACTGGTAGGATGATTTTATAGGACTCTGGGTGTGACTTGTGAAGGAAGAGGAGGAAGGAGGAGTACATGAAGAATTCAAAAGGGCATGTGATGAGGGAAGAGTATTGATAATGGGGTATTTTAACTTGCCAGGGATAGATTGGGTCCAGGAACAGAGAAAGGGCAGAGCAGATGAGGATTTCCGAAATTTAGTCCAGGATTGCTTTTTAACCCAGTTTGTAGATAAGCCCACGGAGTGCAGTGTTAGACCTCCTTTGAATTGATGATCCCAATATGGTGGAAGAGGTGGAGGTAGGGGAGCATTTAGGAGCAAGTGAACATAACATCGTGTGTGCAAGGATTCTGTTAAGGGTTAGAGATCAGGATAGTGGAGTAAGGCTCTTAGATTTCAGGAAGGGAAACCTTGAGGGTATGAGGAAATCCTGGTGTTGGCTTAACTTGGAATCTTAGGGTCCTGAGTTCAAACCCCTGTTGGCTGTTGAATTAACATCAGGTGTGGTTGACTCAGCCTGTCATCCTTCTGAGGTTGGTAAAATGAGTACCAGTGTATTGTTAATAGGGGCATTGCATCAGTGGTACAGCTGTGCCTTCAACCAATGATACAACCAGCAGCCTTGTGCTGCACACAAAGGAGGAAGAGGGTATGAGGAGAGAGTTGGGTGATGTAGAGTGGGAGATGCTAACAATAGGACAATCAGCATCAGAAAAATGAAAAACCTTCAAGGAACAAATGTGTATAGTGTAGCTAAAAACCTCACCCAGCAAACCCCCACAAGAACATGGGAATAATTGAGGCCTTAAAAGAAGAACAAGATTACTTGTTGTCATACTCAAATATTTGTCAGACATCGGGTTCTCCAAACCATCTCTTCACAGAGCCTGCTCACCAGAACTTCTTCACATGTGCTATTGTAGTGTCATATAACATATATGGTCACAGTACTCACATGGTCAAGAGAAACTTAAGACACGAGATCTTCAACTTCCTTGGTGAGCCACAATTCTTGCAGAAACTTCTCCTTCACTCCTTTCACCCTTACCGCATCTATCAGCTCCACATTTTACCATCTTCTCAAGATATTATTGGAGCCTCCACCTGTGTTGCTGTCATGTCCTCTCTTTAAGTTAAAACCACCGTTTCCACTCCACCTTGATTCGCTTCACCGTCACACTCAAAGACTTATTTGCCTTAAAAATAAGTCCTTTACAACCTCTGCACCACTGTCTTTGCTGCACTTACCGAAGGCTGCACCACCATCAGATCAATCATGAAAGCAATTACTCGTGGCAAGCCATGTCCATGATACATCTGCACTTCCTTGCAGTATCCTCCTGTTGAATGTATATAGCATTGTCTCCCTAACCAGCGCAAAATACAAACCTCCAACCTTTGCCAATTCACGGTGTAAGAATTTCTCATGAATCGCATCCAAAACTCATCATACTACACCATAAAAACTCCAAATATTTCTGGCAACCAAAATAATAGAGCGGCATATCGGGGCATGCGGCACCAAACCATATACTACATTATAGCCAAGTCCAGCCACACGACTGCCAACTTCTTCCTGCAACACTTTTCCTCCTGCAGTATGTCTCACCACTTCGGAGAACCCAAGATATCTAAATGATTCTGATATCCCTGCCTTTTTAACCGAACCAGAAACAAATCCATTCTGTTGATGTAAAAAAGTTTCTACATATTTATATATACTTTGTTCAGAAATATTTTAGATTTAAATAATTTCATAAATACGTGACTTGTTATACATTTTTTTTTTTAATATACGAGTGGGCCTGTTGATCCATTGGACCAAATTTTCATCGGACTAATCAAAGTAGGAACTCATGGCGATCAGTTGGTGCATCACACTCCCTTTTGGAAAGCCCCAGTAAAGCACTGTACTCCTGTTCCAAAACAGTTAGTGCTATCCGCCCTTTATGTGGAGGATTATGACAGCTGAATTTCAATTAACCCAATCAACTCAGAAGGTCATGACGATCATTTTTGGTGTATCACACTCCATGACAGAACACTAGTGATCACTTTATGATCGGAGGGATGTGGAGAACATCCCGAATGGATGGACGAGTAAGGAGACGGGCTGATATATGCAACGATCACAAACTGCTGGTTGCACACCTGGAACTCAAACTGCAAAAGGCAGGAGCACCAGAGCAGAAATGCAAAAGATTTGACAGAGACAAACTTCGGGATATAAGGACTTACAGGAACAATATAATAATGAGATTCACAATGGATTTGATTCTTTGGAGGAGGAAAAGGGGATTGCCTTTGAAACCATGGATGAAGCCTGTAAGATCATTATGATGATGAATGTACTCATTTTGCTAAGAAGGTGATTGGAACAAAAACAATCCAATGACAAACCATGGATAACACACAGAGAAAAAGAAGAGCTGCAAAAGGATAACACAAGAAGAAACGAGGAAGTAAAGATAGCTGCAAGGAGGGATAAGAGGAAATACATTGACGACCTGGCTGGAGAAGCAGAAACAGCTGGTGAAAATGGAGACATGGCTATAAGAGTGCATGACAATTAACAGCAGATATGAAGGGAAGCGATAAAGCAGTGAAAGATAAACAGGGGAACATTGGAACATCTGAAGATCAATTGGAAAAGTGGACGGAACATTTTAAGGAAGTTTAAAAAATAGAGAGAGAGAGAGAGAGAGAGAGAGAGAGAGAGAGAGAGAGAGAGAGAGAGAGAGAGAGAGAGAGAGAGAGAGAGAGAGAGAGAGAGAGAGAGAGAGAGAGAGAGAGAGAGAGAGAGAGAGAGAGAGAGAGAGAGAGAGAGAGAGAGAGAGAGAGTTGGAGAGCAAGCTGATGTAGCAGCACCATCGGAAAGGGATCTACCGAGTGATAAAGGACCTATTGGACAGTCAGAGGTGAAATATGTCATCAAAAATCTGAAGAACGGAAAGGCACCAGGAGCGGACAACATTAACGCAGGGTTGTACAAATGTAGTCTGGAAACATCAATTCATGTAGTACATAAATTGATTGTGCCTGGTGTCGGCTTAAGGGTTAGGGAGTTGGGTGACGGTGGTGGGTTCAGGTGGTGGGTTTGGGATCCTTGTGTCCTGAGTTCAAATCCCACTTGGTTGTTGAATTAATACCAGGTGGTGTTGACTCAACCTGTCATCCTTGTGAGGTTGGCAAAATGTAGTACCAGCATGCTGGGATGATTGAGCTATATAATATCCTGTATTGGACCGGTGACGGTGACCAATCCAGGATTGTGCCCAATGGTGCGGGTGACTGCCTAGGCAGCACCAATGCTCTGTACAGAGTATGGTCCCAATGGATATTTTTTGGAAAAATTGATTAAATAAATCTATACTAATCAAAGGCAAAGTGTGTGTGAGTGTGTGTTAGTGAGTGTGTGTCAGTGTGTGACAGTGTGTCAGTGTATGTGTCCTCCATAACTCCAAAACCATAAAACCAATCAGGCTGAAACTTTGCATGCAAACTAAAAAAAAACTCCAAGGAAGTGCAAGAGTGAAAATTGGGTGTTTGGGTTAATTAAAACACTCCTTTTGAAGATAATTAACAGCTTTATTTAATTACATCCTTCATCAGGCGATCCT
>NC_140972.1:33631871-33659371 GCF_056783735.1 Eptatretus burgeri | reverse complement strand
ACCCAGTTTCTGTTGGGTACACACAGTCCACAATCGACCCCCTTCTGCTGAAACTACTTAAATCCAGGAATACTGCTCACCTCCACTCATTTGCTCCTCCTTTTTCCCCAACTGTGGAACCAACTTTCACATCCTCTTCAATGTCATACTTCCCTCCAGATCTTCAAGACAGCTGTTCACTACCATCTCAGATCATCTCTAATCCAAAACCATGATCTTTTCCATCCTCATTAACCCCCACCCCACCCTAATCCCTCCTCAAAATTTCCAGTTTTACCTCCTTGGAGTTTCCTTCTGTATCATCTTGTCCACCCCATGGATCCTCTCCTGCCCCCATTCCTCCTCACACCCTTTGTTTGTCCAAGTCTCTCTCTATCTTG
The DNA here is from genome assembly GCF_056783735.1 of Eptatretus burgeri. Taxonomy (NCBI): domain Eukaryota; kingdom Metazoa; phylum Chordata; class Myxini; order Myxiniformes; family Myxinidae; genus Eptatretus; species Eptatretus burgeri. Next base: position 33,658,991 of record NC_140972.1, on the reverse strand, counting down.
GCCTTCTACTCTGCTTTGGTGTTTCCCCCCTCCCTCCTCTCTGGATGCGAGTCCTGGAGAGTCACCAAAAGGATCACACAGAAGGTGGGGTCTTTCATCTACAGCTGCCGCAAGAAGATCCTACAAATCTTCTGGCCAGACCAAACTAGCAACGAAAAGGTAGCGAGAATACCAAGAAGGAGAAATATCATGGAGGAAATCAAACGAAGAAGATGGAAATGGATCGGTCACATATTAAGCATAGAGGATGACAACATAGTAAAAACCACACAACGTTGAGCACAGAAAATGGAGAGTGGGCAGGCCAAGGCAGACATGGTGACAAACTGTAAAAAAAAAATTCATGACAGACACAAGTCACCTGGATGCAACTCGAACACATCAACTTGACAGAAATGGTGTGATTTCCGGAGGAGTTCCAAATATCGTCTGGCATGAATCAATCATAAAAAGAACGATACATGGTCAGTAACCAAGAAAAGTGGCGTAGCTTGTAAATTTTTGGATCTCATTGATGCTGACAAAGCTGACAAGTCGGTAGTCTCTATCTCCTCCCGCCTCATTTGTGGTCTTCCACCCTCTGCCCTTTCCATGCTTTGTGTTTCTTCACACCCGCACCACATTCCCAGCTCAGCATTCCTGCATTACACCATTCAAACCCATGAGCTCTGTAACTTATCTGCACATGGCCTTCCCAAATCCTGGTCTGATGGACCATTTGACCTTGACTTTTTTTTTAATCCAAGATGACCCACTTCCAATAAGATTTTGAGGATGGCTTCATACATCTTTCGTGCTGTTGAATGGGAAGTTAATCACAATTTTTGATCTCAGTCCCGTTTTTTTTTTTTTCTGTTTGGGTAATGCTCAAAGTCCTTTTGAACTCAATATGACCCTCTTAAATTGTGAGTTTGGAAAGGGTCAAACAAACTGATAATGACAACCTTGAAGGTTTCTACCAAGTTCCCTGCAAAAGGCAACTTTTTTTTTTGGAATGTTTCAAAATATTAACAAACACACATTGATGGACAGGCGATGCAACATGGCATTCTCTAGAACAGTGGTTCTCAATCTGGGTTCTTCTGGCCTCTAGGGGTCTTTGAGGCCATCGGCGGTGGGGGGGGTCCATGTGCTAAAAAATGATAACCCTAACTCAAATATATGTGACTTTCTTGCCGGATGCAAAGTGCAGTTTCCAAATGAAGTACAAAGTGTCATCAGGGAACATCTACAAAGCCTCAATGTACAACAATGCGAGTACTGTACTTTAATGTCCCTGACTCCGGGGACCTTTGAACTGAACAGCCGTGTGTCACGATGATAGTTGTACGTGGTGGCTGACAAGTCTTTTGTTGCTTTTATGAAAGGGTTCACACATCCAAATATGTTGGGAACCACTGCTCTAGAACATGGTTCCAGGCTTATGTGAAAGGAGGTACGTAAGCCAACAGACACCTGCATGACTGCTGGAAACATAACACTTAGGTACCAGAAGGAGCTGATAAATAAACAACAATCTTGCAAATGCATCTCAACAAACGCAGTGATTGAATGATAAGTCTGTGAGTAAATTCGTACTGTATTAATTATTTTTAGATGATTGAAGGCTTATAATCAGAGGGTACTTCACAGTGTCATTTAGACAGCTGTAGAAGTTGTAAGCTACTAATCAAGGCTGGAGCACTCTGGGTGCTCGTTCGAGGCTGGAGCACTCTGTGTGTGAATTTGTCTACAATGTTTAGCTTTTCATATTTACATTATTTATTGAATATGGGTGTAACAGACAGACTTGGGAGAAATGACATAACTTCCCAGAGCACGATGGGTACTTGTGACATCTTGTGGCATCACTTTTCTCTCCACAATCAGCCATGAAGGAGAAATCTCCCCCCACCCCCCTTCCCCCACTACTCTCAATGACGTGCCAACCCACACAGTTTATTAATGTATAATTTTTTACATTTACTACTCTTTCTGCATCTGTGCATGCCTATTTCTGTGATTGCAATAATTTTGCTGATGCCTGGTGTTGGCTTAATGGTTAGGGTGGTGGGCTTTGGATCCTATGGATCCTGAGTTAATAATCCCACTTTGCTGTTGAATTAATACCAGGTGGGGTTGACTCTGCCTGTCCTCCTTCTGAGGTCGGTAAAAATGAGTGCCAGCTTGCTGCTATCCTGTGTCGGAGTGGTGACCCGTCCAGAATTGTGCCCAATAGCCCAGGAGACTACTTAGGCAGCACCAATGCTCTGCACAGAGAATGGTCCCAATGGATGGATGGATTAATTTTGTTTGGTGACGTCATAATATGGTGCATCGTTGTGAAATCATCATGATGCGCATATTTAAAGTTTGTCCATGTGCTCGAGATCAAATGGAACGGACTGAGGAACACGCCACAATCTGCAGTCCCTCCCTACGAGGGCCCTGAAATGTGGGCACCATCGTCTTTTCGCAGGAACTTTGAGGTGGGACGGATCCGGTCAGAGTACACAGTTAATTTGAGGCTTTATACCAGGAATTCAACAATGTGCTGCACATTTTACGAGCAACATTAACTTTACATGGCAATCACCTTTTTAATTCATTCTGGAAGAGCAGAAGCAGCAGCGAGGAACCTGCAAATGCATTGTTAGTAGGTTTGAATGCTGACAATGAAATTGATAAATCATATGAAGGCGGTATCGAGAACTGTATTGCATTGTTCATCACATGATGAATTCTAATTAAAACTTTAACTTTGGTGATTGATTTTGAGAGCGTAAGGAATATTAAGTACTTTGTCTTTCAAATTCTAAAGTTCTCGCATTGCTTATTACACTATAAACAAGGGGCTAAGACATTCATGCCTTGTCGTTCAGTCCGCATAATATCAACTGTATCAACTACAGTAGGGTAGAAAAAAAAGACCCAGAAGAAAATGCTTTAAATGTCTAGCCATGTCTACTTCTAGTGCTTCACATCCATTCAACTTTAGTACTTTACAAATGAAATCACATATTTATAGGTTCATCCTGTATCCACCTTTGTTCTGCGTAATGAGCATGCGGTTTTCATCATAACTGCCCATCAAAGGCTTGTGGTTCGTTTCCCAAGGCAGGCAGCGATCGTAAATGCAAACTTAGCCAAAGAGATCACAAAGGGCACAATTAACAGCACACAAAGGCAACGAGGAAAACGACTCTGAGAGCAAAAAAGACCCAGCGGATGAAAGTCATTTTCCTGGGAGCGCACAGTGTGTCCTCTGTACCAAGACCGCACTGCACTATCTGGCTGTGCCTTGTTGTGTGGCCTCAATGAGGATACATTTCAAAAGCTTGTAGCAGGTAGTGACAAATGCCCCCCAATGGGCAGCTCCCAGTGTTAAAGAGTAATATGGGAATTGAGGCTGCCAGGCCATTAGGCTATCGGCGTCGCGAATGTACTGGCTGCCGTGTTCAAGGCAAAGAAAAGTTGGACGCATTTCAACACCTTTCTGAACTCAAATAATTTTAGTCTTTAACTCATATAAACAAGCAAGGGGGACAGTTATCTTCACCGCTACATGTGCGGATCACGGTCGTTTTGATGAAAATGACCCACCACTTCATTCCATAACTTAAACACGCAATGGCTGATTTGTGTTTCTGTGGACAGGCGTTCCAGCCATGAAGGACTTAAAGTGGACAGGAGGAAACTTGGAAGTCCCCATCCGCCGTAGGCAAGTGTAAGCCGCTGTCGCGAGCTGCAGAGCAGACTAAGCAGCAGAGACGCTAATGATGATGATAGGTGCTGAAATGAGTTACAAGATCCGGTTAAAACCAACTTCAAAGGCTGTAAGAAAGGATATTAACTAGGGCATATTTAAGAAGCAGCATTGAACAGGTATAATTGCCACAAATTTTTGGTTTGGTTTATCATTTGTCATAATAAACAGACCAGTGTGTACACAGGTAGTGGACAAAAAAAGAAAACACCAATGTGAAGCCACTTAATATGGTGTTGGGCGGCCAGTACGGCCTGTATGTGCCGTGGCATAGAGTCCACTTGCATCTGGAATTCTGCAGGAGGGATGCAGCACCATTCTTCCACGAGAAAGTCAATCAACTCATACCTGTTCGATGGAGGTGGAAAACACTGCCTCAGATGTCATTCTAGAATATCCCATAAATGCTCGAGTTGGTTCAGATCAGGTGACTGAGAAGGCCATGACATATGGATAACATTGGTGTCATGCTTATCAAACCATTGGGTCACCACACGTGCTCTGTGAATGGGGGAATTGTCATCCTGGAAGACACCCGTCCCGACAGGAAAGAAATGCTGCAACATGGGGTGAAGATGATCACTCGGTTTCATTAAATCATGATTGGCATTGACTTTGCCTTCTAGGGGAATGACTGCACCCAAACAATGCCAGGAAAATCCACCCACATCATTGCATAACCATCAGAACCATTCACTTTTGGAGCTAAGCGCTCAGGACTATCGAGTTCTTTAGGTTGGCGCCACACGTGCACTTGTCCATTTGTCAAGAACATGGTGAAAGATGATTCATCCGACCATATCACATTCCTCCACTGCTCGGTAGTCCATTGCCTGTGTTCTTTGCACCACTGGACTCGCAAACGTGCATTGCCAGGTTTGATGAGCAGTTTGGGCATTGCAACCTCACTATGGTATCCCGCTCTGTGGAGTTTTCAGCAGACAGTTTTGATGAAACTAGCTGCTCGCGCCCCAGGTTGAAAGTTATGTTCAATTGATCTCCACTTGCTCGCCTGCTTTGCTTTGCACTTCAAATTAATGCACAGATATCACGATCCTGGAGTATACGCTTCCACCCACTGTTGCTATTTTCTGAAGATGTCTTTCCCTCAAAGTTCCATGCCGACATTGCCTTAGACACCATTGATCATGAAACATCAGCAACTTGAGCTGTCTTTGTCACTGAAGCTCATGCCAAACGCACCCCAACAATCACCCCTCTTTCAAAGTCACTGAGATCTTCTCTTGCAGCCAGGCTAGCCATAATTAAAGTCAACCAGGCCTGTGCAGCATTTTTATGCACATCCGAACCATAAGCATGCTGGAATGTTATTTGCTAAATTAACACATACCTGTGGGCCATACCTGTGTGGAAGCCAGTGATTTCAATGTACTTGGTGTCCATCATTTACCGAGGTGTTTCCATTTTTTTGTCCACTACCTGTGGGATTAGTGTTGACATGTTCCACTGACTTCTCCTTATTCTGGCTTGCTTGCAATATATGCTACTCAAGTGACAGTTAAATTATCATTCAGGTTTCACAGTGGCTTTAAAAAGTTGGCTGTTTGCTTGGTAAAAAGTTGGTAGATTTCAATATCTACATTAATACCAATTAGGTGTGAGCAATTTTACATTAAGCAGATGCCTCCAAATTTAACAAGGGATTGTGCATGTGGAGTTGGTGGTTACGTGGAGTCGGAGTCGCACGGTTTGGTTAGCTAGGATTGCAAACTGCTCCACCTGCTTTGAGGTACTCCCGATATGTGCTGAATTATGTGTGTGAAAATCAATGGACCTGTCGTGTAGTAGTGTACAGGGGTGGGGAGGGAGGGGGGGGGCTGTGTATAGTTATTAGAAACACACAGGGATACAGAGGGAGCTGAAAAATCTGCCAACTGCCAAAGTAAAAATTGGTCAATAAGTCTGTGGATAAAGACGCACTCTTTTTTATTATAATTATGATAATAATAGTAAATAAATATATGGTAATGATAATAATAATAAATGGATAAATCTTTAAATCATTGATGCGGATTGTTCAATTTAAAGGTTAAAGTTGCTACAATAATAACACGACCATTAATTTCGCGCCATAAAGGCGCATAGGGCTGCCAAGGCAGTTTCATTGGCAAGTAGTACAGTCTGAGATGGGCCGCCAATCTGACGCAGGTCGGTTACCCCAAATTGTTATTACCCTAGACATAGGTACTCATTTCACCAACCTCAGAAGGATGACTGGCTGAGTCAACCCCACCTGGTGTTCATTCAACAGCTAAAAAGGGGCTCAAAATCAGGACCCTTAGGTCCCAAGCCAGTCACCTTAACCACTAAGGCAACATCAAGCTTAAAGTTGCTATACAACAAACAAATTCAGTGAAAAGTTTTGTCAATACAGCAGAGGACATGAATTTTTAATTAGGGCAATGCACATTTTTTATCGTTTTTTAATGTTTAAATTTTAATTGTTAAGTGAGTTATTTGATTAAAAAAAAAATGTGAATATTCTTTCTGTAAATATGTACGTCAATTTTATTGTCCAAAGTTCCTTCAGTGATGTCACAGCAAGCGGTATGACATCATAATACGGTGCACCATGTTGACGTCACTGTGATGTTACCATTTGAATATTGCCCACGTGTTAGAGATCAAATCTAAAACTGCGAAAGAACACTCCACAATGTCCAGCCCCTCCCCCATGAGGGCAATGCAGAATTGGCACCACAGCATTTTGGCATTGGGTTGGGGGTTGGGGAGGAAACTTACTGGGGAATTCCACAATGTGTTGCACATTTCACAAGGAACATACATTTTTAAATGGGATTTATTTTTATTTTTTTATCCTACTCTGGATTAACAGGAGCAGCAATGAAGTTGCAAAAGAAACTCGAGGTTTGAATGCTGAGAATGAAAGCTATAAATAATAGTTTCAGGGTGACCTGCCAGCCTGATTTAGGAGCAAGAGATTGCCATCGGCTATTGACATTCCTACTGCAGCTCAGAGCACGCTGGGTATGAAAACATCACCAATCCTTCCTGGAAATGGGGTCCAACTTTCTGGGCTGGACAATATCTGTATCTTTACATCCACAAAGGCAGAATCAGTAAATACGTTTTTAGTTTTTAAAAAAAACCACAAAAAAAACCAAGCAACTTGTGATTAAAGTAACTTAAAACGTTAAAGCAGCCAATACCAGCCCAGTGCAGGACCAAGACCTCCCTGAAGTCATGTGGAGGGCTGTTTGGCATCCTCGCCATGCTTGCCAAGTGCGGGTTGACGAGAGTGTGCAGGCTCTCAGGTATCGCATCCACACCAATCAGCGGAGGAAAAACCAAGTCTTTAACCACACAAGCAGACAGCTCACTGAAGTTTTCAATACAATTAAAATAACACTATAAAAATATCGACAGATTTTTACATTTGACTGCCAATGTTTCCATTAAATGAGTGATCAATAACAAAAAAGTGCAGTGGAGAGGATGACAGGAATGGCTTGGCATATTGTGGTTTTGAATAGGGAGTTGGTGGAGCAGAGGATGAAGGTTATTAAGTTTAGTGAATGCCTGTAAATCTGATTGTTTAGGGGGATCAGGAGCCATAAAAGGAGGAGTGGTGGAATCGTACAGAAGACTTGTTGCGATGTTTTCCAGAGGAAGGGTGGAAGGTCGTTAGCGCAAGGAGGGCATGGTGGGGAAGGATATGGGACCATTAATGAGGGAGGAGAATGGATGTTGAAAACAGAATAAAGTTTGAAACTATTTGTAGCAAACTCAGGGTTTCGTTCTGGGGAAGAAAATGTAATATCAGTTTCAATTAAGTGGGCTGTACAGCAGCCAGATCGATTATTTCTTCGTGAGACAAAACTAGATGGAGGACCCTGGATTATTCGGCAATTCAAGGGGAGGCAGTAGTGTGCAGCTTGGGAATGCAAGGACGAAAAGCAATGAATGACAGGTGAACTATAACAAAGTGCAGGACAGATTAAATGGACTCAATTCTGATGTAAACAAAAAAGAAAACGATTCATTTGTCAAACATAAATATGGAGTAGTAGCAGGAGCACAGGGGAAAATGCAGCTGATTGCCGATAGCATTGCTCTTACACTCTCAGAACGAAGACAAAGAATTATTTATCCCAAGTCACAGGAAAACAAACAAGTCTGGTTTTGGGTTTTAAATGATCAACATCTAATGTAACTTTTCCTTGCACGTTTTTGAACTGATGTAGTGTTTTTGTACCGTGAGAGCTGCTTTACACTCAGTGTTCACAGAATCGTGATGCGAGGAGTGCACACCTTTTGGCTCCAACTCTCTCACTCTTTCTGTCTGTCTCCCTCTCTTTCACCTCTGTCTGTCTGTCTCACTCACCTCCCTCTCTCTCTCACCTCCCTCTCTCTCTCTCTCTCTCTCTCTCTCTCTCTCTCTCTCACCTCCCTCTCTCTCTCTCTCTCTCTCTCTCTCTCTCTCTCTCTCTCTCTCTCTCTCTCTCTCTCTCTCTCTCTCTCTCTCTCTCTCTCTCTCTCTCTCTCTCTCTCTCTCTCTCTCTCTCTCTCTCTCTCTCTCTCTCTCTCTCTCTCTCTCTCTCTCTCTCTCTCTCTCTCTCTCTCTCTCTCTCTCTCTCTCTCTCTCTCTCTCTCTCTCTCTCTCTCTCTCACCTCTCTCTCTCTCTCTCTCTCTCTCTCTCTCTCTCTCTCTCTCTCTCTCTCTCTCTCTCTCTCTCTCTCTCTCTCTCTCTCTCTCTCTCTCTCTCTCTCTCTCTCTCTCTCTCTCTCACCTCCCTCTCTCACTCACCTCACCTCTCTCCCTCCCTGTCTCTGTCTCTGTCTTTCTCTCCTCTTCTCTCTCTTCTCTCCTCTTCTTTCTCTTTTCTCTTTTCTCTTTTCTCTTTTCTCTTTTCTCTTTTCTCTTTTCTCTTTTCTCTTTTCTCTTTTCTCTTTTCTCTTTTCTCTCTCTCTCTTCGACTTATTTAGCAGCACTAATTATTCCCAACTTATATTGAGATCTACCATTGAACGTTTTTGGCTCAAATCTTTCAAGAACCGGCCAGCCAGGCCTGATGTTCAACTGAAGGTGGCAGGAATTCATTATTTGTTCAGGGTGGTGGCAATTTCTCACTCAACCACTCTTCGCTAAAGACACCGTCATGATGTTTAACATCCAACAACTAATGCTAGCAGATGGTGGTCTTCCAACTCATGGTCATCCGAGGGACAACACACTTTGTGATTTAACACCCTACCTGCAAATCACCAATCTGACCGTTTATGGTCAGTTTGGGAAGCAAACGAAGACGAGATAGGTCAAAGGATGAATGTGCTAACTCTGCACCATCTTGTTATACTTGTTTACACCTTCGTAGACGTTGCAATAACGAGAGAACAGCAGCAAAATCAAAAGTATCTGTTGTAGTCGCAGCAGTAACAGAAAAAGTGGTGCAAATTGCAGTGTCACGAAAGGCATCTTGGACATCCCAAGTGCCTTTCTTTTTGTGCAACAAATGATTTGGTTTAACAGAATCCTTGTTTCCAGGTGAGGTACATTTGACCATCGGACGCTGTTCGGGTTAGAGATCTGAGGAAATTGTTATCATTTCTATCAGATCTCCTGAGGAACTACAGGAGATTTCTGGAAGGGTGAACATGGATTTTAACTGTTCTCTCTGTTGGTGCTTTCTTGATCTATTCTGACTTTTCTTCATTTTAGCATGAGGATCCTTCATGAGAATGGCTTATCGCTGGTGGAGTGGGTAAATCGTCCTGGTCATGAGGATCCTTCATGAGAATGGATTATCACTGGTAGAGTGGGTAAATCGTCCTGGTCATGAGGATCCTTCATGAGAGTGGCTTATGGGTGGTAGAGTGTTTGTAAATCGTCCTGGTCGTGAGGATCCTTCATGAGAGTGGCTTATGGGTGGTAGAGCGTTTGTAAATCGTCCTGGTCGTGAGGATCCTTCATGAGAGTGGCTTATCGCTGGTGGAGTGGATAAATCGTCCTGGTCGTGAGGATCCTTCATGAGAGTGGCTTATCGCTGGTGGAGTGGGTAAATCGTCCTGGTCATGAGGATCCTTCATGAGAATGGATTATCACTGGTAGAGTGGGTAAATCGTCCTGGTCATGAGGATCCTTCATGAGAGTGGCTTATGGGTGGTAGAGTGTTTGTAAATCGTCCTGGTCGTGAGGATCCTTCATGAGAGTGGCTTATGGGTGGTAGAGCGTTTGTAAATCGTCCTGGTCGTGAGGATCCTTCATGAGAGTGGCTTATGGGTGGTAGAGCGTTTGTAAATCGTCCTGGTCGTGAGGATCCTTCATGAGAGTGGCTTATCGCTGGTGGAGTGGATAAATCGTCCTGGTCGTGAGGATCCTTCATGAGAGTGGCTTATCGCTGGTGGAGTGGGTAAATCGTCCTGGTCGTGAGGATCCTTCATGAGAGTGGCTTATGGGTGGTAGAGCGTTTGTAAATCGTCGTGGTCGTGAGGATCCTTCATGAGAGTGGCTTATGGGTGGTAGAGCGTTTGTAAATCGTCGTGGTCGTGAGGATCCTTCATGAGAGTGGCTTATTGGTGGTGGAGTGGGTAAATCGTCCTGGTCCTGAGGATTCTTCATGAGAGTGGCTTATCGCTGGTGGAGTGGATAAATCGTCCTGGTCGTGAGGATCCTTCATGAGAGTGGCTTATTGGTGGTGGAGTGGGTAAATCGTCCTGGTCCTGAGGATTCTTCATGAGAATGGCTTATCGCTGGTGGAGTGGGTAAATCGTCCTGGTCGTGAGGATCCTTCATGAGAGTGGCTTATCGGTGGTGGAGTGGGTAAATCGTCCTGGTCATGAGGATCCTTCATGAAAGTGGCTTATCGATGGTGGAGTGGGTAAATCGTCCTGGTCGTGAGGATCCTTCATGAGAGTGGCTTATCGGTGGTGGAGTGGGTAAATCGTCCTGGTCGTGAGGATCCTTCATGAAAGTGGCTTATCGATGGTGGAGTGGGTAAATCGTCCTGGTCATGAGGATCCTTCATGAGAGTGGCTTATCGATGGTGGAGTGGGTAAATCGTCCTGGTCGTGAGGATCCTTCATGAGAGTGGCTTATCGGTGGTGGAGTGGGTAAATCGTCCTGGTCGTGAGGATCCTTCATGAGAGTGGCTTATCGGTGGTGGAGTGGGTAAATCGTCCTAGTTGTGAGGATCCTTCATGAGAGTGGCTTATAGGTGGTGGAGTGGGTAAATCGTCCTGGTATTGTCCTTACTGCTGTGGGTTCGATTACCATGGTTGCTCCGTGGAAAATTTCCACATCTTGCAACAGAGTGGTTCCTTGTCCACGATTGCTTATCAGCCACAGAATCATTCACACTTTGTCATGAGTACCCCCAACACTCTGATAAGATTATGGGCCTCCACCACCGTCCTTCATGAGCATATTGTATTGTTGAGAAAAAAAATTCAAGATCATAGAAAATGAGAGTCAAATGGAAGACCTAATACTGTATTTGAGTGATCAGAAGGAACTTGAAGAAGTGAAGAGCCAAGATGGAGACATTACGAGGAACCTGGATGAGATTTAGGTTTCAGCCACTTCTCTACAACTCTCAAACGGAAGATATACAAAAATGTTGCATCGTCACTGATGTTGTTACTTTAAAGGACAAAGTAGGTTTGATTGAAAATAGAAACATCAGCAACAATCACTTGTCATGAATCTTGAATAAGTGGGGGTGTTGAGAAGGATCTCGGAACGTAATTCTCACTCTGGTTGAAGAAATGCCAAAGGTTTATGGTTTTCAACATGCAATGAAAATACAAGGGTCGTTACGAAAGAAATTGCTCTTATTTTATTCTCACTAAATATAATGCCAATTACAATTAAAATTAAAAGGAATATGTATACATGTGTGGCAAATATGGTTATTTTTCCACATTGTCTTCATATGTCTGGTGTTGGCTTAATGGTTATCGTGGTGGCCTTGGGTGGCGTCCTTGGGATCTGGGGATCCTGAGTTCAAATCCTGCTTGGCTGTTTAATTAATATCAGGTGCGGTAGACTCAGCCTGTCATCTCTTCTGAGGTTGGCAAAATGAGTACCAGCTTCCTGGGATGATTGAGTTATTTGAGTATCCTGTGTTGGACTGATGACCTGTCCAGGCTTGTGCCCAATAGCCCAGGAGACTGCTTTGGCAGTGCTGAACTCCTGCTCTGTACAGAATATGGTCTCTTTGGATGGATGGATTGTCTCTGTCAACTGCAATGCACTTTAATGAGTGTATCAAACTGACTCTTGTTTTATGGTTTCACTGTGGTTGCAAGCCAACCACTTTAAGGATTGTTGTTGATAGTGGTTTCCCTCCCCCCCCCCCCATCTTGAAAAACTTTTACCAATATCTAACACTGCTCACATCAATGGCAGAGTCACTGTACACATTCTTTAAACACCAATGAATATCCACTGGAGGAACCTCTTCTGCAGTCTGAAATTCAATAACTGTTCTCTGCTTTGTTGGCACGTCTAGCAGGGCAGCCATTTTGAAAGTGTGGTGTGATGTTGTCACGTGATCGTCCACAGTGCCACTCACCTTAAAATGTGCAGGACATACAAACCTTTAATTTTGATCTTGCAAAGCTTTCCTTTGATGCTTTGGTTACGAACTGAAAAATAAGAGGCATTACTTTTGTACCAACCCTCGTAATATTACAGGATGGTCCATAACTGGTGCTCTCAACTCATTTTTTGTGTACTGTACAATTTTGCGGCTTGAGGAGGAGCAGGAACACAGAACAGATGAAGAGTAACACAACAAAAAGAACAGTAGAAAGAGAGGGGGCACACCAACAGCAGGGTTGAGGGACAAAATAGAGGGAAATTTGGAGATACAAGGGATATGGGGAAAATGAGGGCTAGGGGAAGACACAAGGGGTGAAGAAGATGGATACAGCTGCAAACTCTCAATCACAGAAGTGGAAGGAAAAACTGTGGTTGGATAGGGTTTATGGGGGTTGAAAAGATCATGACTGTGGATGAGCGATCTCCTGAGATGGTGATGAACACCTGTATTGAAGAATGACATTGAAGTGACTGAAGAAGTCAGGTGGGAAAAAAAAAATAGGAATGGATGAGTGGAGGTGAGCATTGAGTCTGGATTTTGGGTGTTTCACCAAAATGGGGTTATTGGCAGACCATGTGCAGAGCACAGAAATGGCAGAGGATGTAACACCAGAAAGGAAGGGGTAGAATACGTAGGTGACCACTGCTCTGTCTCTGATGTGAAAGTAATAGGCCCATAGACTCAGTTACATCGCAGGAGATTTCAATGATCTTGAAGGGCTTGGTTTCCACCTCGTTAAGCAGAGCAAGGTGTGAGGCCAGGGCACCATCCCAGAAGGGAAAGCAGTACTCCATTCAAGCTGAGGAGTAAGGCCTTATTAGTCGATAAAGGTTCAGATGTGCCAATGAAGGACTTTGTACGAAGGATGGTATCAAGTCAGCGACTGCATTTGGAAGTCAACTTAAAATTGTGGTTGCCCCAAAAAAGATAATGGCTGATTTTGAGGCCCAAAAGTTTGAGAGACTGAACTTCTTGCTTTGATCTGTCTCATCTGCGTTCACACACCCTGCTCTGACGACAAGCTGTTGGATTGTTGCTTTGCAGGCAGGGAAATGCAAGACAACGTGTTTAGCGGGGAAGAAAAGATGTCCGAGACTTTTGGATTCTGAGTCAATTCCTTTATTCAACCAACACCATCCAACCAAATCGTTATTCTTGCGGGAAAACTCCATATCGGAAATGCTCTGATAAACCAAAGCTCCAGCATATTTACATATTATCAAAGCCAAGGCAAAATTATGCCACTACAGTACTACCTCTCCTAGTGCGTTAATGGAAGGTACAAATAAAACACAGAGAGAGTGGAGGGAAGGGGGAGGGGGGGAGGAGGGGGACGCAAAATCTCTATGTAAATGTGTATCATGTAGCGCCCCTTCTAGGTTTGAGAGGGCATTGAAAGTCTCCACCATTTACAGTGAAGTGTTCCTGTCCCCACGTTTTCCAGTGCTGTGAGGTGTTTTGAATTACTAGTGCATGCCCGTACGTGCGTGCCCGTGCGTGCGTGGAAACAGCTGAAACGGATGAAGAAGAACGATATCAAACCTTCAAAAGGCACATACTCAGGTCCCCAGCGTCAATTGTGACGTCATATCAAACGAAGAAGAATTGTGACCTCAATTGTGATGTCATAGCACCGTGTCCTGTCATTGGTTTGGCAAATAAATGGCCATAACTTGGGAACCACTTGTCCGATTAATATCAAACTGTGAAAAGGCACAAACTCAGGTCCCCAGCAATATACCTAGCAAATTTCAATTACATCGGACCAGTGGTTGTCGAGAAACGGCGGCCACAGACAGACAGACACACACAGATTGCTGGAATTATAGATAGATAAGCAGTAGGTATGTTTTCACGTCATGCACACAAACTGGGTTTTTATTTTTATTTTTACATATACAGAGCTGTCAGTTACCTATACACCACCAAAATAAATGTGTTACATGCTTGGAACAAGATCTCCCATTGGGCGGGTACTCGGCTGGTGACACCAATTTCCCACGATGGTGCTTTTAACCACTCTGGGGTTAAGAACCAATTAATTAACTGTGAATCAGCCAACGCAAGTTAATGGAAGTAATCAGATTTAATATATGGGGGAGGGGAGATTGGAGGAGAGAAAAGCACGTCTCAACAGAAATTGCAGAATCAATGTACAGTTCTGTACTATAACAATCAGATACAGATCATACAGATATAATTCACCCGTGCCCACGATAACTTGTTCGGCTTAACCTTTAAACTTATCCATCCACTCAACAAACACTATGACATACATGCACTCAACCAACAAAGACAATTGGCAAACCCAGAGGTAGAGCCTGGCAAAGTGTCTGGAGCCAGTTTGGTTCCAGTCCCAGCAGGAGGCGACTGCTTGGTCTGCACGTCGCCTGAGGAAGAAACAAGGAGCGCAGCTTGTTTCGGCGAGGTGCTTCTCTGTAACCCTCTCTGCAAGCTCAGCATGTCCAGCAGCACTGAGGCGAAACCAAGACTCCTCTCTTTAGGACTCCAGGGAAGCCTGGTATTGGCTTAGTGGTTAGGGTGGTGGCTTGGGATCCTAGGGTCCTGAGTTCAAGCCCCATTGGCTGCTGAATTAAAATACACCAGGAGGTTGACTCAGCCTGTCATCCTTCCAATACCAATGGCAAAATGAGCACCAGTGTACTGGTAAGGGGGACACTGCATCAGCAGTATAGCCACATCCCAACCAATGATGCAACCAGCAACCACAGGCTGTGAGAGAGAGAGAGAGAGAGAGAGAGAGAGAGAGAGAGAGAGAGAGAGAGAGAACGAGAACGACAACGAGAACGACAACGACAACGACAACGAGAACGACAACGACAACGACAACGAGAACGAGAACGAGAACGACAACGAGAACGAGAACGAGAACGAGAACGAGAACGAGAACGAGAGAACGAACTCCAGGGAGCAATTCAATCTGTGTCTGCAGGCATTCTCCAGCTGCTTTTTATCTGCCTATCTGAAGTGCTTTTTATCTTCCGAAAATAAGTGCATTATCTCTGTCTTTTAGCACTTTTTATCATCTGCTGACCTTTAGTGCTTTTTATCCTCTCGGATCTTGATAACCGCCCCAGCGCACCATCAACGACCAATGCACTCCTTTTGCATGCCTTAGCTGGTTTTTTTTTTCCGCATCCTTTGGAGATGCTAATTACCAGCTTTAGCAGCCTGGAGACATGAACGACTTTAAAGGATTGAAGGAACGTATGATGGAGGATTGAAGGGTCAAATTAAAATCTGTCTCGACATACTTCAACACGTAGTGATCTTTGGACACAAATACCATACTCCAATGCTACACATTTAATTATGAAATAACTATGCTGCATTACTCCCTTTAACCCACGTCACATCTCAGCAACAATATCATGCTGGGAAGTGCACATGGCACCCAGAGCGAGTTGTATGCAATAGTAAAAGTTTTGTTGTAGGTGTCAACCCATTGGTCAGTGGGATGGTTGGTTCTAGTGCTGCATCACAAAAAGCTGGAGCATTCACGTTGTTTAAGGACTGGTAATCATCGCAAGGTCGCCGATCCCCAGGTGTCTTTTTGGTACCATGTGTGGCAGTGAAGCCCAACTGCTGGACGATGGTCTGATGATCCCATGTTGTAACATATAGTCAAACTCCTGGCAAGTGATACATAATTTCTCGAGTGCAAGTCAGTGAGCATACACGAAAACAGGGGGTACCGTGTCTCGAGGTGATGTGTGATCTGGTGTTTGGGCTGTATTGTCGCTGTTGGGTGTGTTATGGATGAGAACTCATAAAGTACTTTCTGAAAATGGCACCTGCTCTTGGGTGGAAGACACGTGATATTCAGCGATGAAACGGTGGATGCTTTGACAGACACACTAAGCTATGTTGAGACACCCAATCGATGACAATTCTGACATCGACGGGAGATTGAAATGACGCAAAAACATTTGTGCTTAGGATAGAATATCTGGTGTCGACAAGAGTATACACCCAAGGAAATGAGCGACGTAAACCCAAATCAAACTGGAGGAGATGTTCTCCAACACCCATGGAAATGAGCGCCGTAAACCCAAATCAAGTTGGAGGAGACGTTCTCCAACACCCATGGAAGTGAGCGACATAAACCAAAATCAAGCTGGAGGAGACATTCTCCAACACCCATGGAAATGAGCGACGTAAACCTAAATCAAGCTGGAGGAGACCTTCTCCAACACCAATGGAAATGATCGACGTAAACCCAAATCAAGCTGGAGGAGACCTTCTCCAACACCCATGGAAATGAGCGACGTAAACCCAAATCAAGCTGGAGGAGACATTTTCCAAGAGTAGCAATAGTGTTGTTGTTAGTGGCATGTAATGAATATTCCTGTCAATTTTTTTCCTTTCAGCGGAAGATGGCGGCACAATGCTCACCTCTGCCCCTATATTCACAAGAAAAGGAAGTCTGCTGGTACGATCTATGAGGAAGAGATGGTAACTGATGTATGGCCTGGGTGAACTCATCGCCATTGCCAGCTTTATTCCAACATCAGACTTGACCAGCCAGTTTGTGAAGGTCTTGGGCCAAACTTCCCTTTTAGCCAACCCCACAATAATTGATTGGAACCATTAAAGGAGGAGGGGGAGTAGTAGTAGTAGTAGTAGTAGTAGTAGTAGTAGTAGTAGTAGTAGTAGTAGTAGTAGTACAAAAAGTTGGAAAATTTTTTTTTTTACCAATTATATTGACTTATATTGTTGTGGTGCCGGGTTCGGTGGCGAGGATGACCGCCAGACGGAGCAGTTGGGCTGTCTCCCACCGAACACCGGAATTGAAGGTCATAACCTTTGGATAACTCCAAAGTTCATGGGTCCCTTAGTGGACCGTGGACGCCAATATTTTGACAGCGTGAGGTAGGGTTAATTGTTTAATTCCAATTTACCTAAGCACCCATGCTGTCTAACTACCGGGGAAGCCACACCCTCGGCCGACTTTGTCCGAACCGAGTCGCTGTTACCGACTCGGATCAGACATAACCGAGCAGGAGTTACCAAAGCCGCGCCGGTCCAAATAACAACTTACGGCACAATCGGCCTTCTTGACTCTAAAGCCCGAACCATATTGGGTCAATGAAAGAAAGCACGGACAACTAACTGAAACATTTAACAGTTATTTATTACAATGTAAGAGGGAGGGAAACACAGAGCAGACTTAATCTCGAATATAGACGAAGGCAAATGTACAATGGAATCACTTAAACAGTTCTACTTACAGACTGGCCACAGACAGACACACACACCCAAAAAGAAATGGACCTCGGGGGTCTTTATTAGGCCCTTCAGCCCGGGATGGAAGGCGAGCTGAGGGCCAGAGTCTGGCCGGGTACCTGGCCGCCTTGTGTTGTTTTATATGTGAGTCAGTCTGTGGACGGGAACGGGGATCCCCAGCTCGAGCACTCCAACACAACCCACCACGGTGGGACTCAAACCCACGACCCATAATCCAACGAGCGATCCTGGCTGCCACGAACGATGATATGAGCACCACGGAAAACCTCTGCCACGACCACCACCACCACGAGGAACCTGAAAAAGACCGCAGACCGCCAAAAGACCTCAAAAAAGACCTCAGACCAGACCAAGACCGCAGACGATGACGACTGCAGACGATGGCTTGCCACCTTTCTTATCCTCCCCCCCCAGGCAGGTGGAGGGATCCGCTCTGAGGTAACTCGCCTCCAGATTGGTCGGCGGGCATCGGGCGATCGGTATCCTCCCCTCATTGGATGAGGGGAACATTCCATCTGGCTGGGGCGGGGTCGGCCCTGAGGCGAGGGGGCTCCACCCACGTCCGTAGCCTTGAACACGTGGGTTATGGCGCCGTGGTGTGGAGTGAAAGCTGGGTGGGTGAAGCGCTTGTTCACCCAGAGGGGGAGGAGGAGTGAAGCGAGGGTTTTATTGGCGTTGTGCGATTTCAAGATGTAAGAAACATGACTATAAAAGAAACCCGCATCGCACACATGAAATTCCAATTAGACATAAGGGAGGATTTCTAACTACCCACATTAGCCACATATACTTAACGAAATAACTAAACTTTGGGTAAACTGTATGTGTGAATGCGAATGGTTTCCAGATTCGTAACAATATATTGAAAAATGTAATACTGTTTCGGGGTCTTGGGGGGGGGGTATTGGGGGTTCACGAGTCCCCTGAGCAAATAAATGTCATTATAACAAACAAAAAGTGCGACGAATAGACGAATAACTCTGTTATGGATATTAACAGTGATAATGAATAAACCCCAAGCCAGGCCGACTCACGGTTGGGGATAAAAATGGACATTTTCTCATGGTAATAAGTACATTGGACAGGTACAGGAGTCAGGAAGCACAAAGTTTCGAGCAGGATTGCACAGCAGGATGTATATTCTTTAAAAAGGGAGTTAGTGTCTTCAGCGACCCCACGACATTGGGCGTTTGGAAGGTAGCTGCAAACTTGAAACGCATTGTAAAAAGTTCAAGTTCACGGGCACGTTATCTCAGCAGTCTGTTTTCGAGCATTTCAGCTCCATATTAATTAGCTGTAGTTATATACCACTTAAGTGTAACCATCATTTTGTTACCACTACAACATCTCATGTCAAAGCCTTTTATTCTGTCCGTTTTTTTCTGCAGATGCATTTTCCTAGCAAGTGTCAAGTTGCTTTATCGTCTTATGAAATTAACCTTTCACCTTATCACGTATTCTATGCTACTATCTCTTTTATGGTGCCCAATGGTCCCATATTTTTGTGGGGAGTTGTTTCTTTTTTTTTACCCAAGCCGGTCATGAACCGTGTGAACAGGCCTCACGTTCCACTGAAGATGGCAGGATTTTGGGATTTGGTCAGGGTGCCAGTGATAACTCCACTTTTCTTCACAAGTGATACCTGCGATTTTTACGTTCAGAAACTCATGGCAGCAGAAGGGACACCCAGCTTAATGTTCATCCAAGGGACGGCACACACGTTGATGCAACCAAGATGACTGTTTATAACTAGGTCGAGATTCGAACCCATGATAGACAGCTCAGAAGCGAGTCATGCATACCTCTATGCTATACGATCAGACTTTGTGAAATATTTTATGATCTCTTTGGAATGCCACCTACAGAATGGCAAAAATAATTTTATTCAACTAGTTGTATTATAACTTCTAATTGTTCACAGGAGTTACTACATGTTTTTAACAAATACTTTAGCATTAAATATTTTCTGATAAATCCTTGTCGCATTGAAGTGATACCAGGTAAAGTATAATAGATAATCTCCTGATGCAGTGCCCCTGTTCAGGTAGGAATTTGTAAATTGTTGGGGATACCGGACAATAACTCACCTTCTTTTTGGAGAAAGACACTGTGGGGTCTTTCACCTCCATCAACCTATGCTAGCAGACAGGACACCCACCCTGATGTCCATCTGAGGGACGGCACGCATTGATACAACGCCATTCCTGCAAGGAACCGATCTGACAGTTTATTGTCAGGTTGGGAATCGAACCAAGACTGGACAGTTCAAACGTGAGTGCACTACCTCTGCACCATCTTGTTTGTCTTGGTGAGCATGAAACTGCCAAAGTAATGCGACAACTTGCTCATCTGCTTTTTCTGTTTCACTCTTAGGCAGACACCAGTATCGGTCACATGCTTTCACGAATTCACATCCTCCATAAATCAGGCTCTGCAGTTGGACGACACCTTTCGCCGTATGGCCAAGTACGTTCCATCAGATTCTGTGACTCTCAGTCTGCACTCAGATTTAAACACCTGAGAGCAGGACCTTCCTCCTGGTACTTTCAGTTCTTTCTTGAAAGCACCCTGCCAAACCAAAATATACCTGTTCAATCACCAGCAACAAATAAAAGTGCATATTACCTTTGGTTATCTCCATTTGCGGGTTTCGGGAAGTGGGAGGAAGTTCTCCAATCATTCAAAGTTTCTACCGACTTTTTTGGTAAATTTGTTTTTCGTCAACTGGTTCATGAATCTTTCTCCTTCACCGTTAGTCCCTCCTCCCCTTCCTCCCCCACCCCCCCATGTTTTATGTGCAGAATACGTTTTGCAGTGGAGGATGATTTCCTTCTCCTGTAAGCTCCAACTCTGTTCATTAAATCTCTGCCATTTTGTCTGGAACTTAGTAGTTATTGGTTGTAGAACAGGTGACACCTTTTTAGCTCGCCTGTTCGAAGAACAGAGAGCTATAGCGATACCCCCGGCGTGAGCGTCAGCATGAAAATGTTAAAGTTTTTGGTGCAAGTTATTTAGAAGCTTGCCATTCATTTAATATGTGTACTAGGATGCTGATATTTGGCATGGAGGTTCCTTTGGGGTATATTATTGATGTCGTGAAGTTGAAATTAAAAAATAATTTCAAATGTTTTAAATTCTTGACCTGTTTTGAACTTAACTTTTTTGTAGCACATCAACGTTAAAGTTTTTGGTGCAAGTTATTTAGAAGCTTGCCATTCATTTAATATGTGTACTAGGATGCTGATATTTGGCATGGAGGTTCTTTGGGGTATACTATTGGTGTAGTGAAGTTGAAATTAACAAATGATTTTAATTTTTTTTTAAATTTCAACCTAAGATGGTGTCAAAGCCACCCAATGCTCGCCTGTTTATACTCGACGCTTGCCATTCATTTAATATGTGTACTAGTTTACTGATTACAATATACAAATACATATTGGTTCACGAGTCAGTAAGTGACCGCTATATTCGTTATGGGTGTGTGTCTGTCTGCCTGTCTGTCTGTCCTGAGCATAGCTTCGTGGGTTTTGATCCGATCCTGATAAAATTTGGGTGGGAGGTTTATATCATGATCTAGTTGTGTTTTTCTGAAAATGGGCGTGGTGCGCCAATTATGGGTGGAGCCACGCCCAAAAAACATGCGTTTTTAGGGGGTAGCCGATTTCAAGTTACAGCTTCTCCGAGGGGGTTTGTCGAATATGACAGGGGTTTCGGTATTTGGTTAACCCAATGGCACCTGCATAGCCCCACGGAGCTCGATTTTTCATTTTCTTCCCAAGGTCAAGGTCACAAGGTCACGAACTTAGAAAATTGCGAATTTTGACATAAAAATCATCTGACCGCCAAAACTTTGAGAGCTAGGATGACAATATTTTATGCATAATCTTGAGGTCATTCCCCACCTAAAGTCTTGAAACCATTTTTCTCTATCTCGAACACCTTGCCCGTGGCGCCCCCTTCAAGTTTGTTTTTACGCTGATTTCATCAAAGTATGGATAATCCGAGGAGTGCGAAATGCCATATAGCCTGTATGACGTTATATTGTTCCTGGAATGTTCCAGAGAAAGTTTTGCGCCAAAGGTCATAATCCTTGACCTTTGACCTTTAAAGTTCACAAAGGTCAAATTTTCAAAGTTGTGGGAATCGAACCGGGTTTTCGACCTTCTTCGACGAACTAACTCAAATAAGCTATAACACATATCCTGTTTCCTTATTTTAATGTCCACAACATTGTTTTGTGACCTTTAAAGGTTATGCAAAGGTCAAAATTTTAAAGTTGTTGAACGAAACCGGGTTTTCGACATTTTGCAGCTAATAACCTGTCACTCATACCACATCATGTTGATCATTTTTATAACTTGGTCAAAAATTATCACATTGTCTCATCCTTGACTTCTGAAACAATCTACATCGTCAAATACCGCTCGTGAACCATCGTCGTCTTCAGACTTGTGTTGCTTTAAAATTATTTGGATCAGACTTCACTGCAATGCTTTATAAAAAAAATTATTAGACGAGTCTTTTAAAAAGGATAAATGTATAAACAGGCGAGCATTGGGTGGCTTTGACACCAACTCTCTGGTTAGCTTTGGTGTAGACCTCTGTCCTATTGTGAGGCAGGGATCCCCTTCCTCATTGGAGAAGGTACAGTCATTATCCTATACAGCACATATTCCGGGTACTCGGGGTGGCCGCACAGGTTTAGGCCTTAGCCTACAAGTGGTCTGTGTCCTTTTAGTCATTTTCTGTGACTGATTGTTTGGTATTTGTTTGGCATATTTCTGTCAGTTTGTCAGTTTGGCATATTTCTTTTACAGCCAGCCATACACCTTGCAATCCTAAAAAAGTAAGGCTTTCATTAATTATTGTACTTTGATAATCCGCAATAATCATTGCTACTGCCCAATTTACCCAAGACTTTTATCCACCCCGACATGCAGTAAGCACACTTGCGTCAGCGTCACAATTGAATAATATCACCTTTCAGTCAGGAAATTTTGGCAGCATTTGGCTGTTTGACTTCTGACTCACCCAAAATACGACCCTTCCCTGTTTAGGCTATGACCTTAAAAGCATTACCTATCCCAGAGGGACACACACACACACACACACACACACACACACACACACACACACACACACACACACACACACACACACACACACTGCACCAAATCCACCAATAGCTTAGGAGTGTGCAATGCAAGCTGTTGCGCGTTGTTGTCCACAGGAACACAACCCACTTCCGACATGATTCAATAGCAAAGGCAATTAGTGAAACAACTGGAAATTTAGTTTATATCTCTCCTTCCCCAATATATACAATATATATATATATATATATATATATATATATATATATATATATATGTATCTATATATGTTAGATTCTGGTTTTTTTTCATTTCTGTCTTTTCTCCTTTTGTCTTTGCCATTAAGATTTTTGACGTCTTCAGCATGCATGTCTTCATGATATCCTTGACATTAACTCGGAGTTATTCTATTTCCAAGTTTTGTATTGACCATTTTTGTCTGCTAATCATATCAGTAAAGCATTAACAGCGCTGTCAACTTTGGTGTTAATGTGAAACTTCCGAAAATCCATATCACCATTGCACACCTTCTTTTTGGGGTGAGAATTCTCAATTCTGTCCTGTGAGATATGTATATATACACATATACATGCTGGAAGGATGACCTAGAGGTGTGCTGGAGGTGTGCACACTCGCCTCGAACCTGTCTAGCCTGGTTTGAATCCCGACCCAACTTAAACTGTCACCCTGGTGTTTCACAGGCAGGGTGGTTCATCAATGTGTGTGGTGTCCCTCAGATGGTCATTAAACTGGGCGTCACATGTGCCGGCATTAGTTGGTGGTCATCAAAGATGCCACGGTGTCCTTTGCAAAGAGTAGGCGAGCTATCGCCAGAACCGTAGCCAAATTACAAATTGCTGCCCTAACTAGTACTGGGAAGGCAATGGCAAACCACCCAGTATAACCCTCTCCAAGAAAGTGCTTTGGGCAGCACTGATGCTCCGTGACAGAGTATGATGGTATGTCAGAATCAAAATATATCCATATACATTATACACATTTTTGTTTTATTACATATCTCTTTCATCATTGCTGTGAAGCACCACTCACACTCACACTAATCCCCCCCTTCCCAATCTCTTTCCTTAGCTCGTGTTCCCCAAAAGAACGTGGAAAACAGACCGCAACGCATTGCACTCACTGAGGTCGTTCGACAGAACACTGCTGTTTTAGGGTGTTTGGTTGCAAAGGCTCAAATGCCAGAGGGAGTTCGAACAGCAAAAAAAGGAAGATTCTGCAGATGATTAATGTGAACACTTTCTTGGGCCTCGTTTTTCAGAGAGACCGATATTCCATTGGAAACACCATGAGACGAGGAAACTCCTGTTCCATTGTGGATTTAACTCGAGATTGACAAATGAAACCCTGTTTTCCCAAATCGGTATTTTATCTTTCAGCAATATTTAATTTCATCCTCATCTGTGGACGATTTTTCATCAAGGACCGATTGCCAATCACTAAAGGACGAAGTTCCACAGTGAAATAACATCAAAAAGGGAAAACAGGCACCGCGGAGTTGACTCCACAACTGTGGAATCGGAACGCCTGTCTGTAGTTGAAAGTGAACTCCGTCGACTGTTTTTACATCACGGGTGTCAGAGTTAGCACAAGGCTCAGGGTGAGCTGCTTAAGCCAAACATTGCTGCTTCAGACCGAGAGGAAGGCGGGTTTTGACACGGGAGGGAGCCACGGAGGTTCCCCCATGAACCTCCCACTCACATTAAGCCACCGCACAGCATCAAAGGTAACAGTGGCTGTGGTGAGTCAGTGTGACTGAAGCTGGTTTGGCGGCAATTCAAGTTGACGAACCACAGAGATGTTGCAGCCCACAAGGACGCCGGATGCCGTCTGGCGCAGGTGAGACACGGAGGGGAGCGGCGATGCTCGACCAGCAAACAAGTTAAAACCCCAGCCTCACTGATTCACTTATTGCGAAAGACGGAGAGGGACAGCACACCAAAGAAGAAAGTGGCGAAGCCCAGGTCCAGAGATGTTTTTCCTGGGAACAGGCAGAGGCTGCAGCACCCCATCACTACCATGTGGAGATGGATGCTGAGCCAGAGAAGGCTGCCGCTGCGCTCCGCAGCCGCCTGTAAGAGCCGGTGGTCACTGCTCCTGCTGCTTTGCTTACCTTGCTTCGCCCTCGCCTGGGTTCCAGAACAATCTTTCACTGCCAAAGTTGCTCTCCACTACCCCAACTCCTCCACGTCCTCCTCCAGCCTCGAACGACATGCTCGCAGCTACAAGCACTTGGAAGGAGACGTGAGGAGGCGCCGTCTCTTCTCTGCCACGAAGTTCTTCCTCAAGATCGAGAGGAACGGCAAGGTCCGTGGCACCCGCAAAAAGAACTCCCCGCACAGTGAGTGATTCCCTTTCCCTCCCTCTTTTGCTCAGTTTCTCTCTCGCTCTCTCCAATGTACTTCATGCATGTGTACACGTCTGCCACAACAGACTTTGCTGAGTTGTCATAAGCAAATAACTGGGTAAAACAAAGCACTTCATATTTCCTCATTATATTTTGGAAATTTTAACAAGTCTTCAGCAATATCGCTTCTATGAATGGTATTTATGCTGCTCTTCATTACCCTGGTGGTCCAGCAGCTACTTCTGATCCCAGATTCGAAAATGATTCTCATAATAACCAACTATTTTCAACTTCCCAAAGAAAACTTCAAAGGTGACTGATGGCACGTGCACGGCTCCACCACGGGATTTTACCGGCCCAAGCTTGGAGGAATCATGCAACCTACAGCAATTTAGGATTAGCTTCGGCAGTTTTCATGCCACGAGGTTAACTAGCTTGCAGCCGACCAGGGTAATAGAGGAAGTGTTTCATTGTTTCTGCAGAGATCTGAGAGCAAATTTGCCTTTGCGGGTGTCATTAGTGTTTCCTGGCCTGCCTGGCCCTTTGCTTGCATCACATAAAAAGTTATACTTCTAAAAAGGCATCCTGGAAAAGCCCCTCTGGGCAGAAATGCACTGAGGAGTCCCATCAGCTGTGCTTCCTAGGTAGAGGTGTGTTTCAAATGCTTCCTTTCTTAAAGCTTTCAGCTTTGAGAAAACATTGATCATGTTTTTTTGTTTTTTTTAATACATTTACTGCAATTTTATATTTCGTGATTTTGTGAACCAAATCTTTGCCAGCATGTAGACTTCTTTCATATTACGAGGAGTGTGTGTGTGTGTGTGTGTGTGTGTGTGTGTGTGTGTGTGTGTGTGTGTGTGTGTGTTTGTTTGTATGTATGTATGTATGTATATATATATATATATATATATATATATATATATATATATATATATATATATATACAGATATATATATGTATATATATATATATATATATATATATATATATATATATATATATATATATATGTTTTATTTAACCTGGGAGTGCAACACGGCAATGATGGGACAAATGGCCTCGTTTCCTTGTTTGAGGTCGTACAGGATCATGCGACGACTAATTACACTCGGTGTCGTCCCGGGAGACTGTGGACCCTTTGTGTATTAATTCCCATTCTGGATACGGAATATAAATAATTAAATGCAGTTGGTTCAATTCCCTATGAAGAATTCACCTTTGAATGTGACGTGGAAATGCCGACGCATTAACCTGACCCTCTCCTCCCCAAATAGCTAGAGCATTATTGTTTCTTGTTTAACATCAATTAGATTAAAAATTGCAAAAAAAAATATTTTCCTGTTGACTCGACATGTGTCACAATAATGTGGTACAGAATATTTGGAGACAATTGGCTCAGCCATATAGATTTATATAAAAATCAAAGAAAAGGCTTCACACACAAACAACTTTCATATATATATATATATATATATATATATATATATATATATATATATATATATATATATATATATATATATATATATATATATATACATTATAATATATCACAGGTAGGATAATAAGATGATGGTACATCAATGTACATTTATATAAATTACGAGGACATTGGTTGACATTGGAAAAATCAGCACCACCTATTAGATTTGAACCTGGGATCCCAGCATTGCTTGGTGTCCGCATTATGAACTCATCTGTACTCACTTGGGGACACCAAATAGGCAATCTAGACATTTTCGATGGTATTAAGTTACATTTCTTGAAAAAAATGCGATTTTTTTTTCATACATGCTGCTTTTATATATTAATTTCGTGTTTGTTGCACTTTGAGAAATTGCGCTGTGGGTATCTTTCCCATGCAATAACTGGTATTCACCATTTAGTTTTGTTTTAATTTATAAAACCAGTTGTAAGAGCAAAGCTCCCTTAGGATGCAACTTGTTCACTAAATATTGTTACCAGGTTAAATTGCCTCCCCCATTTTTGAATAGTTTATCTTTGTTGATTGCATTGTGCAAAAGCAATGGCTAATTGTTCAAAGGGCCCATAGACAGCAATGT
>NC_140972.1:33586871-33626871 GCF_056783735.1 Eptatretus burgeri | reverse complement strand
CTGGCAAAATTTGCATCAATTCTCGGCTCCTTTTCTCCAAGGCTCTTTGGGAATATTTTTAGCCTTATTGTCAGGACAGGCCAGATCAGATCTGTGACTTGCTACAGGTACCATGTAAACCTGTACAAACCTGTTCCATGGTCGGGTTGTCGGCGACTCAACCGTCTCCCCCACCAGGTTTTCTGGTGAGGAGGGTGTATGATATGGACCCCCTGCAGGATGAAGAACAAAACTTGTCAAAGGATGGAGGAGCTCCTTGTGAACCATCGGCCATCCATATCTAGTGCCCAATTGTGTCTGTGGATGTCCTCCTGCAGTTGGGTTACTTCTTATTAGGAGGTTGATGGCAGGATTTGCATTCCGGCCACCGTAAAACCCTTCATTCCACAAAACATTCCAGAAGCATTAAAAAAAATCTGAAAATCCACTCCGTGGGAGTACCCCTCCTGTGCAGCTGCTCTTCGCAGGGCAGCTCACCAGATGACAGGATAGGGGCAAAGCCTTTGGGACCCCCAATCTTTGATGAAAGGAGGGAAACCACGGGGTAACATCCCTGGGTCAGATTGTGGTAGTGTGTGTCGGGGTGGTGCTGAGGTGTCGTCCACCAGACGGCGGTCTCCTTGGGTTAACCTGAGGCGGTCCTTTCGGAGGGGTGCCTGGAATGTCCTATCCCTAAGAGAGGATGATCATCTCTCTCTGTTATCATCTGACCTCAAGCATTTGAACATCAGTATTGCAGCTCTCTCTGAGGTTCGGAGACCGGATTGCGGCAAGATCATGGCGGATGGTTACACCTACTATTGGTTTGGTCGCTCTGATGGTTACCATACTCAAGGAGTTGCAGTGGCTGTGTTCAATAAGCTGACCCCAATGATAATTGAGGTAACACCGGTCAACGAGCGTATTATGAGACTAAGGATTCGTCACTCCTTAGGTGACATTTCCCTGGTCTCTGTCTATGCTCCGACTGAGGTGAGTGACCTCACCATGAAGGACACATTCTACGCCACGCTCGAGTCTGTGGTTGATCAGTGCCCCAGGCGAGATACACTTCTAGTCTTAGGGGATGTCAATGCATCGACTGGAACTGAAAGGGATGGCTAGGAGACATGTGTTGGTTCTTATGGGTCTGGAACTGTTAACCTGAATAGCACTAAGTTCCTTGACTTTGCAAGAAGTCATGAACTTCGGGTGGCCGTTTCATGGTTTCAGCGCCCACAGGCTCATCGCTGGACTTGGTATTCCAACGCTGGCGGTGTGGCAAAGGAGATTGACCATGTGCTCATTGATGGTTGCTGGAGGAGGATCCAGAACAGCAGGGTCTACCGGAGTGCTCATTTCCTCAATACTGACTACCAGCTTGTTGTAGCAACTCTTAAGTTGCACCTTAAATCCAGCAGAATGGTACCATCTCAGGCTCCGAGCCTCGGATGGATGTTAGCAAGCTCAAGGATGAGAGGGAAGCTGAGAAGATTGCGAACAAGCTGAATGGAGACTTGGGGTGTCTAGGTGCTTTGGGAGATCCTGAAGAGTTGTGGAGCACCTTTAAGACCACTGTCCTTGATATTGCCGGTTGATGTCTTGGAGCTCACCGCAGGGCAAAGAAGAATTTTTTCTCTCAAGGGACACTGGATACCATTGACCAGAGTCGCAGGGCCAGGCTGAATGGCAGAGCTGAGCTGTTCAGTGAGCTGAGGCGTAAAACTGTACGTGTGCTCAGAGTGGACAAGGAGGCCTATGTGTGAGGAATCTGTGAGGGGGTAGAGCATCACCTGTGGTCAAGTGATTCTCGTCCTGCTTACAGTGGAATTTGTGCATTGCATTCATCCAAGCCCATCCCTCGGAGCACTGCAGTTAGAGCAGAGAGTGGTCGGCTCTTGACAGAGGAGTCCGAAGTGAAGGCCCGCTGGGCCGGTTACTTTGAGTGGTTGTACCAGGCTGATCCACCAGCTATTGAGTTGGACGTCAGGGGTGTTACAACCGCTGTTGCTGACCCTCCATTCAACTGTGGTCCACCTTAGTTTGTGGAAACACGGGTTGCGGTGAACCGATTTAAATGGGGGTAAAGCTCCAAGAATATGTGGCATCTATGTTCAACTTCTCAAGGCTGGTGGAAATGCTGCACTCGTGTCGTTGCCTGCAGTTTTGTGCTCTGCCTCAAACACAGGCATCATCCCAACTGATTGGAAGAGGGGCCTTGTTGTCCCTCTGTGGAAAGGGAAGGGTGATCGCCAAGACTGCAACAACTACCGAGGTGTGACGCTGCTCTCAGTGCCGGGCAAGGTCTTTGCTCGGATAATTCTTCATAGGGTTCGCCACCATCTGCTTCAGCACCAGCGTTCAGAGCAGTCAGGAGTTACACCAAAGAGGTCAACGATTGAGCGTATCCTTGCTCTTCGGGTCCTCACCGAACGCAGACAAGAGTTTCGGTCGGGGCTGCTTGCAGCTTATGTTGATCTCTGTAAAGTGTTTGATTCAGTGAATTGGGTTGCTCTCTGGAGGATTCTTGGTCTTCGTGGGGTGCCACCAAAACTGATCGATCTGATGTCTGAACTATACTCTGGTACTGAGAGTGTTGTGAGATGTGGTGGTACCATCTCTGACTTATTTCCAGTTGTTACTGGAGTTACTCAGGGGAGTGTACTGTCCCCCACACTTTTCAGCACTTGTATGGACTGGATTATTGGGAGGATGTCGGAGACATCAAGCTGCGGTGCATTGTTTGGGAATGTCAAGATCTCTGACCTTGATTTCGCAGATGATGCAGTCATCTTTGTTGAGACTTTAGATATCCATTTGGGGGCCCTCGAGGTGCTGAATTAGGAGTTTGAGCCGCTGGGATTATGGGTTTCCTGGGTCAAAACTAAGATCCAGGCTTTGAATGACATCTTGGATGCTACTGTCCTGTCTGTGCCTGTTTGTGGTGAGGATGTTGACTTCCTGAAGAGATTCCCTTTCCTTCGCAGTGATATTCATGTCTCTGCTGGCTGTGAGTCAGAGGTCAATAGACGTCTGGGTCAGGCCTGGGGAATCATGGATTCACTGGATAATGGGGTGTGGTGCTGCCGGTACCTGTGCGGGAGAATGAAAATCCGAGTCTTCAGGTCCTTGGTACTTCCAGTCTTTATCTATGGATGCGAGACTTGGACTATGACCAAGGATCTGAGACGGAGACTTAATTCCTTTGGTACCAGGTCTCTTCGGAGAATCCTTGGCTATCGCTGGTTGGACTTTGTGTCCAACGAGCAGTTGCTGAGAGAGACTCGGATGAGATTTGTTACCTGCATGGTCCGTGAGCATCAGCTGCGGCTGTATGGACATGTGGCTCGTTTTCCTGATACTGATCCTGCTCACCAGATTCTCTCAGCAAGGGAGTCTCGTGAGTGGAGGAGGCCAATGGGCCGACCACGTGCCTCATGGTTGCAGCAGGTTGACCATCATCTCAAGGAGATGGGGATGGGCCAGGCATCTGCCTGGAGATGGCCA
The DNA here is from genome assembly GCF_056783735.1 of Eptatretus burgeri. Lineage (NCBI taxonomy): Eukaryota > Metazoa > Chordata > Myxini > Myxiniformes > Myxinidae > Eptatretus > Eptatretus burgeri. The sequence continues at coordinate 33,623,385 of NC_140972.1, read as the reverse complement.
GACGGAGGCCCCTGGAGTACCGGCGGAAAGTGGACGCAGCAATGCGCTGCTCTGGCACATGCTCCCATACCTGACCTGACCTAACCTGACTTTATAACTGCTGGCAGTGATGACCGGGTACCAAGACGTCCCACTTTGATGCAACCCTGCTTTGATTGAACACCTGACCCTGACCCAGGACGTTTTTTTATTATTCAATTGAATTTAGAATGGGATTAAAATAAATTAAATTCAAATCAAAAGAAAGACCATATAGTCACAGTCCTGCACTGGAGTCAGTGGCGGATCTCGAGGGGGGGTTGCAACCCCCCCCCCCAACCTCCCCTCAGAATTCGCCACTGGGAGTAATCAGAAGGAACCCAAACAAGCAAAAAGCAAAGATGAAGTCATCAGAAGGAACCTGGATAGGATTCACATTTCAGCTGCTACTCCTCTACCCTCAAACCCATCCAGGCACAGCCAAGTGAGACTTATTCAAAAAAAAATCATCAAAAAGAACCCAAATCAAAAATTAAATAATTCTGGCTGCCAGACCATGCATCCGAACAGGTTTAAATTTAAAACGTGTATTCCACATCACGACTCGATCGTAACTGTGAAGTTTCACATCGATTGATCAAACGGTTCAAGAGAAAGTTTGTTTTTTTTGAAGATTTTTGCTCAATCCAATATGGCTGCCAGACCATGTGACCTATCAATTATTTGTGTTTACGCTGGTATCCCCAAGGCTTGGAGGACATTTGTATGAAGTTTGCCCTCGATCTGTCCAGCCGTTCTGGAGAAGATTTTTATATAGGTTTGAGGGTAAATCCAACATAACTACCAAATCATGTGACCAATGATGTCATATTTGTAAACATTTTGTTCCTCATGGATAGGCAGTCATTCATGTAAAGTTTCGCCTCTGTTTAGCCGTTTCTAAGAAGATTTTTGAAGGTTTTTTTTTGTTTTTTTTTTAAAACAATGTGGCTGCCAAATCACGTGACTGATGACATCATCAATTTTTTTTATTTTTTGTGGACCAATTTATCCCAAGATGACCCTCAAAATTTTTCATCCTGATTGGATGTAGCATTCTATGTATGCAATTATGTCGTCATGATGAAGGCACTTAATTAAGACCACAAAAAAATCACTTATTCCCCGTGTGGAGGACTTCACATGTGCCAGTCATGCCACCCACACCTGCCGCACCCCCCAGGCCACCCACACACCTACCAATCCATCCATCCACTGGGACTGTACTCTGTGCCGAGCGCTGGTGCTGCCGAAGCAGTCTCCTTGGCTATTGGACGCAATCCTGGATGGGTTTCCACTCCAACACAGCATACCAGCAAGCTGGCACTCATTTTGCTGACCTCAGGAGGATGACAGGCACAGTCAACCCCACCTGATATTAATTCAACAACTGAGGGGGATTTGAACTCAGGATCCTAGGATTCCAAGCCCACCACCCTAACCATTAAGCATCCCAAGTTCACCACCCTAACCATTAAGCATCCCAAGCCCACCTCCCTAACCATTAAGCATCCCAAGCCCACCACCCTAACCATTAAGCATCCCAAGCTCACCACCACAACTATTAAGCCAACACCAGGCATACCCCTACCAATGCACGCATCTATCATAGATCCACCCAACAATGCAATCGACTTTCTTCATCTGATCCCCCACCCTCTGATAAATGCAGCAAAGGTGTCAACCCTTTCCTCATTTTGTCCACTAAAGCTCTTAAACGAGCCACCTCCAAGCATATGTAACAGGAAAACCACCCCACAGTCTCCAACAACCCGGACATTGCCCACATACAATATCTAATACACTGATTATAAACGTTTGTGGATTTGGCCCCGGCTTTACTCACATTGAGTGACGTCTGTTCAGTCTTGTCCATTTCTTCCTTGGGTATGACTCCTCGGCTCCACCAGTGGCAGTGGGCTGAACTCCACCATAACCAGCCAACCCAACACCCGAGCGACCCATCTCTCCAAATTTACATCTCAAGGAGCTCCCATTGTGAGATATACTCCATCTATACCTGTCATCCAACTCCAAGTCAATGCGCTCACCTCCACCAGAATTGTACCATCCATCAATGCCCCATCCATCCACCTGGCTGACCCCTCTACCACATGGCCTCCCTACTTGGGAGCAGTCCCCATGAGACCGCGCGGAGCCGGCAGTCAGGAAAACTTCACCCTTGTCATCAATACGCTTGTCGAGACAAGAGCCAAAATGTCACCAAAAGCATTTCTCAGAGAAGTGCTCAGACCCACTCTCGGGCTCCAAGGGATTCCCCGTTGAAGCGCCAGCTGCACGCAGGCCTAGCCACTGGTGATCGCACCACCAACCACCCATACCTAGCCTGGCAGTAGTAAACCATCTCAGCGGCTCAAACTTCATGACCTGACTCGGTACAGGCACCTTGCCCTTCCCCAAAGGTCGTTTGGCCAATGCTGCTGACTTGTTAGACTCTCTGGATCCATACCTGGCCCACTTGGCCTTTATGATATGGAGCAGATCTGATTCATCATTCACAAAATGGTTGAATCGGTTTCGTGATGGGATTGCGGAAGCCCTGTTGCATTTTCCACAGCATGATCCCTCCTCAAAGTTCCGAAATGCGCACTAATGTCACGCGTTCGATAAGCCCAGCACCTATTCTGCGTGATGCAAGATGGTGGCTACCCTCCATGTGGTACTATCACCAAGTTTCACTTGATATTTCCTGGCCACGCTCCTCCCACACACGGCAGAACATGAAGGGGATAGCTCCAGGCTCTGACACGTCACACATTACCGTCACAAACGATATATTCCCTGAATTATCAAAGCACAAGGCATACCTGGCCCTCCTGCAGTTACCTTCTTCTCCAGGATATCTGTGTGCAGCACTATTCTTCTGCACTTGGTAGAATCGACACGCCACTCTAGCCAAACTTGGTTCTCCATATCTACTAATCAAGTAAACAATAAATATTATTTAATAATTCGTCAGATTCAGGATATCCTGGGTGGAGAAAATGGAGGCACTCTAAATTGTTACCAAACTGAATGAAGAGCTTTGTCTTGCTTGTGAAATCATATTGGTCTGCATCGGCGGACAGGTAGAATAATGGATGTAAACAGCAGGAGAAACATTGATCAATGATTGCAAACCACTGTGGGAAGCATAGTAAAGCTGGCGTTTCGGGCAGTAACCCCTCATCAGAATAAAAGAGCAACATCGTCCTCTGTTTTGTCGTCCTTTTTTTTGTGTCGATGGGTTAATGCCTCTTGATATCAGCTTCTTCTTGCTTCCCATGACATTCAACAGAGACTTTGATCAACGATCTGTTGATTTCCTCTCATCCATTGTCAACGAACTTACCCTTACCAGTTACCACTCACCATTCTGCTCTCCCCTCCATTTATCCGTCTACCCTTAAGTGATTCACAGCTTTTTAAAAAAATCTGTTTTAAGGCCTCAACACATCTCTTGCAGATATTTGTTGTTGTGTTTTTCTGCTTTTCAAAAGCGATAGTTCCCTTTTTAATTAAATATCCATTTCGAGCAATCTCCCAATACTAATTGATTGTTTCAGATTTTGAAAGGCCTGTTCTTACGTACACATACTCTCAATGTCGAATGCAATTTTACCCCGAAACAACTTTGGGAAGGGGAAATTTTAATGTTATTGGTCAGAAATTAGTAGCAGATTTTTAGAGGGGTCAAGTAGAAAAATGGAGGCAAGTGGTGGCTCACAAAATCACAGGGGGGGAGGGGTGAAAAAGAACAGACATGAGAATCAAAATGGAGACAAGCCCATCCTTCAAAATGAAAGCCAGACAGGATGAGATCAAGATGAATAAAAGAGGATGAAAATGGAGTCAACTCCATGTTACATTGGCCAAAAGGTCAATATGTGACTGATAGGACCACTTCCTGGCAGCTCTTCTCTTACACCACCTCTTACACCATTTAAAAATGAAAAATCATGGTATATTTATCCACCAAATCCCCACTCCCCCCCCTTTCCATTTTTCTACAATTTCTTCTGACAATATATATATATATATATATATATATATATATATATATATATATATATATATATATATATATATATATATATATATATAAAGAGTCCCAATAGATGATGGTGTACTCCCTCAGTCTCTCTGTCTCTGTCTCTGTCTCTGTCTCTGTCTCTGTCTCTCTCTCTCTCTCTCTCTCTCTCTCTCTCTCTCTCTCTCTCTCTCTCTCTCTCTCTCTCTCTCTCTCTCTCTCTCTCTCTCTCTCTCTCTCTCTCTCTCTCTCTCTCTCTCCTCCCTCTCTCTCACTTCCCTCTCTCTCACACACACACACTCACACACTCACACTCTCACACTCTCACACTCTCACACTCACACACTCACACTCTCACACTCTCACACTCTCACACTCTCACACTCTCACACTCTCACACTCACACACTCACACTCACACTCACTCTCACTCTCACTCTCACTCTCACTCTCACTCTCACACTCACACTCACACTCTCACACACTCACACTCTCACACTCTCACACTCTCACACACTCACACTCTCACACTCTCACACTCTCACACTCTCACACTCTCACACTCTCACACTCTCACACTCACACACTCACACTCACACTCACTCTCACTCTCACTCTCACTCTCACTCTCACTCTCACACTCACACTCACACTCTCACACACTCACACTCTCACACTCTCACACTCTCACACACTCACACTCTCACACTCTCACACTCTCACACTCTCACACTCTCACACTCTCACACTCTCACACTCTCACACTCATACTCACTCTCACACTCACACTCACTCTCACTCTCACTCTCACACTCACACTCTCACACTCTCACACTCTCACACTCTCACACTCACACACTCACACTCACACTCACACTCACACTCACACTCACACTCACACTCACACTCACTCTCACACTCACACTCACACTCACACTCACACTCACACTCACACTCACACTCACACTCACACTCACTCTCTCTCTCTCTCTCTCTCTCTCTCTCTCTCTCTCTCTCTCTCTCTCTCTCTCTCTCTCTCTCGCAACATAATGGTAGGACAGAAAAAAGGAAGGTTGATGGGCAAGAAAAAGGGAAAACAAAGAACACTAAAAAAAATGGTCAGCAGAGAGCAGACAAGTTTTTATTCTTGCCAATGATCATGTCGAACTTTGATAGGTGGATAATAGATTTGATTAAAATCTACGACAACTAATACTACTACTACAGAGTGGAAGATGATAACCATCTAGTGGTCCATTCTGTTATGTGCTTGATTCTAACCTAACTAATATCATCAAACCAATCAAGTCAACTTCTTCAATTGTACGATTATGCCGATCTATACGTCCAATCCCAATGGCCCTTGTAAAGGCCAATCTGTCCAGAACCTAGTAAAGAGTTTCTGCATTTTACATCCTAACGTACAAGTCCTGTCACAACCAAAATGTGATTTCTTGTCCAGACTTGCCCAAAAACATGGCATTGATGTTATTGCCCTCCAGGAAACACACACTGGTAAGCCATCACCTCCTCCTCATTACAAAATGTACAGTTTTAAAATCATTGTTACAGTGTGTCATGACAAATATCACATTCCTATTGATATTAATCATATGCTCTCAGAATGGGCTGTAATATCGGAGTCCAACACCTCTGACATCTTAGTAGTAAGCGTAAAGATCAGTGGCTTGACAATAAATAACATCTACAAGCCACTTACTTGTGTCGAGCCACATTCTGCCCTTCTGGTATCACAACATCCTGAACTTCATGTTGGAGATTTCATCAGGCACCATTACTCCTGGGGATATAGTGTAGTGACAGTCATGCTATTGGCAAAGAGTTGTCTGATTGGGATTCTGATAACTGTTTCCTTCTGCACTGCATAATCCCAAACAAGAAAAAGAGCAATCAGAGATTGCAGACCCTCGCCAGGACTTGTTTTGTGTGGTGCGTTGTGTGGTGTTTGTGGAGTTTTGTGTGGTGTATTTTGTGTGGTGTTTTTGTGCCTGTGTGTTATGTAATTAATGAGACATAATTAGTATTGCCACTTTATAAATGCTGGCAGTTATGACTGGTTCAGCCATTTCAGAGAGGAAGGTTTTTGAAGATTTAAAAACAAACAAACAATATGCCTGCAGAATCACGCGACCGATGATGTCATCAAAAAAAATTTTGTCGACCATTTTATCCCGAGATGACCCTCAAAATTTTTCATATTGATCAGATGTAGCGTTCTACATATGCAACTATGACGTCATAATGAAGGCACCTATGACATAAAAAGTTACCCTCATTCGCCATGAGGAGTACTTGCCGTTTGCCAAGTTTAATTTTTTTTCCCTTTTTGAGGTTTCACAGATACAGGGGCCCAAAATTTTCCTATTTTTCCAACATAGCTGCCACACCACGTGACCTATGACATCATAATAATCATTAAAACATTCTGTATGAGTAGTCACCCCAATGGTGAAAATTTCATCTTAATCAAACAAGCGGTTGTGGAGAAAAACATGAAAGTTCTTTGTAGACAAACAAACAAACGGACCCAAATGCAATACCCTCTCCAAATGGAATAAGGATTACAACCCTAATCCCTGCTTTGTGGTGGAGTCGCAGCTCAAACTCCAAATCCCATCCAGGTTCCTCCTGATGACTTCACCTTTGCTTATTTGGTTTCCTTCTCAGGACTCCAATGCAGTATTTGGTCTTCCATTTCATTGTGTCATTCGATGAGTCAGAACAGCCCATCATGGCATTACACAAGATACTTCCCCAGTTTCCTCATAGCCAACATCACCCTGCCATCATCCATGTTGGAATTGAAGTGCCACTCATCGCATCAACTCCTGCACTTCAATGGAATTTCTGTAAAGCTCATTGGCCAGCTTTTTCCATAACAGTAGATGAGAAGATCAATCGCCTCTATTGATCTGATAGCTGAGAACTTACCCTTTTGTCAACTCCTCAAATTTGCTGCCTCAAACAACATCGCTAGCAGCTGCAGGGCAACTGTCACCCCTTGCTGGCAGCCAGAACCTGAAGCCCTTTTGAAGGAGTGTGAGAATACGGGCATTCCTGACAAAGACATTTAACTTCTCCCATCTTTGGACTTGACACATTGTTGAAGGTGGATAGAAACTGTGGGAAACATCGATTTCAATCATTCTAGCAGAAATGCTTGGACTCTTTTCCACTACCTGGGTGCATCTAGTCCACTCCAACATTGACTTATGAACCCCCCACCTCTCTCCCAAGTCACTGAACTTTGCCAGAATTCCAAAGGTACCACGTTCAAGCACACGCAGACCAAGGTGTCAACGGAATTTTCTGTTACAGTGTCGATTCTACCTGAAACCTCCTCCCTAGCTGCGGCATCTCTATATATTGAAATAGACATGACTCTCAACTCTACTAAGTCTGAGAAAGCTGCCGACCAAGATTACATCTTTCCACAATTCCTAAATAATCTTGGAATGAGAGTAGAGCTTGAATCACCTTCTTCTTTGTGTTCATCCACTAATCTGGCATCAGTAGCTGGATGCAGAGAGAGGCTATCCCTTCAATGTAGAAGTAGGCTAAGATTATCACCAAACCAAAGCCATGGAAACTGCAAGATGTTCTCGAGTGATGTGCTGTTCAAGTTCTCAAGTGCAAGATGGAAACTCAAGTGGTGGCACCTTATCTTTGCTTTGCACTTCCTTCAAGCTGTTTGAGCATCCCCTCCTTACCTGCATCTTTCCTCTGGTTGGTCTCCCCCAAGGATCATTGCTCGCACCAATGCTGTTCAACATATAAACAAGTGACTTACCTATGACTTCCTCATGGAAGTTCACCTGTGCTGACAACCTTGCCCTTGCCTACCAATCACGTGCACTTGACAACATGAGCCAAGTTCTCAACAATGACCTCAAGGTTTAGGAGTACTTCACAAAAAGGAGATCCCATCCCAACCCATCAAAAACCACCCTAACTGCCTTCCACCTGCGCAATTGCCTGGCTAATGCCGAACTCGATGTCTCCTTCTGTGGTAAGCCAGTCCACAATGAACCACATCCCAAACATCTTGGAGTCACTTTGGATTGCATCTTGGCAGATGGAGAACATCTGGAAACATTCTGCAGGAAAACTAAAACAGGGTGTCCTAAACTAAAACACACTTGTACCCTTGCTCTGATGTATCCCACTGCAGAGTATTGTGCACCTGCTTGGACTGGGAGCAGCCTTTCTGAATTCTCCAAGGAGAATCATCTCTGATACCCTGAAGTCAATTCCTTTACCGTAGCTGTCTGTGCTGACTAATACTGCACCCACGGACATCTGCAGGTAAGGACAAACATCTCAAGAATACCTCCAGATAGACGATAAATGCTGCATTGCCCATCCATGAAGAGCTAGTGAACCCTCCAAGACCTCACCTGAAGTCACGAAAGCCCTACTTTATTTGGGGGAACAATGGGAGCAGCCAACATAAACGGCAAGGAGTCGTAGCACCAGCAATGGGAAAAGGGACTTTCTTGATTAAATACAGTAGTTCTAATTTTAGACACAAATTGATTGCACAGTTCTTGAGTGACCTCTATGAAAAAACTGGGGATGGTGTCAAATGGGCAGAAAATCTTAGACCCCACCCAGGAGCCCCTGGGGTTTGATCGATAGTTTAGACAGATACCAGTGAAGTTCTCTCAACCGACTGCGAACTCTTCATGCAAGGACTGCTCACCATATGCACAAGTAGAAGCGAACAGAAAGGTCAGAATGTTCTTGTGGTCAGACACGTAATATGACTGCAAAGAGGAGATTCATGGAAACCTTTGGAAAAATACATGAAGTCACTCAATCTGCAATTAAGTGGCTCTAATCATGTAACCTAGTTATATTGTCCACCTGATCATATGAAAAAAGTACTATTATTACAACTACTACTTCTACTACTAATACGACTACTTTAATGGCCCCAAATATTCATCACTTTCCTGTGGGGTTGGCTGGGAATGTTTTCACCAAAGCCTTCCAGAAAAATGCTGCCCATTCCTGACATCCGACTTCAAGTAATTTGGGCATAGATTTGTAATTTGTTCAAGGTGCTGGAGATACCGCACCTTCTCTTCATGAAGGATACCCTGGGATTTTTTAAATGTTCATCATTAACCAGTGCTAGCAGTCGCATCCTTCCCCTTAACGTCCTTTTGATGGACGGGACACACATTGGTGCCTCGCCCTGCCTGCGAAACACCAGGATGGCAGTTTATAGCTGGCCCAAAATTCGAACTCAAGGTAGATAGCTCCAAGATGAGTTATATTTACTGTATAAGCTATCTCGCCATGAGTCCATTCCATGCCTCATGGATTTGATTTATGTGTGTTTGCTTTATTATTTCAATTGTTTATATGTTTGTTTTCTTCTCGATTTCTCTTTCCAATGAGAATGGAAGACTAGCTTCTGTAGATCTATATCAAGTATCAACTGCCCCATTTGTTGTCTTGGATATATTCTGATCATGCACACGATTTATATGGCATGTGTGGGAAACATTGTGCGCATTAATGAATTGCAAGAGATTTGAGATTTAAGTCAATATGTAGCTCGATTCTAGCTTCTGACCGAACAATATGGCATCATCTAGCTATAATTCCAGAAATCTGTGTGTGTGTGTGTGTGTGTGTGTGTGTGTGTGTGTGTGTGTGTGTGTGTGTGTGTGTGTGTGTGTGTGTGTGTGTGTGTGTGTGTGTGTGTGTGTGTGTGTGTGTGTGTGTGTGTGTGTGTGTGTGTGTGTGTGTGTGTGACCGCTGTTTCTCAACCACTGGTCTGATCTAATTGAAACTTGCCAGCTATATTGCTGGGGCCCTGTGGATGTGCCTTTTCAAGGTTTGCTATTAATCGGACAAGTGATTCCCAAGTTATGGCTATTTATTTACCAAACCAATGACAAGACACGTTGCTGCGGCCATTTATTTACCAAACCAATGACAAGACACGTTGCTGCGGCCATTTATTTACCAAACCAATGACAAGACACGTTGCTGCGTAGGCGTGGCCGATGGAGAAAGGGTGCCATTTAGTTACCGTGGGGTCGGAGTGGCAATGGTCAATGGCAGCGAATGTCATGGCAAGCAAAGACAGGGAGGTAAACTTGATTTTAATTTGGATTTTAATTAACTCTGTGTGTGTAAGTATCACAGCAGTTGTTACTTCAATGCAAGCGATAATTCATGGAATGCATGTGAACATTCCGTACGGGCACGTACCACTTCCGGATAGTGATGACTTACTGTATTCTAATAATTTCTCGATTTCTTATCCGCATTTATAGATAAACACAATTCCCCAATCCAGTCGGCCTTTACGAGAGCAAAGGAACGGCCTGTGTGGCGGTTTGAAATTTCTTGTTTTTTTTTTTCACACATACGGCCACGCACGTACGGCCACGCAGGTACGGGCACGTACTAGTACAAATAATGACTTCATAGCCTGCAACGATAACAGTTTGTTTGTTTTTATAATGATGCTTGGGTTATCATTGTCATGGTTCTTTTTAAATGGAGAAGGCTGTGCAATTTAATTTTCCGGGAATGAATGACAATTTATTTCCCCGCGGGCGTGAAGCGAAAAGCGGGGTTAAGTAATTGCTTCACACTGTCTGTCTGTCCACAAACCTCATTTCTTGATTGAGGAACAACTTAATTTCAATTGAAGGTTAAATTTTGAATACAAGTCAGAACATAAATCGGAGAACAAACTTGCTGTTTAACAGTACTTTGGCTCTGAGATCGCCCCGAACAAACATGCACAGCGAGGAGTGAGATCATTTTTTTTTACTCTGTCTGCCCGGAAGTCAAATAAAATTGAAAATCATCCCAAACAGGAAACACAGTTTTTAAGGATGCTATGAAGGACACAAACCACAGGCACAAAAAGCTAATGTAACATGTTAAATAAGGTGGTGTATGAGATGCTGCATCAATGGTGGTAAACTTCCAAAAAAAATTTCTACAACATTTAAAATCTTTATTTTATTTAAATTGAATTATACTAGTACAGGCCCGTAGGTGCAGGCCCATAGGTGAGTGCCAGTATGTGCAGCCTCTCTCTCTCTCTCAAACCTCGAAAAGCACATCCGCGGGTCCCCAGCAATATTCCCAGCAAGTTTCAATCGTGAAAAAGAAATAATAAATAAATAAATAAATAAATAAACATTAATTGTGATGCCATTCGTGACGTCATAGCACTGTGTCCTGTCATTGGTCAACAGATAAATGGCCGTAACTTGGGAACCGCTCGTCCAATTAATATCAAACCTTGAAAAGGCACATCCGCGGGGCCCCGGCAATATTCCTGGCAAGTTTCAATCCGATCGGACCGTCAATCATGCAAAAAATAAATAAATAAATTAATAAACATTAATTGTGACGTCATTCGTGACGTCATAGCACCGTGTCCTGTCATTGGTCAACAGATAAATGGCCGTAACTTGGGAACCGCTCGTCCGATCGATATCAAACCTCGAAAAGTCACATCCGCGGGTCCCCGGCAATATTCCTGGCAAGTTTCAATGAGATCGGACCGGCGGTCGTCGAGAAACTGCGGTCACAGACAGACAGACAAACAGACAGACACACACAGAGATTTCTGGAATTATAGATAGACTAGTACGGGCCCGTAGGGGCGGGCCAGTATTGCTGGGCCGGTAGGTGGGTGCCCGTAGGTGAGTGCCAGTATGTGCAGTCCTCTCTCGCCCCCTCTCTCTCACCCCCCTCTCTCGTTCTCCTCTCTCTCGCCCCCCTCTCTCGCCCCCACTCTCATCCCCCCTCTCTTGCCCCTCTCTCTCGCCCCCTCTCTCGCCCCCTCTCTCCCCCTCTCTCACCCCCTCTCTCTCACCCCCACTCTCATCCCCCCTCTCTTGCCCCTCTCTCTTGCCCCCACTCTCTCGCCCCTCCTCTCTCCCCCTCTCTTGAATTGTGATGCCCCCTCTCTCCCCCTCTCTCCCTCTCTCCCCCTCTCTCCCCCTCTCCCCCCCTCTCTCCCCCTCCTCTTTCCCCCCTCCTCTCTCACCCCTCTCTCTGTAAATGTATTCACAAATGTATTCACAAAAAACAAATAAATAAACATTAATTGTGACGTCATTCTTGACATCATAGCACCGTGTCTTGTCATTGGTGGACAGATAAATGGCCGTAACTTGGGAACTGCTTATCCGATTAATATCAAACCTCGAAAAGGCACATCCGCGGGTCCCCAGCAATATTCCTGGCAAGTTTCAATCAGATCGGACCGTCAATCGTGCAAAAAAAATTTAAAAAGAAAAAAAAATAAACATTTATTGTGACATCATTCGTGATGTCATAGCACCGTGTCTTGTCATTGGTCGACATATAAATGGCCGTAACGTGGGAACCGCTCGTCCGATCGATATTAAACCTCGAAAAGGCACATCCGCGGGTCCCCGGCAATATTCCTGGCAAGTTTCAATGAGATCGGACCAGCGGTCGTCGAGAAACGGCGGTCGCAGACAAACAGACAGACAAACAGACAGACAGACAGACACACACACACACACACACACACACACACACACACACACACACACACACACACACACACAGAGATTGCTGGAATTATAGATAGATACTTGAACAGCGTAAAAAAAAATTCTACAACATTTAAAATCTTTATTTTATTTAAATTGAATTATATACTTGAATGGCGTAAAAAATTTCTACAACATTTAAAATCTTTATTTTATTTAAATTGAATTAAATAGTTGAACAGCGTAAAAAAAATTTCTACAACATTTAAAATCTTTATTTTATTTAAATTGAATTAAATACTTGAACGGCGTAAAAAAATTTCTACATTTAAAATCTTTATTTTATTTAAATTGAAATAAATACTTGAACAGTGTAAAAAAAATTTCTACAACATTTAAAATCTTTATTTTATTTAAATTGAATTAAATAGTTGAACAGCGTAAAAAAAATTCGACAACATTTAAAATCTTTATTTTATTTAAATTGAATCATATACTTCAATAGCGTAAAAAAATTTCTGCATTTTAAATCTTTATTTTATTTAAATTGAATTATATACTTGAACGGCGTAAAAAAAAATTCTACATTTTAAATCTTTATTTTATTTAAATTGAATTATATACTTGAACAGCGTAGAACACAAATAGCCTTCTTACCGCTTCCAAATCCCTTCCGTTTAGCAGTACATGGATAAAATATGACGTCATTTTACATCATCTCAACCAATCAAATGTGTTGCTCGTAAACCCCGCCCATGTCGTTTTTTTCTCAAACTGTGCAGGGTTAGGGTGTTCTGTGAACTCTTTAGTTGTAAAGTGTTTAACATATTTTGTTTTTTTGTTGCTTTCGACTCTGCCAGAAATATCAATAAAATAAAAATATTGCACTGGCATGTAAAGTACTGAAGCAACCTCTATTAAAGATCCGAGTGAGTGTAAACTTATCGATTTCTAAACTTAAAACCCCATCTCTTGACACCATACTCTGACATACAGCAGAGTTCTATGTACAGTTGGTGAAGACACTGATTTGTGGGGGGGGGGGGGGATTACAATTGACTTTTCTCAAAAGTCTTCAGCATATTGCCTTTGGCATTGGTATGCACACCTTCCTACTTCTACTGGAATTCACAGAAGTCTGAGCACGATTTTAACCTTCCCCTTTAACATTCACTTTACACTGCTTGTGTGGTTCACACACAGTTCCTGCTGGTCCTGTGCAGGACGAAGTCCTCAAATCCGAGCGCATTTGTGTTCGGCAAGCCGGCTGCTCTCGACTCGGTCCTTATTAGCACGCATCATTATGTTTGCTCCCCATGATTAAACAAAAATTTAGTTTGCTTTTCCAAAGCAAACAAGCACAAAATAGCAAGCAATTACACAAATCACACTATCTCAGATCGTGGGAAGTTCATTAGTTCTGTAATCGGAAATAAGACGATAAAAGTAACATTCAAATACGCAAAAGTTTCAGCAGGAAATACTCACAATAGGTGCAACATTATTTTATTTATTTTTACAGTGATATAAGGCTTATAGTGGAGCTTGTACATATATTACAAGCAGCACAAACACTACATCATTGTACTTTAACATGAAGTTAAATGACATTAATAGACAATTATGAGGGTTGGCAGGTTACCTTAGAAATGTGATACCTGAGAACTCCTTAGGCTGGCAGGACATCTTTGAACTCACTTTTGAGCAGTCTAGCCTGGGTTTGAACCTAGTGTTTCGCATCAGTGTGTACGCCGTCCATCCGAAGGATGTCAAACCGTCTTCTGGCATCAGGGGTTTTGGTAGACATTGGAAAGATCCCACAGTGTCTTTCGAGAAGAGTATATGAGTTATAACTGGCACCCTGAACAAGCTATGTATTCCTGATATTTCCAGTTCAGTGTTAGACCTTGCCACTTGGTTTCGAAAAGACTTGGGTCAAAAACGTACCCTGGCCGACACCACGACAAGGTGGGAAATCTGGGGATGTTAAACAAGGAGTAGTGGACAATGTAGGATTTGAACCTGTGTTCCCTGCCTCATGAACCAAATGAGGGAACAAGGACCAAACCAAATTGTTATTTACTACTACTACTACTACTTTTCATTCAATTTGCTCATCTTATTTCATGCATCGCAATGAGCATTATGAGCATCGTGAGAAAGGAGTGTGCAGTGATTTGAGTGAGTGCGACTCATTTATTAATTCCATTTAAAATAATTGTTGGTTTGTAAGCGGCCACTCTCCACAACGCACTCACAATACACGAGCATGAAGTTTGCAGTTTTCCTTTTCCCACGGACGCGTTCCGTGCGTGAAGCCGGACGCAATCTGAACCCACCCACTCCGGACAGACAAAAAAAAAGCCTCCTTTCGTCGGACTCACTGTGGGCGTTCATTGTGCACCCAGGAAATGCAGATCCTTACTTACTTACTTAACGCCATTCATTCTTTACACACTCATTGCAAACAGGTGCCCTGCACTTCCGCCGAACTCGGTTCCACCCCGCAAGCCATTTTCTTTATTCCCACGGAGTTTGCTCGATTGAGGAAATCCCCCCCCCCCTCCCCAAAAAAATAAAATAATGCAGTCTTGCAGTTTCAGCAACAACTTCACGAAATAAAGCGACTGTTTGAATCCAGTCCCTGTAAGCGCGATTTTGAGCTCGATTTAAGATATCCTTAATGCCATCTATGAACTTCAACCACAAATCACTGAAAATATCACAAAAAGAACGTTTAACATCCCTTATCAAGCTTCCAAATGAATGGGGCTGCCTAAAACTGCAAAGGAACAAAATAGAGAGCTCCAAAGTGGAATCGAATATTCTGCGGATGCTCTTTAAGCACATTGCATTAACTAACAAGCTCTGGTTTTTCAATCTGCCTTCAAAAGGCTTTCGTTTCCTTTCATTTTGGCAGTTCAGTAAAAGTGCCAGATCAAAGGTTAGGTTAGCGGTTTGGACTACCCTTTCAGGCAACAAACAATGCAACCTCTTCGAGGCCTGTATACCTGTAACCGGGAGGTAGGAACACCGCTTTGAGAAATGCACACGTTTGTTTCATCAGGCACAGTCAGATGGCAATTCGTTTGGGCACCGAGGGCTAAGGTTGGATTATCAAATTAGAGTCCAATAACAGTCCCGAAACCTCGGCTCTTCAATGTACGATGCAGTTGACTTCGGCAAAATCGAATCACCGAAGCAAATGTTGCAAATAATAAATATTTTAAAATTTTATTTAAATTATTACTTTTTATATTGATCTGAGACTCATGGAGGAGTTTGTACATGTATATATATATATATATATATATATATATATATATATATATATATATATATATATATATATATATATATATATATATATATATACACACATATATCACATGCATGATAAAGACATAGCAAGGACATCAGTCGACGATAGACGAAAACATATGATGTATAGTCTAATTAGTGGATTCGAACCTTGGTTATTTCTGCATCTGGATGTTTACACCAGAGGGTCACATGGGAACACCGAGGCCAATGTGAAGATGTAATCCTCAAAAAGAAATGTTAATAAAATCACCCCAAAACTGGTGTATCGCTAATTGCGATTCCGTTCACCTTGGGAAGGAAACCTCCAAGGCGTTGTCGACTTCATAATAAGATGTTGTTTAATTTGCAAAAAAAAAAACCCAGTAATGCATCTTGTAGCAGTTAGTCGAAAACGAAATGGAACGATTGGTGGAAGCACGCTTCAAACGGCGATGAAGACAACTATACAACACTGATGTGGTTTCTTCGAGAGGCTTTGTTGAGGTTTTGTTCTTGTCATGAAACGATGAAAGGCATGAGCCGGTGTCTGGTGACATGTACACTGCCTTTTGCTCCTTTGACAGATGTCTTTCCCAACTTCATTGCCACTGTGCGCCACCCTTACTATGATAGTCTATACTCTGATCAAAGGGTGCTGGACCCTTTCACACGCTGCACATTCTTCGTTATTTGTACACTCTTTTATTGTGCATTCTCATGTCGACAGGTGCTTGCGCTCTTTCTGATGCAAAACTTCTGAAATGAGACTCATTTAACATGAAAAGTCTCCTCGTAAGTGCAGCGCAACCTTTGTGTCTTCCTTAAAATTGGTATTTTATTGTGATCAACAATGATAATGATAATTATTATAACAATAACAATGTCAAGACTCCAACAGGATGGTGTAGTGGTCTAATACTTGTCTTATGCTTACATTTGAGCTGCCTCGTCTGGGTTTGATTCCAGATCTGTTGATGAACTGTTGGGATTGGTGCCTTTGCAATCAAAGCGTTGTGACACAAAGTGTGCCATTCCTCCGATCAACGTTAAGCCGGGTGTCTTGTATGCTATTATTAAGTGGTGGACATGAAGTCTTTTGCAATGTCTTTTGCAAAGAGGAGATGACTTATTGTCGGTGCCCTGAACTAGTTACAAATTCTGCATCAAATCATCTCCAGTCAAACATCATGCATGAATGACCAGGCAGTTAGTGAAAGATTTTATTCAGAAAGATTTTATTGAAAACAGGTTCAGAACTGTCGAAGAAGTTTATTCGCCAGTGTTATACTCGGTAGTTAGTTATTGCCTTCCCAGCAGTAGTTAGGGCAGGATTTTTGAATGTGGCCATGGTGCGAGTGATAGGTCACCTACTCTTTGTGAAGGATCTTTAACATCTGCCAACGAATGCTGGCAGATGGGACACCAAGTTTAAGGTCCATCTGAGTGATGACACACACATTGATATCATCGTGCCTGTGAAACACCGAGATGACATTTTATAGCTGGGTCGAGATTCGAACCCATGCTAGCAACGTAGAGGTGAGTGTGTGTACCTCTATGCCATATTGCCAACCCTTTGTGGAAGACCTTGGTCAAAACCTTCCCCAGCCGATCCCAAAATAAGGTGGGAAGAATTCGGACGGTTAAATAGTATAGTTGTAGTAGTAGTCGTAGTAGTAGTGTAGAAGTAGTAGTCGTAGAAACATTGGGAAAGTGCAGCTTTGACTCAGCTGCACACATTCTTTGAACCAAATGGGTCCCTACTCTGTTTCCAAACGTGTCTTTAATTGTGCCAATAAAGAAAGCTAAGTTTCTGAAACATACGGAAGAAATAAGCCATGCTCGTCTGACTTCATTGTATAAATGTAAAGTTGTTTTTTTTAAGCCAACAAAGTATTTCCACCTCTTGTCGCCGACGACACAGGTCCTTTTGTGCAGAGATTTTTGACATTTTGTTCCACAGTTGCTGTTGACATGTCAATGACAATAACAATTAGAGCTTGTCTCCACATTTTTTGTGAAATAACAAACATTTTTCAGTTTTGTTTTAAAAATGTTCTTGCTTAACCTTCTTCTCTAAAATTAGGGGCTATTTATTTATTAATTATGTGTCAAGGAAATTTAAAAGTGGAGGAGTGGGGGTCGGGGTTGGTTTGAATCAGTGCAAACCTGGTGTGTAGAAGGGAGGAGAGGGGGTTGTGGTCTTGAGTATGTATGAGTGCGTTCCAATCATCAATATTTAATTAGATGTTGATTTTTAATTTGTAACATCTCCCCCATTAATTTTCTTAAATTAGGTGTCTATTTGAATTAATTGACATTTCTGATATTTGGGGAGTTATCAGTGCATTATTGAATTTATTAATATTGAAACTATTGCATTATTGAATTTTTTATTATTGTTGAATTTTTTATTATTGTTTTATTGTGCATTATTGAATTTTTATTATTATTTCTTGTTCATTATTGAATTTTTATTGTTATATATTGTGCATTTTTGAATTTTTTATTATTGAAACTTTTGAAAGTGAGTTTATACTTTATATAGGTACTGTACATATGGAAAATAAAATACCTTTGTTCATTAATTTTCTTAAATTAGGGGTCTATTTGAATTTGTTGACATTTTTGGTATTTGGGGAGTTATCAGTGCATTTCTTGAAACAAAAACTTTTGAACGGCTTTAAAAAGTAATTTGATATTTAAACTGTTTGTACCAACCGTGAGGCTTGCATGATGATAGAACAAGTGTCCCTCCAACACCTCGACTCGACATGCCCTCCCCATCACCATCACCATCATCCCACCTTCTTTATTACTCCAACCAACCTCACACCCTTCTGAGACTTCCTTGATAAACTTTCGTAAAATGTTGAAGACATGAGGTCATTTGTTTGGAAAATGCTTGAAATAAAAACAAATGTAAAACATTTCTACAACATTCAAATAGTCAGGTGGGGAAAAATATGCATGGGAAGAAGGCATCTTGCCCCACCTCACTCTCTATCGATTATCGTAAATGTAAATCCTATCAAAATTTCAGAAACACTCGCTCTACGTAGCTACAGTAAGACCAGATGTTATTAAGGGCTTCTAATTCTGACAATTAAAATATTTTAATCTCCAAACTTCTGACAACCATCTGTGCTGATGTGTTTGAAACATCTTTTTCATATAGTGATAGAGGTTGGAAGAAGTTTGCAAGTTATTCATGCAAGGCTTCAAGCAGATGGTGCACCAACATCTCATGTCACCTCCCCCCCATCCTTGCCCACAATATTTATTACCCCAATGAAGTCTACCTAAACCAAAACTCTGGCTTTGCAGGTTTGTAGATTTATTTTTCCTTCTATCCATTCTCTCTTTTCCTGTTTGGTTATTCCCTCACTTGTTGTATCCAAGAGTTGCCCCACTGCCCCACTTTCAGTTCATGCCCTCTGTCACCATGTTCTTCAATGAGCCTCGATTTTGTAGAGAGAGAAAAAATATGGTCGAAATTCCGGTTCATCGACCTTCATCGACCAAGCTTTTGGTGATTTCATTTGCAGCCATTCCTCTCGATAGTTAGTATGTTGTGTTTTTTGCAATTTGGTGGAAACATTTATTGCTTGTGCATGAATTTTTTCAATATACAGTATATACAGGATTGCAAATCATTTTGCAAACATACTAGCAATATACATAAAGGAATGACAAACAACGAGTAATTGCAACTTGACGGTGAGCGCACATGATGAGGTCAACACATGTAGATCGTTTAACAAAATATATAACAAAAGTAAATAGGCTGTGTACAATATTCTAATAATTTGATTGTGAGCCCTTTACCGTATGCAGAGCATTACTATACATTTTTTTTTATCAATGCTGTTGTACAATTTCCATTGTGTAGAATGGTCCAGTTCTTGTCTTATTCCCCACAATCCATCCATGGTGACCTCATTTTCTATGCACTTTACAGGATGTCCATAAAGTCCTTGTGCAACTTTGAACTTTTATAACTTTTGATGACCACATGATAAAAGCAAACTGTAAATGGTACATGAAAGCATCATTCACTAAGTTTTCTGAATGTTAATGCTTTTATTAATGTTATTCATATTGCTATTGTTAAATCCACTATTCCTCTGGGTTTCTTGACAAGTTGACATTTTTGACGAGGCAGCTTCTACATCAGTTGTAAAGTCAACCACCAAAATCACTGCATTTGGTTCCTCAACGATGGCAATTAAATCTTTCACATATCACCTTGTACCAGTAAGGTGGCTTCCTGCCACTATGCTTTGAATGTATGGTTGTTCTTGAATGATGTCTTCCCAGACAAGTGGATTGTTAGACGTGAATCAATTGCTTGGCCACCTTGATCGCCTGACCTGTCCCCATTGGAATACATTTTGGGAGCTATTTAAAACTGTTGTTTACTCATCTAAACAACATTCTTTGGATGAAATTAGAACCACGATCATAAATACAGTTCATGAAATTACTCAGCAGCAATTGGAGAATGTTTTAAACAAGTTGGAAAATAGGATTGAATGATGTATTAAGAAAGATGGCAGTTACATTGAAGATGAAAACATTTTACTGTATTAAGTAAAAACTTAATGAATTATGTTTTCATGCACCGTTTATGGTTTGTTCCGATTATGTGTACATCAAAAGTTATAAAAGTTCAACTTTGCACAAGGACTTTATGGACACAGTGAATAAGCCCAAAAGCTTCAATAATGTTTAGAGTTGAGCTTTGTGTAAGACAAACGAGGTTGTGGATGTTCCTCAGACCGTGTTACCCTTTTTACGGTAATGATATTGTTCCACCACATTTGCTGTAAGCTTTCGATCATTTTATTGATTTAAGATACATCCCTGTCCAATGGAAAAACTGGAAATTAGGAAGGGGTTGGGCTTGGAGGGAGGGTTAACAAGGGTAGATAAGATCATAGTTTTGGATGGGGATGGTGAACAGCTGTCTTGAAGACCTGCAGGGAAGAAAATAATTTTCAGAATAAAATGGCGAAGAGTTATCTGCCGTAAAGGATCACAAGGTTCTGCCATTTGAGACTTTTTTTCTTCAACAGAGCAAAATCACTCTGCAAACACACCAGCAATATATGTAAAGAGTGACACATTAGTAATTGAAACGTGATAGTCAGTGTATTTTATGAGTACCACACTTGTACATCATTAAATAAAATACAAAAAAAGCAAATAAGCTTTATATAATATCCTAGTATTTTATTTTCAGACGAAGGGGAAAGCACGAAATGTCAGCACCTCGGGATCCTTTGCAGCAATTAACTCCAATCATTTTATTCTTGTTTTTATTCTCCTGTGCCGGCAAATTGACTACTAGTAGACCACCAAACGAGATCACAATCTGCCTGTAATTGCGAACAATGGATTATATATATATATATATATATATATATATATATATATATATATATATATATATATATATATATATATATATATATATATATATATCATACAAAGTCGAGGCTCATGGAGGAACAAGAACACAGAATGGATCAGGATGCAACAGAACAAAAGGAACAGGAAAAAGAGAGGGAGGAAACACACCAACAGGGTTCCGGGACAAAATAGAGGGAGACTTGGACAATAAGAGATGTGGAGAGGAATGAGGGGTGGACAGAAGAAAGCTCTCTGAAAGGAAAAACTGGAAATTAGGAAGGGCTTGGGCTTGGAGGGAGGGTTAACGAGGGTAGAGAAGATCATGGTTTTGGATGGGGTGGTGAACAGCTGTCTTGAAGACCTGCAGGGAAGAAAAAGATTGAAAATAATGTGGAAGACGTTTCCACTGGCAGGAAAAAAAAAAGAGTAATGAATGAGTAGAGGTGAACAGTGATTCTGGATTTCGGTTGTTTCACCAGAAGGAGGTTGATGGTCGACCACGTGAACCCTGCAGAAAACTGGGGAGGGGGGGGGGATAAAGCAAGAAAAGAGCAGAGGGTGCAAGACTAGAAAGGAGGCGGTAGAAGACACAGAGACCACCGACTTGTCTCCGGTGGGAAAGTGATAGGCCCATAGACTCCTCCTCAGTGCAGAAGTTTCCAATGATCTTGAATTCCCTGGTTTCCATGGCACCAAGCTGAGCAAGATGTGAGGCTGAGTGCCAGCCCAGAGGAGAGAGCAGTACTCCATCAAGCTGTGGAGGAAGGCCTATAATAGCTCAGGGTTGAAATGGAAAGTTGAACTAAGGAACACAGCTTTTTTGCTCTGATTTGGACTAATGCTAAAAAGATTAGCACACCTTATTTCCCACTGTGGTGTACCATTTTCAATTTTTAGTTGATAAAATCCATTGTTTTTCTTGTCAGGTAATGCAGACTGACAATAACTTTTACAGAGACTAGAAGATTCCTTTATACTTACTCATGGTCAAGGCACCATAAATTTTTGTAATCACTAACAACGTCAGTTGAAATGCATCCCAAAACTTGTACTGATCCTCAACTGTGCTTCACTGTAGATGTGATACTTTGGATGTGATACCATTGTTCTTGCTGCCATCAGACTGTCAATGGTTGCTGCACAACAATTCTAATTTGAATTCACAATTAAAGCAAATATGTCTACAGCCTTGTTGAAACCACTCTTTGCAGTCAAGTTCCCATTTCAACCTTTTGGTTTGGTTATCTTCTTCACAGAAGTCAAACATAATCAACTGCGCTTCATACTCGTGTTTCTCGAGAAAGTAAACTCACCTCAATTTGCAGCAAGGTCGTTAACAAGATCTAAACTCAATCATAATCAGATATCCTGGAATACTTTTCAGCTCAATACCTCAACCATCTTCATCATTACGAGTACTAGAATCATGTAGTGTCTTCCAACTTTTTCATCTATTTTTCATCAGAGTATCATTCACCCACTGCTATATTTAAGTACTGGATGTAGTTATAACAGATGGGCCTGTAATCGATATTAAATGTTTTTACTTTCTTTCAGAGGCTGTATTTTATACAGGTAATGAAGAATACTATTACATATTTTTTTTGTTTCGAAAAGTCTTCCATCTTCATCTTCTTGCCCACATTTTGTCTGTCTCGATCCCCATCCATGATCTACTTTGTTATTTCCAAAAATAAACAAATTAAAACTTTGCTCTATTACCAGTCTTCAAAATGTTTTTAAAATCAACAGCATTTCATAATGGGATTGGTGTAATCCATCTCATAAGCGAACAAAATGTAAATTATAGCTGCACTCAAGAACTGTGGAAGCGATAGTAGCATACTCTGACAGCTTGTCGTTACAGAAACACTGCCTGGTAATCTAAAGATTTCAACCTCGGCTCACATGACAAAGGGTAACGGATTAGCACGAACCGGCCGGATGAAGTGGGATCCACACTCAAGCATCTCCGGAAACTGTAGATAAGCTCACGGGCCTGTAAGTAAACCGGGGTCACTGCCAAAAGCAAACAAACCACTCAATGAGAAGAGCTTTGGATTAAATACTTTGTAACAAAACATCTCATTCATAATAGTTATCAGCAAAGTAAGTCCCCATAAACCAGCCCAGATCAATCCAATACAGGAGGGAGGCTGCCCTGCACTCATCCTGGGAGATGGTTAGTGTACTTGCCACATTTGTTAAGCCATGGAAATTGAACCCACAGAAAGCAATGCAGAAAGACACTTGTCTAAAGCAAAAAAATGCTTTTTATAGTCTTAAACAAAATAAGCTTTTTAGACTTCAACAAAGTATGGTTTAAAAACATACTTTTTAGTCTTAAAAAATATGATTGAAAAATAATATGCTTTTTAGTCGGAAACAAAATACGATTAAAAAAAATGCTTGTTAGTCTTAAGCAAAATATGTTTTTTGTCTTAAACAAAATATGGTTTAAAAATATGCTTTTTAGACTTAAACAAAATATGGGTTAAAATATGCTTTTTAGACTTAAACAAAATATGGGTTAAAAATATGCTTTTTAGACTTAAACAAAATATGGGTTAAAAAATATGCCTTTTAGTCATAAACAAAATATGATTTAAAAAAAATATGCTTTTTAGTCTTAAGCAAAATATGTTTTTTGTCTTAAACAAAATATGGTTTAAAAATATGCTTTTTAGACTTAAACAAAATATGGTTTAAAAATATGCTTTTAGACTTAAACAAAATATGGTTTATGAATATCCTTTTTAGTCTTAAACAAAATATGGTTTAAAAATATGCTTTTTAGACAAACAAAATATAGTTTAAAAATATGCTTTTTAGACTTAAACAAAATATGGATTATAAATATCCTTTTTAGTCTTAAACAAAATATGGTTTTAAAAATATGCTTTTGCAATCCACGACTGAGATTTTCCTTTTCTAGATGTTAATAGGAGAGCCATGAGAGTTCAGAGGTCATGTACTCACCTTTGAGGCATCCAATGTGGGTTCAAATCGTGACCCAACATTAAACTCCCCTCTTGGTGCTTTGCAGGGCAGACCTTGCATCAATGGGATCATTAAGCAGACTGTTTGTTTGCTAACACTCACTTGTGGATGGTAAAACTTCCATGTTGTTTTTTTTCCAAGAGTTCACCATTGTGTGTTGGTAAAATTATAAAGTTTTGTCTTGTTTGGTCTACTTTGACAACAAACACCCTGTGATGGGGTAGCTACTTGTACAGGCGGTATTCTCATTCTTTGAAAAATTCGCGACCAGTTGTCGACTACCTTGAAGCCCCGCAGAATAGTGTGGAATAACATCAATCAATCATCAATCAATCAATCAAACCCTCTTATAAGTCGTGGCTTGTTTCAAGTCTATCAAGGAATCAATGTGATTGCCCCCTCCCCCACCCCTCCACCCAACACACCTGGGAAATTAACTGCACCAACTGACCTGAATACTTCACCTGGCCCATTAACCACCTGTGCATCCTTTGTAGCGAGCATTTTCTTCCAGTGGAAACAGTCCTCTCAGGGCTAACAAAATGACTGTTTGGCAGCACCTCAAAGGGGGCACTTCAATAGCAGTCACATCAAAGACCTATTGATTGCTGCAAATGAACAGTATGTAGTTGATCACAAGATCATTCCATGCATTATTTCCAGTATGTCTTTCTTTCTGGAACACTTTTTCTTCATACCAACTTTTAATGTGCCTAAACATATCAGATATCAGAAGCTAAGTAGTGTCAAGCCTGATTAGTAGAGAATGGAGACCTTCATGGAAAACCAGTGTTGTTGACTTCAGGAAGATAGGATAACTCATCAGTTCTTAGCATGCTTGTCTATTAGCTATGTCCTGGTTTTGTTCTCCTGTGGAGTTAAATCCATCCAAAACAGTTACTTACTATAGTGCTTTCAGGTGACACAACCTATTTGAGCCGCTCAGATAGGGGTGTAATGTGGCAGCAAAAAAAGAGGCGTGGATGTCATATTAAGTTAGGTTCATGCTCAGCATAGGGTTAAAGTACATATTGATAGATTGAAAGAACGGCAAACGATTTATTTGAATATTCATATGCAAAAACTATTTCTGTGAAGTGGTAAAGAGAGTACAGTGGGATAATCACATCAACCTTTATAGATATAACCCAGTGGGGGCTTTGAGAAAGAGAGCAAAAGGAATGACATTGTTTAAGGATACACGCTTGTAAGCACATGACTGCAACCATCTATATACTGTGTTGCAGGTGTTATGGAAATATCATCAGTGAACATAGGAGTGGTCGCTGTAAAGGGAGTTTATAGCAACTTCTACCTTGCCATGAACAAGAAAGGAAAGTTGCACAGCACGGTAAGCAGTACACACTCGTACATACCGAGTAACGCGACACCTCGTCTTTTGTCTGAAGATGTATAAGGAGTGATGAGTGAGGGTGCATTTCCATTAATCTGAATCTGATGCATGCTGAATGAATGTGAATCCAAGTTTCACACAGAGACACACAAACACACACCTAAATATTTTAGTTCTTTCAGGTGGGTGGAGGGGGTGGTGATACAGTTAGAGATGAGGAGTTCAGCGATTGCATATCCACAGACATTGGAATTAAAACAATAATGAAATAATACGTTCATTGAAATGAAAACCATTAAATATAAAAGGATACAAAAACTAAAATGGAATTGAAGTCACATTTAACACTTCCTTTCCGAACAATTCAAACTCAAAAACGCATTCCCCAATCTAACTCCCAATTTCTAATTATTTTAGCCACACAATGTTCCGCATGAAAATCAAGCTTGACAATGTCAGGAAAACTAAAGCTAAACCCACGAATGTTCTCAGAAGTTTGAGCAATTGATCCCTCCTCTTCTCCGTTACTCCACTATGACTGCCATGTAAGTGAGATATGAAAGACCATAGCCAAAGTGAAGTCATGTAAAGTACAGAACTTTCAAAATGATATAACTTGCCCCAGAATGCTCAGTGTGCATACGCAGACATCTCTAGAAATAGTGATCTTCAGGGCATGTGAACTATCGTGTGTGCGCAATAAGGATTGTTCCCGAAAATGGCTCACAAAGCTTCTAACAGAAGCCAAAAATACTTGAAACAGTGCCTGAGAGAAAACTGGGCTGTGCCTTTGCACAATGAAAGAGTTGGAGGAAAACACCTTATCTGGTATGGTTGCTTCTGAACACCAATGGAAAGGTCATACCTGGGGCTTCTAAATGCACAGGGTAAGTTTAAAATGATGATACTATTAATCATTTTGGAGGTGGGGTGAGGGGAGTGTGAACTGTGAGGGTTGTTAACTTGTTTGTTTACATCTTGTTTGTTTGGTTCTGGAACCACAAGAGAAATGAAACGAGTTTTTGCATTTATTGCGAAAAGGAGATGTGTATGTGTGTGTGTGTGTGTGTGTGTGTGTGTGTGTGTGTGTGTGTGTGTGTGTGTGTGTGTGTGTGTGTGTGTGTGTGTGTGTGTGTGTGTTTGTGTGTGTTTCTTTCTTTTGGTGAGGCTTCTGCCACTGATTTGTCATTATCTTTTGATGGAAAGTCCGACTCACTGTTTCTTATACGGTATATTTAGATGTTTATTTTGCATTTATGTGATTCTTCTATATTTCTAACGATCAAAATGATCCCATTAAGCAAAATGAAAGGTGAAGAAGGGCAGCCCCCAGCTGAACTCACCTCCCTGGGGACATCCTCAGAGGACATATATATATATATATATATATATATATATATATATATATATATATATATATATATATATATAATATATATATATATATATATATATATATATATATATATATATATATATATATATAATATAACATCCTCAGAGGATTTGTGTTCCGTGACAAGGTCATGCTGGAGTTAACTCAGATATCCTTACTGTAGGAGGTGGCCATTCTGGGTTAGCCAATGTGGAACACTTATTTGAATCCAAAGTGTGTAACTGTGGGATTTACAATTACAAAACTTGTCCTATATCTGCCACAAACAAAATAATCTTCTTGAAATAATAGTTGAAAATCTTCAACTATAAGAAAACTACAATCTGTAGATGTATAGGAATGGTTAACTAATACAGATCATTGTAATGGTGAACATTGCTTATTTAAAGATCCACATCATAAACACATTATCACAGGTGATCTCAGAATAGTGACAGATTGAAAATTACATGCATTCCTTACAAAAGGACCAAATTATAGAGAAAATAAAATGATTAACTGAAATAAAGCAACGGAGCTTACAACGATAGGATTGAGGGAATGGATGAGAGAACAAATTGATAAACATAAAGTACCAAACACACAAATGGTGTTATGGTTGTAGGAGGTAGAGAAACATATAAAACCAGAGAATTGTGATTTGAAAAGAAAAGTTCGAATCAATAATCCGAAATTAATTTTAAACGTTCTGGAGACATTATTTAAAACAGCTTCAAACACAATATGTTATTGTTCCAATTGGCAAAGCAAATAATAATATTGTATTTGTATAAAAAACATTCTACATTCAAACACTTTTGGAAGAATTGGGCTTACAGACTGGACTCTCAAAGACTTACAAAATAAGTAACGAAAATAAACTAAACTTGATACAACACCATGTAAATCACTCAAAAGGGAGAAGACTGTTAATTCCAGATAAACATCGTAAATTACCATTCATTTACTGGATCCCAAAAATGCACAAAAACCCTTGGAAGATGAGGTTCATCATCATCACGTCTTGAATGCAGTTTGAAACCATTGTCAGGTCATTTTACAGGGGCGATGAAACTAATTTATAAATGTTTTTAAAAGTACCATGACAAGGCGAGGTTTTATTCTAGTATTAAAAAATTCTCAATACCAGAATAAAACCTTGCCTTTTCATCGTAGTTCTTTAAGAATTTATAAATTGGTTTCACAAGGGAAAGGCTAAATGTCTATCAACTTGTGATTTTTCCACATTATACACAAACATTCCACATGACAAGCTCATAACCGCATTGGACAGAGCGTTAGATAAGCATTTGCAGGAGGTAATAAAGTATACATTAAAGTTTCTCAAAAAATAGCGAAATGGTCTGTCAAGGAAAATCAATATTCATGTAGTTTTACAAAAATATAACCTCAAAGAAAGTATTCGATTTCTCCGAAACAACAGTTTCTTCACATTTGGCAACAAGTTACTCCAGCAGACAGTGGGGATACCCATGGGTTCAGATCTGGCCCCTTTCTTTACAAATTTATTCCTGCACATATACGAGTCTGATTGGGTTCATAACATGTGCAGGGATGATCTAACAACTGCGCGAAGGTGTGGAAACATCTTTAGATTCATTGATGATTTATGAGCAATTAATAATGGGTTTGTACTTGATCAGCTTCAAGATGATATATATCCAAAAGAACTCGAATTTAAAAAAGGAAAACCAAACTCATACTTCAGTTTCTTTTTTAGAATTACAACTCGATATCAATAATAATAAATTTCACACCAAATTATTTGATAAACGAGATGTTTTTCCATTCCACACAGTAATGAGAGTAACCACCCGTAACCAGTAATGAACTTGTCAATAGATTAAAACAACTAGTCAGAGGTATGTTAACAAAGAGATCCACAGTTAGTGTCTTAAAACAAGCTTTCTTTAAGATCATAAAATGACACCAAATATAGATTGATTTTTTTTTTAAATTTTATTGGAGAACCCCAAATAATTCCCATAAACTAAAAACTATATCAATTAGGAACCTAATATTTTGTGTAAATGTTGCCGAATGTTACAGAAAGACATGACGTGATCCACACAATTGATTACCTTAAATGAAGTGCTGAAAGTGTCCACCCCCATGTTGCAGGCACAAATTCATTCCTCACAGCATGCCCTCCGACACAGAGTGTACCATTTCATGGGGGAATATTGCTGATTGTGTCACTGATTATTGCCACCTTCCTTGCACCGGAATACAAACAGTGAACTTGTGCTAAAACTCTGAGAGATTTATTCGAGCTAGCTTCCATTCTTCCCCGCACCTCATCCACTTTTTGTGATCGAACAACGTTTGGCTGGTGAATATGCTTTTCAACTTCCACGCAGCCTGTTTCTCTGAACTGCTTCACCAGTTTCCATATCACTGATTTTGAAGGTTTCGTATGACCACCAAAACGACTTTTAATTACAATTTGACATTCCTTAAAGGATGCTTTCTTGATGTAATGTTCGACGAGAAACACGCGTTCTTCCACAGTGAACACCATGGTGTGACTGAGTGAAAACCATTAAACATCACAGCTGGGTCACGTGATACCTGATAGCTCTCAGGATCATGTTTCGTCTTTCTGTATCGTGAGGTGACATTTACACAAAATATTGGGTTCCCAACAGATATAGTTTTTAGTGTATGGGAATGATTTATGGTTCTCAAAAAAAAACAAAAATCACCCTGTAGAATTAGTGAAAAACAATATGAATAGCAAAAATATTATTAATGAGATATTTACATAAATTCATTGTGAATATATGTATATATATATATATGTATATATATATATATATATATATATATATACATATATATATATATATATATATATATATATATATATGTATATATATATATTGTTGCGGTCTTCGCGCCCGCCGGCGTGCGACGGCCACGTAACTCGAATCGCGGCACGTCGCCCACCGGACGGACAATCCAGTCGTGACCCTCTCGGACTAACGCCGGGAACCAGTCACGGGTGGACCTTTCGGTCTCACCGCGATCGAGCCAATCAGCCCCCGCGTGGGATAGGGTTGCTCGCCAAATTCGAACTACCTAAGTACCCACGCGGAGGGTAGACCGGGCGATCGCACCTCGCCGCAGGTCGACTTCGGACACGGGCCACTTGAGCGACCCGTTCCGTACTATCAGAATAACCGAGCGGTGTTATCGTCGACCTCGACGGTTCGATTAATTATCGGGCGTATTCAGCCCACTACCAACCCTTTACGTGAAGCAAGATGGGGGTTCAATGGGGGAAAAGACGAAGCGAAGCGGGAGAACAGTTCAACAATAAAGCACATTTATTCTCGGCACACGGGAAGCACACAAATACAATTCCACCAAATGCACACAAAAAGAAAACACAATTCCATTTACACAAAAAGCAAACATAAAAGTGAAAACACAGTGCAGAGCTAATACCGACTACCGAGCACACGGCAACACTTATACAATTCTACTTCACAGACGGCGCCGACAACACATACCCAAAACCAAGGAAAAGAAATACCCTCAAGAATGAGGTAGGCCTGGGGCCGAGACCAGGTCGGGCCTACCCGTCTGGTGATGAGACGCGGAGCGGCGATGGCCCCGCAACCCGCGGGCCTCGTGGACAGTGCCTGGCAGGGGGTGGGAACGGGGCCCCCTTGGTCGCACTATCTCAGCGCGGGGGGAAACAGGAGGGGGGGGTTGCTGATGCTCGGGGTATAGAGGATCTTTATTATGTGCGACGAGCGTCTCCACCTCGGCCAGGTCGCGCTGCCGGCCTCCCTCGGGCGCGCAGCTCCTTGCACGACGCGAGCACCCTTCGTCCGACTCGCCGCCTCTCCACAGCTCGTCCCCTCCGTTCCGACTCTCCTTCGCCTCGTTCCGACCTTTACGACTCCCTTCTTCCTCGTTCCGACTTCTTACTACTCCTTTCTTCCTCGTTCCGACTTCTTACTACTACTTTTTACTGACGAACACCGTCCCCCCATCCCCCCGCAACCCCGCCCCCGACCCCCCCCGACCCCCCAACTCGCCCCCCCACCGGCCCGACAAAAAGCGGGCGTGAAGGCCCCCGATCCACAAATCTGCACACATCGATCGCCCGGGGCGGGGCCAACTCGCCGCCCCGCCCACCGACCGGACGGCAAAAAGTGGGCGCGCGTCGCCCGGACCCGCCCCGAAGCAGAAAATCCGCGACCCTGCACACGCCGTTCAACGCGCGCCCTACACGAGTCCAGCATCGGCGCCCATGAGCGGCGCGAGACGACGGCGATGCGATGGTGGCGAGTTGTGACGGTAAAGGTCGTGGCGGTTGTGGTGAAGCGGTGGTTGTGGTCGGTGGTTGATGTTGTGGTTGTGATGGTGGCGATTGGTCCAAAATAAAGATAGTAAAAGAAAAACGGCTATCCTGAAGAGTCGCAGCTCGCATAAATGACATGTATTCCCACTAGACAACGGGTTTGGGCCTAACTACACATGCACTTACCGAGATACCTCACCTAAGGGACCTGAATGGTGGTTTGCGAATCTGGTAACCACAACACTACCCCCTTCCCTTTTTACAGACTCGTCCCGAGTCGTCAAATTTTCGTGTGCCATCATGTGTAGTTTTCCCCTAGTACATTTTACCTACGGATCCCTGAGTGCGACATTCATGGTATTCGTGTCCCCAAAATAAATAACCTAAGGGCTGCGTAACTATCTAAACAAACTCACTCACACGGACGACTTAAATAAAATTGCCGGCGCTAAGACATACATGCCGGGGGCGCACTCATATTTACAGTACATCTTAACCTTAACTTACAAATCTTACACTAAACCATGGCCCAGGATCATTGAACTCTGCAAAAGAAAGCAGTTAGCAGGGAGCCAGGCTGCCCACATGCAGTCTCTGACTCAAACAATGCAGGTGACAGGGAACGTGGCTGGCTGCTCACACGCAGTCCAAGGCCTTCCCTTTTGAACTGAACGCAGTGAACCACAACGGTGCATGGGCCGCACAACGCAGTCTCCGTGCCAGCTCAAGTGGCACACGCAATGAGCACAACGAATGGATGCATGAACACAAACACGGTGCACGGGCCGCCACTGCAGGCCCGTGTTGTAGCTGCCAACAGGGCAGTTCTTGCAGCTTGCAAACTGTTGCTTTCAGATCCTGGCGCACATGGAAACGAACAGGGGGGGGGGGGCAAAGCAAAAATTGAACGGGGGCTGGTGAACGTGGGCAGTGGGCATGGCATGGCAAAGGCAGCAGGCAAACACAGCCCGCAGAAGAAGGCCGCTGCAGGCAAACACAGCCGGCAGATGAACTGGCCGGCACAGGCCTTGAAGAAAAAACAGCCAGCCGGCAGATGAAGTGGGCTGGCACAGGCCTTGCAGCACAGCAGCTGCAGACGATCCAGCCGGCACAGACCTTGCAGCAAAATAACAGCTGCCGATGAAGTTGGCCGGCACAGGCCTTGCAGAAAAAAAAACAGCCAGCCGATGAAGCTGGCCAGCCTTTGCCGTTCAGTGGAGGTTGGTGGAGGGGGTGCGGTGGTGCTGGCCACTTGGAAGGCGGGCTCGGACCTACCTACCTGTCTCCCTCCCAACCTATCGCCTTTGCCTGTCACTGTACATACCCACTCCCTTAATTTGTCAAACCC
The DNA here is from genome assembly GCF_056783735.1 of Eptatretus burgeri. Classification (NCBI taxonomy): domain Eukaryota; kingdom Metazoa; phylum Chordata; class Myxini; order Myxiniformes; family Myxinidae; genus Eptatretus; species Eptatretus burgeri. Next base: position 33,590,679 of record NC_140972.1, on the reverse strand, counting down.
CAATTTAGCCCCAACTCATTTTTTTGTTGTTTTTATTTTTACTTCCCTACTATAAATCGTCCCCTAACCCCCTTTATCGTCCTTGTTCGGCTAACCTATTCTGTCACCTAGCCTACTCCCAACCCCTACGTTCCCTTCCCGGAGGGGAACAAGGGAGAGCTAACGTCCTGTGTCGAGGCCCAACTCAAGCCTCAGAATGGCCTCCCCAGAGTTCGGCGATCTTAACACCAAGTGGGTCCAGCGGCCCACAACGACAGCGAGGGGATGGATGGTGCGGAGGGGTACATCTCCTAATCTACCCTAACCATTAACTCTTAAACTACCCCGGGGCTTTCAACAAGCGCCTCTCGCTTAAACTATTGGTTCTATAAACCCAGATTCCCGTCGCCTGTGTTGGTGTCCTTACAATTTCGGGCCTCGCCCCCCAATTTTCTCTCCGTGCCCTCACACGGTCTCCTGGCTGGGACACGTGGCTCCCTTTGGCAGGCACGACCCTCTGCCGAATCTCCCGCTATGGCACCCCCGGGCACTACACTGCCTCCGAGCCTACCAGCTCCCTAACACCGGGGAGTGCCCCCATGGCACCTCCCCTGAAACGCACACGTGGCAGGCCGGCCTCCGGGCCCCTTTCCGAGGGTCACCCGTGCCCACTGCACTGCCCACGCGGCTAATGGCGCCCGGGCCCCCGCACCAAGCAGGCGCACCCGTGCCCACTACTCTATCCCGGCCCCCCATGGGCCCTTGGCCTACCGCGGCCGACTAGCCTGGTGCCCGGGGTACCCACTCAGCGATACTCACCTTTCGCAGCCACGCTCCCAAGCCCGTCAACAGGGCTCCTGCACCCTCCAAATGGGTCTCGAGCCTACTTTCCCACCAACAACAAAACGACCTCCATTTTTCAATTTGACTAACCCAGCTAACTCACTTTACTCTGACCCCGGGGTCCCTTGGGCGGGAGTCACTCCTCCCCCAATCACTCATCGCACCATGCATTCCCCATTCGCTCCATACACACAGACCCGCTGGCCTCACTCACTCACCAAGCACATGCTTCCACCTCACTCAACATGTACACGCTTCCAATTCACTCACCAACAACTCTTCAACACACACACCACTGAACTCTGCCATCCTCCTAACTACATCCCCTAACTAACTCGTGCTCCCACGTCGTCCCTTAAACTACAGCACGTTCCTTTTAACACTACGTAGCTAAACTACGTCCCCTCTACACACTCACCAGTCTGTCGCTGTCTCCTAACTCAAAAAATTCATTTTATTTCCCAACCTAAAGCTCACTAAATCCCTCTACCTAATCCATTCCACGGACTCCATGAGGACTTACCCCTGCCCCATGGAGTCGGTCTAACTAAGCTAACCCTTCCCCCTAACTAGTTTCCATCCTGTGCCCAGGTAAGGGGGTCTTCCACCCCTTGCCCAGGAATCCTGTACACCCGAAAGTGAGGCTTGTTTTTCCCTTTTTTTTTTTTTTCATGCCCAGCACCTGCGCGGCAACTCAGAGCTCGCGCACTTTGCACCTGCCCGTGACGTCATGCAGCTGCACGTGTTCCTCGTCCCTCCTTGGACGGTGCCATCCGGCAGAGATACCCCTCCTGCCGGATTCCAACCCCACGTGCAGCCATGACGTCACCGTGCGCAGAAAAAAAACAAGCCCCAAGTCTCGAGGGGTTCCCCACGCGAACACATGTGCTTTGCCCGTTGGAGCTGAACACACACGATCGCGTGGAGAACCCGTCCGGTCCAAATCCATTTACCTGCCTAAACTTTGTCCGTCCGCGGGATCGGCAAATCCACCGCGTGCGTTTCCGGACCGGGACTTCACTCTCGCAAGCGAGCACGTGGTGGTCTCGTGCGTTGCACAGCACGAACCGCGTGCTCACTGCTGGGTGAACCCGGCACGGTCCTCGAAACAACTACAGCCGCTACTCGGCTTTCTCTCCTCTGTCGCCGTCTCTGTCGCCATTCCACACACGCATACCTGCGTGTCACGACGCACACAGTCCACACCATCACATTCACACGGGGAGACGCGGCTGCGTGCTCCCGCATGCCAACCGACATCTCCCTCTCATACCGCTCTCTCACACACACGGTCTCCCTGGCACACAGCGACCTTGCACACGGCCGTTCACTCACGCACGGTGCCTCACCCGCACTCCGTGCCTCATCCACACACGCGGGGGCACTCACCCGCGGTACCTCACTCATACACACGGCGACACTCACACACGCGGTCTCTTCCATACACGGTGCCTCACCCACACACGCGGGGGCACTAACCCGCGGTGCCTCACTCGCACTCCGTGCCTCATCCACACACGCGGGGGCACTCAACCGCGGTGCCTCATTCACACACACGGCGACACTCACACACGGTGCCCCATCCACACCCGGCGTGCTGGGAAGCACGCACTCTGGCACCATCGCCACCACACCACTCACACACGGGGTCGCTTCCACACACGGGGACGCACTCACACCTTGCACCACACACACAGGGACAACTACACTGGGGATTCGTATCCCCACAAGGGTCTCCGGGGCCTCTATACCCCCCAAGCTCTCCGTGCACCCGTCCACAGCACTCGTCCCCTCAACCTCGCAAAGCACGACCGAACTCACCTGGTCGTGACTCGCCTCAAGGGGGCATACTCCCTCCCCTCGTTCCTGGAGGCCATCCCGCTGCTCGCACCGGGTCCCTACACGCTCCGCGAGCTCAACCCCATTGTCCTCCACTACCTCCGTGTGTGCGTGCGCGTCACTTACCCCGTCTTCATCGTGTAGTCTTCCCTCTATTTTTTCTGTCTCCCGTGTCTCTGCCAACTCTTCACCCTTTACCTCCCTTGTCTCAACTATTATTTCTGTTGTCGTCACCTCGTGTCTCGTCTCACACGTTTTGGTCTCCCCATTTAATTTTTCCCTTTCGGTCATCGTCACGACCCTCGCCCAACACGCTCCACGAATTATTTTTTCACCCGCCTCCACCGCGGGCCTGTCAGCCGTTGCACCCCCACCCAGCTCGTTTGCTCCCACACGTGAAGTCGCCATTTTAAGTTCCCTGCCCACGGCCTTCATGCCCGCCTGCAGGCATCGGCCCATGTTCTGCGTCTCACCCCGGAACTTTTTCATCTCTTCCCTCATTTGCTGTGTATTCGCATCCATCGTTTCGTTCATGCCTTTCATTTCGTTTTTTATTTCATTTGTATTTGTATCCATCGTCGTTTTCACTTCATTCATTTGTTTGTTCATTGCCGCCAGCATGGCTATAGCTGGGCCATGTTGGATGCACTCAGCTGAGCCGTTTCGGCAAGGGTTGGGGAAGGGTCTTGGTGGAGAGGGGGGGGGGAGGTGTCATACACCGCGGCCGCTGCCGCCTCGGGCCCTGGGTTCAGTTGGGCGAGTCCGTGTTCCTGCACAATCAACATTTCCTGCTCGGGGATTCCATCCTGGACCATGGATCCTACACATTCTACATCCATTTCTAATACCCCCGGCTCCCGCTCGCCTTGAGACGCCATCTTGCTTCTCGTGAAGGGTTAATTTGCTCGCTCGTAATTTGGAGGGAATCGGGGGTCGCTTCTCTCACCCCTGGACAGATTCCCGTGAATTTAGCCGGAGACAGGAGAGCCCGTTTTCCTGTTCTCCGATACCAGTGCCGCGAGGAGGGCGATGAATTTGTATCCCACTCCTGACACCAGTGTTGCGGTCTTCGCGCCCGCCGGCGTGCGACGGCCACGTAACTCGAATCGCGGCACGTCGCCCACCGGACGGACAATCCAGTCGTGAC